>NC_141141.1:31111122-31435780 GCF_053477565.2 Lygodium microphyllum
GTCCGTTTGTATGTCAGTCTCTATGAAACATGATGCTTTACCCCTATTTATATAATAACTCGAGGGGATAAAGAGAGGATACTTTCTTTTAGTCTTTTTTATAATGACATTAGGGAGGGGCTCCATTTTTGCAGTGCGAAGATAAAAATTGATGAATATATGGGTGAGGACGCAGTGCACACCGCGTCGTCGGGCAGGTGTCACTCCACGGCATACAACCAAGGTGGTGACCAAGGCATAGACCTTGGCATACTTGGCAACGGGCTATGTATTCCAATGGCAAGGCTCAACATCTCAAAAAAGTTTCATGTTTTTTGTGTGTTAAATTTGTCAATATACCCTTCATATGTTGTAGTAATGGAAATGCCTTGAAAATTAGTATTCGTTTGTTACTCATTTATAAGGATAAATATCTTGGAATTACTCACCACCAACATTGATGGATAGATATAGGGCTAATCCTAGAACCATGGTAAAATGCAATGTAACTTTGCTCTTAACACTAGTTATGCACCTCAAATCCCTCGCTACCAAGCCACTTAGTTTCATATGTCCAATAACTGCAAGTCTTTCTTTGAAGCATCTTCATGTTACTTATTAAAATTTGATCAAACTACCCTTACTCATTGCATGTACATGATGCCTATAATTTCCAAACCATAACTTATAACCATATCATTCATCCATCCACCCATACATACTAAAATCATATACCTCATCCATCCATTCAATGTTAAAATCCAACCACATAATCATATTCAAGACAAAACCATGAATCAATTATATGCAACTCATAAGACTAGGGAATTAAAGAACTTAAACTTGTCATGTATACACATGAATCCTTATCATACCAATTATAAAGAGAGAAAATGTCAATTGATAAGACACCATAGAACCTTCATTTGAGCATCCATCTCACACCAAACTTAGGTAATTACAAGAGAATGTTTTTTAATGAGAAGAGGATCTCCATAAGATGTCCAATTACAAACCAAGATATTACAAGATAACCTTGATTTGAGTGTATATCCAACATCAGACCAGCAAAGTTATAAGAGATTGTCCACTTATGATAAAATACCATAAGGTACAAGAGATTGTCCACTTATGATAAGAACCAATTCAAAGTTCCATAAGGTAGATCCTCTTTTATCTTGATGAATCTTTGCTACATTCCCATGGACTAAAGAACCACAATATACACATTTTAACATTTACCTCTCTTCCATCTTTCGCATGTCACAAACCCTAAGGGGGATGGATGCTCCACATACATATACAAAGTAATAAGAGGAGCTCAAAATTAGTAGCTATCCTAATCTCATTTATATGAGAAAATTCATCTAACGTTATCCCAACTTCATCAACCCATAGCTCAAGTGCAATGAGAAGAAGCATAGTATGGTTGATCTCCCTATTGAATCCCTTGATACAAATCTCACACAAACATTGTCTCACAAATGGGACTTTTAAAAAGGATGTAAGGCTTGTGGATCTCTTGATAAAGACAAAATAATTCTTATTAAAAGGCTTCCATTGTCCAATTATCATAGATAGTAAGTCTCATGGCCATGATTGCACATGATATGGGCTACTCACACATTTTCTTATCTCAAACATGCTTCAGAGCATCAATTCAAAGTCTTCAACCTCTCTTCATAGATGTCCATCACTCTTCACAAGGCTCCAAACATTGATGAAAGAATACAATAACAAGAAATGGGGGTAATTTAGCAATATTTAATCACCTCTCCCTTAAAGGCGATGAATCCTCAATCCTTAAGAGGAACTTATCTTGGAAAGTGACCCACCTCTTAGATGCTACCTAGTGAGATGTTGAACAAGTTCAAATCCTATCTACACTTTTTCTACTTAAAATAAAACCTCTCAAATCACTCCTCTCAAGTTTGATGAAGTGGCCATCCTTGACATGCAAGACTATCCACTCAAACATGGTACTATGCAAATCCCAAGTACTCTTCCATGGTATCTCTAAACACAAGGTTGCCTTTGTTGATCGTCGTGTCCCTTCTCCATCCACTTGTGAGCCTTGAAACTTTCAAGAACTCATACATGCATCAAGCTAATATTTCATGGAAATATGGCCTCTTTATCTTGCATCCATGTACTCATTCTCTCTTTTCACCTACCTTGAATTAGCCCTACTACATTTCCATGCATTTTCTCTAGGTTTTCATGCCATGCAACTCCACTTTCCCACACATAAAAGCATGTTTGCATGCAATGTCCCCTTCACATGTAGTTTGACTAAGTCTCATCCATTTTTTGACCATGCATACTTCTACAGTAGGTTCCCCCACAATATTACTACACTTTATTTATTTATATATAACTTTAAATGTATCCATGATCATATAATATTACTACATAACCATTCTAGACATCTTTTGTTGCTAAGTACACGAGTCATTTTTAGTGGTAGAAAATATTTTGTCATGTTTATTGATGATTGTTCAAGAAAGTTGTGGATATATGTCATGAAGGAAAAGAGTGATGTATTTGAGCACTTTAAAACTTTCAAGGTTGTTGTTGAAACATGAATAGGGTTGAAAGTTAAGTGTTGGAGGTCAGATGGAGTGTAATGTGCCCTTTATCTAGGCATGTTTTTAGTGGTCCATCGAGAGACGAATCTAAGCGATGCTGCCTAGCACTCCCATGGAATGTTATGGGGTTTGTCGCATAGGGTTTCTCGAGTCCGCCTCGCAACACACACTTTGCAACGAAATGTTTGTAGTCAAACCCACTAGGATTGACCTGAAACTTGAGTCCCTAGTGGTCAAGGTCTCCTGACAGGTTCTAGTGTCGAGTCAAAGACAGTGGGAAATGAGAGGGATGCGCTGGTCAAAACCTCTCTGCCCGTAGGGCATAGTCCCATTCTGGTCCCCTAAAACAGCATGAATCGAGGCTCTAACCTAACAATTCCTAAAGATCAAATGATGGAAAAACCTTGTGAGAAGCCTCCCAGTTCTCTGGGACCACCTTGTTGCCATAGGACGGACCCGTCGAGGGTTCTGCCACCCACTTCCCTCAATGGGCGTTCTTTAGTTATTTAATTAGGTCCTACCATATTTATGTGTGACATTTAAAATCAACTTCCTTAATTAAGCCTTTTAGGGAACAAGGTTTGTTCTTGTAACTTATAGCATTGACACGAAGATAGGGCAAACAGTCCTTTTGACAAACAAGTTCCTTAACTTATCTTCAAATTAATATTTGTCTCATGCCCATACAGGAGAAATTATATATCCCTTTTGTCCAACATAAGTACATGGTCCAAATCACATGGCACCATAATTTCCATTCATTATCTAGAATAGGATCTTTCAACGCCACAAACGTTGGGCTCACACTAGTCTTTAACTCCGTTCCAAACTAGGCAAGGGGTGTCCAGAGCTCCACCTGACCCCAAGTGGCGGCCTAGGAGTGAAACACAATTTCCATGGTTGGCCTTTTCACCACTCGACCTTCGGCCCGTAAATCAAGCAGTACCCTCTCAGGTTGAAATGTGGCATGACCTTGGAGATGATCCATCTACGCAAAATATCATTTTCTTAATTAATCCAATTAAGAATCAAACACAATCAAGGCAATCAGCCCTAATATCATTTTCCAAGAAAACATTCCTTTATCCCCATGGCAACTTGTCATCATAGACCCCTTGCCATGAATTTTCCAACAATCACAAGCACTTGGAATAATCATCCAAACCACAATCCAACAATCAATTAATGCAAAAGCATTTAGGACGTTGTTTAATTAACCAACAAAGACAATGGTATTCTTTTCCAAACATTGCAGGAATGGTCAAGATAACCTTTCCATCGCATATTTGCTCTCCCCCTTGGGAACAAGAGTGGTTCTATGTAAAATTTACTTAACACACCCTTCTTTCAGCTAAGACATATGTTACAGTTTCAACCACTCTACAAGACATAAGTTCTATTAATCACTTACATTGATTGATAACATCGTCTTCTTCCCAACAAGCACAAAAGCATCAGTCTTTCCCTTGACTGTGGTTTTCCTAATTCCTTGAGCTCTTCATTTTCCCCCGAAGTTGTTGTTGCATCTAGCCCAACCCTAAATAGGATTGATAAACATAGTCACTATCGAGTGGATCTCAATGCATCTTAGTCCTAATCCTTATGGTCGTTGTTTGTGTTAACACTGCACATCATCAAGATCCGAATGAACTAACAGATTCGTGATATTAGCGAGAGCTTGGGCAAAGACCTTAGAGATTCGAGATTGAATTTTCCCTAGGCTAGATTACTTACCATGCAATCCATCAAGCGTGCAAGCTACAACATACTTTTAGTGTGGGGACATACATATCTATTATTTTCACGAAAAGGAGAGTCGACAATACCTTGGAATGCTATTATGTAATGTACGAATTTGTCGCATAGCATCTATATGCAACTTACTTCTCTTGACACCCATGCTTTGCAAACTCCATCTTCGAATAATTGAGATGAAATTTATCCCTTTCAATTAACCTATTCTTGTGCGGTAGAGTACGGATCTAATGCATCTCATGTGGAAATTAAAGCAAGCATCCATCAATTTGGGAATGCATTACTTACAACTGGTACCGCAGTTGGATTGGTAATGATGCCCTCGCATGAGGCTTTGTTGCTCATTGAGGGATGGTCATATGCGTGTGACATTCTCCGCTATAAGGGGCCGTCCCCGATCTTCATCTCCTTTAGATGTGATTTGCACAAGAATTCGGCGCCTTTTATTTATCTAAGAGGAGCCAATTTGGGGAGAGAATTAAGCTGTGGTGGAGGATAATTTCGCGGGAAAGGGGAGAACAGTAAGTACGTCTGGCCACCCTCTAAGGAGGGGAAGAGGAGGAGACCCTTCAAAAACTCTCTCTCTCTCTCTCTCTCTCTCTCTCTCTCTCTCTCTCTCTCTCTCTCTCTCTCTCTCTCTCTCTCTCTCTCTCCCCTCTCTCCCCCTCTCTCTCTCTCTCTCTCTCTCTCTCTCTCTCTCTCTCTCTCTCTCTCTCTCTCTCTCTCTCTCTCTCTCTCTCTCTCTCTCTCTCTCTCTCTCTCTCTCTCTCTCTCTCTCTCTCTCTCTCTCTCTCTCTCTCTCTCTCTCTCTCTCTCTCTATGCCGTATCGTCCCTTCTTCTCTCCATTACCATGGGGTGGGGGGGTGGGGAGGGGTGTGTGGAAGAGGTGGAGTGGTGGTGGTCTTTCCCCACCCACCACTTGTCATAAGGCATGGCGGACGG
This sequence comes from Lygodium microphyllum, assembly GCF_053477565.2. Classification (NCBI taxonomy): domain Eukaryota; kingdom Viridiplantae; phylum Streptophyta; class Polypodiopsida; order Schizaeales; family Lygodiaceae; genus Lygodium; species Lygodium microphyllum. Next base: position 31,116,388 of record NC_141141.1, read on the forward strand.
ATCGAGAGGGGGGAAGGTAGTAGGCCTGTGGCTTCCCTCCTCTATCATCATCATCAAAACGTTTTTTCTCCTCAACATCATCAACATCCGCCTTCCCCTCACCGTCCATGTCGTCTCCCTCTTCTCCACGTTCATCATTGTCATGCTGTCCTCCCTACCGCAGTCATCTTCGACTTCGTCTTCCACTTCTTCAACTTCCTTCCCCCTACGTCATCCGCCACTCCCTCCTCCTGTTAGCAATGATAGGGGGGAGGAGAATTTTTTTAAAAAAAATTATTTACTTTAACTAGTTTGGGGGCCGCCCGAGGGGGGGGGGTGTTCTCGTGCAAAGCAGGTGGGGGGGTGGAATATTACATGGAGGGGAAGAGTACCTTCTCTAATAAGTTTAGTGACTTTTTGAGGTCTCATGGAATAAAGAGTCAATTTACTTATAGATATAGCTCACAACAAAACTGGATTGCATAAACGAAAAATAGACATATTACAAAAGTTGCACACATATTGGTGGTTGAAAAGAATATGCCAAAATACTTTTGGTTTGAAGCTATTCATATTACTATCTATTTTAGTTTTCACAATCTTTAAATGAACATGATCGAGCTCTCTCACTATGGCATGCTAGCAATGATGTATCACATTAATTGAGAAAGGTGATTATGTAAGTTTGGAAACTAAATCGGGAGGGAAGGGAGAGATGTATGTGATCTAACCTCTACCAAAAACCTCATTGCATGAATTGGACAAACACCGTTATATGATCTCTGAAGAGGGGCATATCTTATGAGTTTGGAAACATTCACACAAACACACGCGCGCGTGCGCACACATAGAAGGGGCTTCTAGAGATAGCTAGTCAAACATATTGGACAAACACCACAGAATGTCCTCCTTTTTATATGAAATGCTATTGTGATGGCCAATTTTACTAAAATAGTTCACCTTTTTGCATATTAGTTTGCTATAATAACTTAATATGGAATTTAATAATTAATGAGATATGTAATGTTTAGTACTATTCAAAACCTTTATTCTTTGTCATTACTCAAGCATAATTTAAAAAATGCTAAACTTTTTCAATACTAGGTGAAAAGGTTTTTTTGCATAGAAGATAACCAATATGCATTGTCCTTCATAGTAAATATCCCTTTTTGCCAAGCTTTAATAGCATAAGCATCATAACGTTGACTATGAGTTAAACAAAATACTTTAAATCTTGTCAAATTAAGAACACTAATAACTACACAATTTGCTTTCAAAATGAAGGTAAAGATACTAACCAACATTCTAATATATTATAAAAGTTAGCTTTTAATAATAGTAGCCCATAGCCACTAATGAATGGGCTATCAAGCCTTATTTCAAAGAAGAAATAATTATGGCCTCTTAGCATGTCTACTATTACACAATGTCATGTAAAATTTGTTTAGAATTTTCTTTTGTCTTAAATTATTAGGCTTACTTACATGAATAACCTATTAAGAAACGTTAGTAGGCTTTCTTACATGAATAACCTATTAAGAATCAATATATGTGTAAAAGTTTAAACAAGAAACATTAAGAAACCAAGAGAAACTATGGTAGGATTCAATTCACAAGTGTTTACACCTCACAATATAGAAGTGATATATAATGTTCAATAGCATAATATGAATGAAGATCATAGGTTATTTTTCCTTAATTTATCACGCTTCTAACTATTGTTTTATACAATAACCTTGTTAACTTTCTAGTTTTAGAGTGTTGCAAAATTTGAAAGGTGGGGTAAGTATCTTGCCATAAAAATCTTTGAACCAACGTGTCATCAATATTATGGAGGAAACAAGGTGCGCTTATCATCAATGCAAAGATATGGATATCTCAAAGCTTCAAAACCAGCTGTGTAAGTGGATTACCTTTTTTGTATACGAGTGTGCTTATCTCATGTGGATAAGTTTTTATGTATAGTGAGAAAGTGTCCAACACAAAACATGTTGCTTTCAACAATCAACATGTTTGCTAAGATAGCAAATATGTTTCTTTCATTGTTCACAACATGGACAACACAACTACAAAAGCTTGTCTTAACCACCTTATCAGACATAAGGCTTTGACTTTAGTTGATGACACAATTTTAACTTTGTATATAACATGTTATTTCTACTTCTAATGATCATTGACCATTGATAGAGAGAGATTTTGATATAAATCAATTGATAACTATTGTTGAATATCAAATACAACATTATTATCATTGGAGCTAATTTCATAATTCTTTAGTTAAATACTAAAGTGCAAACGTTATCATTTTTTTACCTTTTTTTTTTTTGAAAGCTACTCTCAAAAGTAACAAATCTTGGAAATCAAGTGTTCTTCTTATGCTAGACAAGCTCTGGATTACGTTATGAATTCACTAGATCTCTAGATTTTGTCATTGCAGAACACTTGTCAAAAGATGCCAAATTGTGAAATGGTCAACATAGCATTTTCTAACTCCATTAACTTTGTTTTCTAAGTAAAGGCCTAGTAATCAAAACAAATTATCACATACACACTCAATTCTGCATAAAGTTATGGTCACCATCATACTAAACACATCTACTCATTGAAATGGATTTTGTCCTTGGCTAAGAAACTTTTTGAAAACTATGTAGATTACAATTACCAATTTGATAAAATAAAGAGAAGGGAGTAATGTGACTTAAGCATGTACTCGGTCGTACAAACAACTTGTTTCCTATTGGTTAGCAAGTCACAACATAATGTACAAGTGTCACAACTTAATGGGTAGCCATGTGATATGAAAATTTTTCATGATTCATCTATTTGAACAATCTAAGATAGCCATGCACATCCATAGAACTAAAGTTTATAGTGATGATATGGGCTCTTTCTAGTCATATTTAGAAATTCCTTTTTATTATATGTTGGGGTGTGGGTCCTTGATTGTCACCTTTGACATAATCTAAGCAACAAGCTCAATACGTTTTTTAATTTAAGAAGTTGAAGCATGAGATGTTCAAGGAAAAGAGGAGCTCATATGGTGCCTCTAGATGATATTATTTTGAGATTTAGCAAATCTCTAATTATTATATGGGAATTTGGACTTACATAGATCCTTGAAAAAGGGTGAGGTGTTTACCATAGTAGGGAGTTTAAACTCACCTAAAAGCTTATACATGGGATTTATGTGTAGGGGCTTAAATACGCATGGTATATCTCCTTCTTAACTCCAATAATAACTCTTTTGTATCATCACTCAACATTTTTCCACACAATATAGTTATTAGATAACAAATTTCCCCTCAATTCAATGATATTTGTGAACCAAATTGTCTAATATATGAGGTTAATACCTCATCATATATTACAAGCTAAATTCCAAGAGAGTATTGTAACTTAGGTTGCATACTTTCTCGAATCTATCAATTACAATTAATATAGTTATCTCTTTCATATTATGTTACAGCTACTATATTAATACTAATTTTATAATATAATATATTTCATGTAAATGAATTATTTTGTACAAAATAATTTCATATAAAAGTTGTTCAAAAGACATACTCCTTCATATAAGAGAGAGAAAGATTTCCTCCAATCTACCATACAAAACATTAAGATACTATATAAATTGTACCATTGTCTTTACTTGTTTTGCTAACAATGTCTACATGTTTAAAAATAAAATCATTACTATGTAAAGTTGGTGCACTTAATGTAACATGCTTACATCTTGCACCATATACTTATAAGCTAGAAATTCAAACATTTTGAGTTAAAAAACTAGGACTTACTATAACTAAGTGTAACATGCTTACATCCTACACCAACATGCTTGTAGGCTAGAAAAAAAGTAATTTAAAAATAAGGCTTACTACATCTAGGCATAGTTTGCTTACATCATCCACCAACATTTACAAAGTGAACCAAGTAGTAAACCTAGCATCTCCAAACTTAAAACATGAAACCTTACAAAAAATAAAATAAATTATCTAAATTATCAAAATTAGAAAGAATAGAGAGAAACACATGATAGGGCCCAACCTCCCCCATGGGGAAAGCATGGTTTGCCATCATCCACCTCATGTCTTTAAGAAAAGTAGATATAGATATTGAGCATGGTTTGCAAACAAGGATACAATGTATTGGAAGGTCTCTTGAAGGTTGCTACAATAAGATTTTTGTGTGTTAAATCATGATGTTTTGATATCACCATCACATTTGTAATGTCCCAAAATGACTATAAAACTCTAGATTCCAATATTGATGAGTGAGGTAAAACAAAATTATATTTTTACCCTCTTTTATAACTTTTTGCATGCTCCTAATGCTTTTATGCTCAAAATTGTAGTACACATTCTTTTTGGGCTTTACTTTTCTTGACTTGAATGCCCTACTTTCTCCAATTATTATTAAGACTTATCTAATTGTTACTAAGACTAAATCGTACTTTTAACTTCACAAAAGTAACTATCGTTCAAAGAGGCCATAATATAAAGATTACAAAAATAATGAATTGTCGTGTGCAAACAAATAATAAGTGTACAAATGAATAATAAATTGTGCAGCAATGGCACTAAAAAAATAATCAACACACTAAATATGCTCCGTTAGTAAATACAAAAATCATTGCATTTTCGTTACTCTATCTTTTAATAATCTACTCACCAAAAATGTAAAACATAGTAAATCCCAGTCTATCCACCTACCACACTATATATATATGCAACAAATCACTAATATGAAGTGGAAAAATAATAACAATATCCATGAAATGAATCCAATAATACAATTTATTTTCATAGAAATAAACCAAAATTAAGCATCATAATGAGCATCTCTATATTCTGATATAATGTATTATTCATAGATAACTTAAAGATAGTTATAGACATCAAGAAGTGAGTTGGTTTAGAATAATTTTATGTCACACTAATTTGCATGAGATTATAATATACTTAGGATCAATGAATCCTAATTATTGTAGCCTACCTAAAGCTTTTGTGGGTTACTAAGTTAAAGAGATAAATTTAAGATAAACCTATTGAACTTGAACAATGGATCATTGATAGTCCTAAGAAAACCAATCGAACTCAACTACCACATAGTGGAATGTGTGGATATAACTTGTATATGTTGATGAAGGTCGTCCTAGGTAAACTAGTCATAGAATTGTTACACACTTGGAACTAAGGTGTTAACTTAGAACACGAATCAACTTGCACTTGGTTCATGGAGAGTAGTAGCAACTTCCACAACCTCAAGACCATTGTTCTACTACTCCTTTCCCCTAAAACAAGTTGATGGTCCTTTTCTTCTTTCCCCTTTCTTCCTTTTCAAATCCCAAAAACCCTAGTTACTCAATTTATAGGTATAGGTACAGCAAGAAGGACTACAATTAACCTCAACTTTTTGGAGCGAGTAGGAGCTATGGTTGGAGACTCAAACATATCTAGAGGTAAAATGGTTAAAATAGTAGGTCGTCACTTCTTTTCATGCAAATTTTAGGGGTTCCAGACCAAGTTTAGAGTTCCAAGAGTTGGAAGAGGGCAAAACCCCTATTACTTTTTGCCCCGGCCCTCCTTCTCTCTCTTCTCCTGCAAGCTACCATGGCTGCCTGCCCCAAAAACCTCCAAGATCTTGCTTGAGGTTGCTCCCTAGCATCAACCAGCCTTGGGACATTGTTTCTGACCCCACCAACTCCAGATCAAGCAGTGGAGTGGGGGGGTTGCTACCCAGAAGGCCTATAGGGAAGCCCCTACAATTTTCACACTGACTTAGCACTCCTCTCTCTTCCTTCTTGACACTCTTAGTCCCATGAATCAACCTAAAAGATGGACAACAACCGGACAGTTTGGGATAGTTTGGGCAGTCATAGATTCTTCAATTGAAACTATCCCAAACCATTGGAACTCAGCACAATCCCTCCCTATCTTTGAGAGCTCAACCCCCCATAAGCCCTTTAGCCTCCCCTAAATGACCTCTCTTAATTGGATTGAAGACATGGAGCTCAACAAATAGAGAGTTCTAGTGGGCAGTCATGAAAGATTCACTTGAAGCTTTCCTTCTTTGAAGTTCAAGCTTGGGAAGAAGCACGGGAGCCATCATCGTCATTGGAAGCATTTGAATGCTAAAGCCTTCACCCATGGGAGTGCTCCAACCAACCGTGCTTACTTGATAGAGAGAATGGGCATCATGATGACGGACAACCATCTTCTCCAAGCACTGAAGAGGTATGACCATCTTATCTTAATCTCGCATGTTTATCCACTTATTGCTTAGCTTAATCCCTTTGTTGGAGAGATTAAAGAGTGCATAGGCTTAGTAGTTCAATCCCTCTTGTATGCATGCATCATAACTAATCCTGAAATTCATTGCATTGGCTGACATTAACCCCCATCTTATCTTCTGACCTTGGATAAGCCTCAAAGTGAGTAATAGCCATTGTAATTGGGTAAGTAGCAACCAGTGAGTCAATGGACTACCAAGGTAACCCCTACCCCAACCCTTGTTCATTCCTTGCATCTCATGAAAAGGCCCAATGTCTCCTTTCCAATGCATCTCATGTTGATTGCTTAATAAAAATGGTTGCCATGTATACTTTGGCTAAGGAAAAAGGCTGATGCCAGGTGAGGTGGTAAGACAAAAGAGAGATGACCCTCCCTTACTACTTAAGACCCTGAAGAGGTACACAACCCGCCGGCCTAAGGGAAACTTTGCTCACCTCTCGGTGATCCGGAGTCCAATACTTGTATGCAGGTGTAGGTACTTTCCCATGATCACCACCTCCCTTGATGCAATGATCCCCTTTGGACACCCCCTCAATGCTAATGGCACCCATATATGACATCTAAAGTGCATGCAGTTAGAAGAGATGTATGGCAGTCAATTCACTTACGCATTGATGAGACAGAGCATATGAATATGCAATGATGCTTGGGATAATACTCAGTATGCTCAGGATGCTATTCATGTTGCTAATCAGGCCTCTCAACATATGATCCATCCATATAAGGCTTTTGCAATAAGAGACAGGTAGTGTTTTTGGTCACAGTTCTGCAGGACAGTCACGAAGATCCTATTACAGAAAACTCTATATTGAATCTAGGAGTGAACCCTATAGTTCACCTCAAAGAGGGCTTTGTCCCCTCCAGTTTGAATCAAAAATCTCCCCAATCGGAGCTAGAATTTGAAAGTTATGCGCATTTTTGTGCACTAGGGTCACTCTAGACTAGATGCAGACCGCTCCAGGATAGGCACAATAATTCCATTGCAAAAAATTTTGATCAACTTCTATCACAAAGATTAATAGCTCATCTTGAAGAGGACTTTGTCCCCTCTAACCTAAATAAAAAATCTCACCAATTGGAGTTTTCTACAAAAAGTTACGCCCCATTTACTGACAGTAGGTCCTGTGGACTACATCCACATGGCTGGCCAAAAAGGCAAAAGCAAGGCCCATGAGGAACTCCAGAGGGAGATTAGAGACTTGCAAACCTCCATAAATGATGAAACAAGCTCGGCACAAGATTATCATGGTGATATGCAGGAGGAAATGCTCGAACTGGACCCATACACATGTTGGGGTAAAGGCGCCTCTGCCTAGCCGCCCGTGTATTACTACACTGACAACATTGCCACTGCACACTGCAGGTGGCGGGCACCTGTCACCGTCACTTTATTCTTTATTCTTTTAGTGATAGTCTGAATAAAGGAAGGCCCGGTCACACATTGTGACTGTTGAAGTTCCCATTTCTAGTCTCTCCCTTTCTTGCTGTTGCTCTCCTACCATAGCTCTCGAATCCAACCTTCGATCTGTCGCTCCCTTTCAATTGGTATCAGAGCTTTGCTTTCCGACTCTTGAGCTTCGTTCGTGGCATTCTCAACATCCCATCGACTCCCTACTTGCATTGGGTCTCCTTCCTGGCAGCCATATCCGACTCCGAGCTTTCGTCACTCCCCGGCTTCCTGAGCACCTTCCCGGCATTGTTGGGTACCTTCAAGGCATTACATCAGAGGTATTTGATCATTTTCTTCAGGGTTTACTTCAATTCTCAGGTCTCACAGGTTGTAAACAAGATTGGGGCAGCCACCATTGAAGCTCCCTTGCTTCATATCTCACTTGCCTTTGAACAAGACTTGTTGGAGCTTGTTTGAGGCCTTCCTTGGCTTTAATCGGACCCCTTCGAAGCTTGGCCACCATTTTTTGCAGCCCTAGGACTAGCATTTACAATTGGTGGAATCACGCAGCCCTCCCATATGTGTCTTCAACATTGACAGTCACAACAGTAGCTCTCCCCCTCCATTGGCACTTGGAAAGGCTCCATTTTGGGCATATGAACATGCTTTGATGCTTGGTTTTGATGGTTGATGTGTTGGCATAGCATTTGGACTGATTTAACACTATTTTGGGACTGTCATAACAATCCACAGGCAGTTTATGACAGTGTTACACTGACATTTGATGATACAACTTGTTTGGCATTGTCATTTAATGCCCGGTTGGTCCCGTTTGATGCCCGGATGTTAGGGGAATGTATGCCTATTGTTTGGCAACCATTTGGAGCTGATTTTGGTGCTGAAATTCTCAGTTTTGAATAGCAAATCACGGTTGTACACAGTTGGGCTGAAGTCATTTTACTCATGTATACTTATGCCTATGCTTTTCGGGCTATGTTTCGGGAATATATGGTGATGTATTGACACTTGGGGCTGGACATAGAGCTTGGTTTTGATTCGGGATCGTTGGTTGAGCTTGAGCTCACTTTGCAAAGCATTTGGATACTCCGTCTCGAATGTACTTATGGCATGTATGTTGCTTGTGTCTGACCGGTCTTGACATGCTTAGCCTATGCCATTACTACATTCTAGTTACATTGTTTGGAGCCTATTGCTACTGGAGCTCGACCTTGGATTCTCGGAGCTTACTTGAGCTATTTATTGGCTTGCCAGAGTTGTATCTTGGGATGTACTTGATGTCTTACATGCTTATGGATGCTACATACGGATGCTCTACCGCCTACATGTTCGGGATGTACTATTGATGTATTGTCTTGGACTTATGTCATTGGCATTGTGTCTTGCCTTGGCTTGAGCTCTTGAGCTCATACATACAGCTTTTGTGCCAGTGAGAGCATTCTTGAATGCTTATCAGACATTGAGCAGGTGGTACTTTTATGCATTGAGCTGTTACATGCTATTGAGCAGTTACAGACACTTGAGACTTTGGGACTTCTTACCTTTTGGGATGATACATCATATGTCTTGGTTCACTGTATGCTTATGAGCTAAGTCTCAGTTTTGGATCTGTATCTTTGTGAACTGACACCTACTTGTGTCAAGTTTTGGTAGTGGCAGGATCACTTTGCCCCGTTGCCTGGGGGGTGTGCCTACTCATGGCAGATGTTTGTATGACGTACTTGGGTGTTGGATTCATGCTTATCGACCATCATATGCTTATGCTATGCCCGCATGATGCCGGCTTTGGTCTTCGCAATATCTGATTGCATTGGGACTCGATTTTGGCACTGTTAGCTCTCTTTTACTGAAATCTGAAATTTATTATAGCAAGCATATATCTATGGACTGACATAGATTTTTCATGCTGAAACACTCTGAAATGATGTACTTTCACTAGTACTTGGTGGGCAGCAGCTTTAGTTCCACTTTCCTCGCCATTTTCCCTTGATTTTGGTGATTTTTTGGTCATTTTCTACAGTAAATAGCAAGTAGTTTTGAACTATCTACAGTCTTTTAGCTTGCATTATGGCGAGATCGTCCACTGATCATGGTATTTTCAACATCACTAAGCTTGATGGTACGAATTACTCTTATTGGAAGAGCTAGATTTGGCAGATATTGGTGCAGAAATCACAGATCAAACCCTTGAGGTTAAGCGGGCATCCACCTGCAACTATGCCAGATGAAGAATGGCTTGAGCTTGATGAGTTATGCAAGTCCACCATTGTATTGTCTCTCATAGGACAGGTTCACTACAATGTATTTAAGGAAGAACAGAGTGCATGGCAGTTGTGGGATAAAATCAAGAATCTCTATGACAAGAAAAGTCCAGCGAGTCAAATGTATTAGCTGAAGCAGCTTATGGATCTGCGCATGAAGGAGAATGTGACTATGTCTACTCACTTGAGCCAGTTCCATGCTATACTCAAGAACTTGACTTCGCAGGACATCACTTTTGCAGAGGATGTCACTCCTCTTTTCTTGCTTGGCACTCTTAATGAGTCATGGGATGTATTCTGCACTGCATTATGTGCCTTTACTGCTACCTTGAAATTATCTGATGTTGACAGTGCTCTTCTGCAAGAAGAGGTTAACGGTAAGAATTTGGATGCCTCTTGTGTGTCGCATGCTATGAAAGTTAGAGGCAGGAATGATGGATATGGAAAGCATGGCAGTGGCAGTGGCCGTGGACAGGATTCTCAAAAATCTCGGTCCAAGTCTCGTGGGAAGTCATGTAGCAAATCCAGTGGCAAGAATGCAAATGTTACTTGTCACCATTGTGGGAAAAAGGCCATATTAGGCCACAATGCCATGAATTTCACAATGAAAGGCGCAAAGATAAGGGGAAAGACAAAGTGCAGGATAAGTCTTCTGATCGCAGCATAGTGCCTACAAAGTCTAGTGTTAAAATTAAAGAGATCAATGTTATGCAGCCTGAAAATGTTGATGATGATGATGATTATATCCTAGCAACTTCTTCTAGTGCTTCGTAGATGACAGAGATACACTCTATGTATGCACAGTGTTGGCTCTTGGACTCAGGTGCATCCTTTCATGTGACACCTTACCGAGAGTGGTTTCATTCATACCATACTGTTTCGGGTTCTATGCACTTGGGTGATGACAACTCTCTTGATATTGTGGGCATTGGTGATGTTAGGCTGCAGTTTCCTTTTGGCAGCAGTTTTGTTATGCAAGATGTACGTCATGGACCTGCTTTGACACGCAGTCTCATGTCAGCTGGACAGCTTAATGACGCAAGATATCATGTATGTTTTGGAGACTCTGCATGGAAGATCACTCGTGGCATACTTGTGATTGCGAGAGGTGCCAAGGCTGGTAGTCTCTACCCCTTGATTGTATCAGCTTCTTCCCTTGATCATTTTTTGTGTGTGGGTTCTATCCCACATGTATCTCTTTGGCATGCCCGTTTGGGCCATATGTCTTTGAAGGGAATGAAAATGCATTTTGGTTTGCAGTACTTACCGCCCCTTGATTATGCATGTTTTAATTCATGTGAGCATTGTCTTTATGGCAGGGAGACTAGACTACGCATAAGAAGTCTGGTAGGCCACGCATAAGTGAGCCCTTGGCATTGGTACATTCGGATGTCTGTGGGCCCATGCCTTGTCAATCTATGGGTGGTGCAAAGTATTTTGTTACGTTCATAGATGATTTTTCACGAAAAGTTTGGGCTTATCCCATTAAGCTGAAATTTGATGTCTTGGCTGTGTTTTAGAGATGGCTTGCATTGGTTGAGAACCAATCTGGGTAAAGGCTAAAATGCCTAAGGACAAATAATGGGGGTGAGTATGTCTCACGTGCTTTTGAGCAGTTATGTGATGAGAGGGGTATTAAGCGTCAGTTGACCGCCCCCTACACCCCCCTCCCAGAATGGTTTGGCTGAGCGGATGAATAGAACCATCCAGGAGCGTGTACGCAATATGCTTAGCTATGCAGGACTACCATAGAGCTTTTGGGCTAAGGCAGTTAGTACAGCTATGCATGTCATAAACAGATCACCCTCTAGTGGTTTGGATTTCTAGGTTGTAGAGGAGGTATGGACTGGAAAACCTCCCTCTTATGTGCATCTCCGTGTCTTTGGATGTGAGGCATTTTGCCATGTGCCCAGGGACAAGAGAAGTAAGCTGGATCCCAAGAGTGTCAAATGCATTTTCCTTGGTTATGGGGATGCACGCGAGATAGGTTACTGTCTCTGGGATTCGCAGGTGCAGAAAGTCATCCGCAGTCATGATGTAGTCTTCCATGAAGACAAAATGCATAGGCAACCTGAGAGAGTTATTGAGATCTGCAGGGTCATATTTTAGGAGGAGCCGAGAGCTCCCACACAACCAGTTGGACAGCCTATAGCTGCAGCAGATACTCGTAGTCAAGGTGTTGGATAGGCAGCTGGGCAGGCAGCAAATCCTGCCGTGAGACGGTCTACTAGAGACAGATGTCCACTTGATAGATTTCAGCCCTCGATGCATTATGTCTTGGTTACATATGCAGGAGAGCTTTTCACCTATGATGAGGCTATGCGCAGGGGTGATAGTCACTCCTAGGAGAGGGCTATGCAGTCTGAGATAGACTCCTTGCATAAGAATGACACTTGGGATTTGGTTTCCTTGCCTACGAGCAAGAAGGCTTTGCCATGCAAGTGGGTGTACAAGCTAAAAAGTACCCCTGGATACCCCAAGCCGGCATACAAGGCTAGATTAGTAGCAAAGGGTTTTAAGCAGGAGCATGGTGTGGACTTTGACGAGGTCTTTTCTCCTGTGGTTAAGATGACCACCCTGCGTTAGTCTTGGCTTTGGTTGCTCAGCTTGACTTGAAAGAGAGGTTGAGAGAGTATAAGAAGGAGGAAGGGAGGTAGAGGAAGATGGCAAGATAAAGTGGGAGAAAGATATGTAATTTTTGTCCAAGCAACATTGTAATCAAGTCAATTCTGACTCGCTATCTTATGCTTAGCTTCTCTTTAGAGATTATGCTAAATTATGTTCTAGCATCATAATACTACTCTACATGTAGCCCATAACTATTGAGAAACACAAATCTTGAGCAAGGTTAGCTATGGAGGTTGAAAATCATAGACAAGAAGCATGATGATTAAGACTCTTACTCAAGTGAATTAGGTTTCAAGTTTGATTAACTTGGACTCATAAACTCAATCTTGAGTAGACTAAGACATAGGATGAAAGTACAAAGTACAATAGCATTGCATTGAAATGATTGTCAAGTACACTCTTTTATAGTTTTGTAGGATGGTACCACTTCTCCCTCACTGTGCCTATGGGATACAAGGTAGCTCTTTTAGACTATTGCATGTTCCTTGCCTTACTACTCCATACAAAGAGGCTATCAGAGGAGTGTGATTGCATATTTCTCAACAATAACCTCATATTCCTCTCAAAGAAATCTAGTTCTCAAATACCCAAGACAATATTGAAGGCATAATACCCACTACCATTTCTTACATATCACCAAGGGATACACTACCTCTACGACCATTAATGAGGCCTTGATAGAGACCATTTTGAGGAGAGTCTGAGGACCAAATGTCAAGTCAAAGTGCAAGAAGAAAGACAAGGAGGGCTCCCAACCTTAGATCTTTGGGTTCAAAGCATCCAATCACAATAGCAACAACTTCCCTAGTTACAACACAAGCCGCCCAAGTGCTTCTTATAAAGATGCATGCTCTTTTTACCAAATAAAATGTTTAGAAGGATAAGTAATCTAAAAGAAATATATAAGCTATTGTTTGGCAAGACCAAAGGCTAGGTTAACACTCCTACAAGTTATTATGATGGATAGTATGACTTGCTGGAGTATCTACTTAGTCTTGGATTACATGATACAACTACTAGATGACTTTACCTTTAAGAGAACACTAAGGGACTAAGATGATTTGCTAAACATTAACTTATATATAGTAGTTTGAGCTTCTGAGACCCTCTAGTGGATAAAGAGAATCAAGTACTCTAAAATAACATTACTTGAGTTACTTGAGTGTTTTTAGAAGAGAGTTATGAAAAGCAATTGCCTTGGAAATATGGAATGGATTACCCATTAGAAGCTAATGGGTAATACCTCCTAGAAGGATGCGACCATTAGATACTACACTTAAGTGATATGCTTGCTTGGAACTTGTAATAAGAAATTTAGTTGTTGGAACTATTGGCTAAAAGAATGGCTAGAAACACTGAAGGTATTTAGAGGTCATTAAAAGGAAAGTAGACACGTGAGACTTGTTAGAAGACAGGCATAGGAACCCACTATAAGCAAGGGAGTATAAGGGTAGATGAGTGTGAATAGCCCTAGGGGTAGGGGAAACCCTAACCCTAGCTTGGCATAGGCTATATAAATAGCCTATGGGTCACTATTAAGTGTGGGAGAGTGTACCCAAGTTGTACTCTAAGCAACTTAGTAAGTAAGATTTTGTTCTTGTACTTTGAGCTCTCTTCTCCCCTTGTGCGCACATTCTAATGCTGCAACTCTGGTTTGCAACAAGACTAAAGTAGACCCATGAGTAAAAACTTGTGATTGTACAACCTACATGTCAAAACATTAAGTATTTCTCTCCTAGGCAATTGCACTTTTATGAGGACTATGTTGCAAAGCGTATCATTTATTGTCAAACATGCAAAGGCAATTATTTTAGCTATTATCAAATTTTTTAAAGATATGCTTATTGTTTTGGAAAAAGAAGTGATTTGCTAGCTTCAAGATAGATTGGTTGCCTTGTTTTTTTATTAAACTTTAACAATACCCTAAGGGGGAGAGCTTAATCATTCCAAGGCTCATGAGACAAGGGTCTATGTGAAAAGATGGGGGGAGAGAGGGAGCTTGAGATTTTGCAAGACACAAAACACACAAAGAGAATGAGCACAAGATAGAAAGCTGAAACTCTGGTCTTTCTTCCTCTTATTCTTTTATGAGTCTAATAAAAATAAGAGAGAGTGCATGTCTAATAACAAGCAGTCCATAGTGTAAACACGCTAAGTGGAAAGGTGACTAGATAGATATCTTATCACTTGGCTAGGTGGACTAACTAATGTCTAATTGTAAAGTACCACTAGAATGATATGCCGATATAGGTATCAACTATGCCAATGATATGAATGTGAAAACAATCATCCAGATACATAAGTGTCAACTTGTGTTGAGCTTGGCATCTCAACATTCCCCCTCAAGCTCAACACTATGACTTGTAATCATAGTAAGCTTCAAAAATATCAAATCTTTTCTGCTCCTAGGGCCTTGGTGAAAATATATGCAACCTACTCCTTTGTGCTCACATATATGAGATCAATGTCACATGCCAAGACCTTCTCTCTAATGAAATGGTAATGAACCTCAATGTGTTTCATTCATGCATAAAACACTCTTTTCCTAGCCAACTGTATGCTACTCATGTTGTCACAATAAATAGAAACTCTCCTATCTATCTGTATTCCCAAATCATCAAGTAGCTTTTGCATCCAAGCTACCTCATATGTTGCCATAGTAGCACCTCTATACTCTGCCTATATACTTGATAATGCAATAGTGGGCTATCTCTGTACTCGATAATGCAACAATGGGCTATCTCTTACTGCTCCAAGTCATAGTCCCACTCCCAAAGGAAAATACATAGCCATTGGTGGACTTCATGTCAAATACATTGCTAGCCCAATATGCATCAATATAACATAATAACTACACCATTGAGTCAACCTCATAAAAGATGCCATAATCCAATGTGGCCTTAAGTATTGCAAGGTACATCTCACACTATCCAAATGAGGCTTACGAAGAGAATATCAAACTTCCCACAATCTTCCTCTACATTGTGGTGAGCAACATAACCATCATATGCCAACTTGCTTACATGATACCTTACTCTTGTTGACCTTCGCGCTTTGTGAAGCACTCTGTGATCCTTTTACATCAGCCTTGGTTTTCTTTACACCATGCCTATAAATAACTAGGATACCAAACTCCTCATCTATACTCTCATTTGAGTCATTAGACTCACCATCTACATGTAAATAGCCTGCAGAAACGTATGGCATACCAAGTAACTCAACCACCTTTTCTTTTCCCTTGTGCGATACATTTTCTATACTTGTAGTTGTGAGATTTGCCACTCCATGGTCTCTCAATGGACTTACCTCTCAAAAGAAGATTCTTCTAGCCCACTCAATGTTTGGACCCATATTTTTTGCAATCACCATTTCTTTTGCATCATCTATAACAACCTACTTTTCAATAGCATACCAACTACTCATCTCATCAAACACAAAATCTTTCCTCACCTGTAACTTATGTGTAACTAGATTATAACACCTGTAACCCTTTTGCTCAAGGGAATAGGCCACAAATTCATGCTTTTCAGCATTCAAATCCAACTTCTTTCTTAGCTCATCCAAGAACATGTACATATTTAATACATCCAAATATCTTAACATGTGACAAATTTGGTTTCTTGCCAATAAACTTATCATCTACTGTCACATCATGTATTGCAGTAATGGGAGACTTGTTCATAATATACATAGCTATAGAGACAGCTTCAGCCCAATAATAATGAGGCATGTTCTTTTCAACCATCAAGGCTTATGCAATTTTTGCAATGTGCTTGTTCTTTCTTTTAGCAACACCATTCTGTTTGCAAAGTATACCTGCATGTAAACTACCTCTTAATTCCACGTGTTTCAAAAAATTACTGAATTCATTGTAAATGTACTCTCACCCTCCATCTAAACTCAAGAACTTAATTGAAAAACCTATTTATTTCTCAACCAAATGTTTAAAATTGTGAAAGTGAGAGAACACCTCACTTTTCTTCTTCATCATGAAGTACACCCACACCTTCCTTATATGATCATCAATAAAGGTTACATAATACTTACATCCATCCATTGATGTAGTATTCGTAGGACCTTGTACATCTCAATGTATAACATCAAGTAGATGGCTACTTACATATTTATCATGCGAAAATGCATGTCGTGCATGTTTTTCAATTGGCATGCTTCGCACACTTTCTACATATTAACCACTTTGAACTTAGGCAAGCCCATGACAATTTCATGTGACTACATATTTTTGAATTGTTGCACATTTACACAACCAATACATTTATTCCAAATGTCAATATCAACCACAACTCCTACACCTTATGCAAACATAATAGCCTTTAGCTCAGATACATTTACATTGAAGGCAAACATCCTTCCCACATGCTTGCCTTTTGCAACCAATTTACATCCATTTCTAAAATCTTCTACAACACAACCATTCTAATTGACTTTACTTGTAATCCGTGTTCAACAATTTGCCCAATAAAAATCAAGTTCTTTGTGATGTTAGGCATATATAGCACATCAGCCAAGTACTTAACTTTTCCATCCTCCTGCATAGAAAATGGGACACTCCCAACATGAGCAATAGGATGCATCGTATTGTCATTTATTTCAACAAAACCTGGCATTTCATGATTTTTCATTTCTCTAAACCATTCCCCATAATACGTCATATGGTTAGAGACACATGAGTCCACATATCATATATCCTCATTCAATACTATTGATGTATCTACATTTACTACATTCTCCATGTGTTACATAACAAACAACTTCTCATTACCAATGTGATTTTACTAATAGATCCATAATCGTTATGCTATCTTCTCCCATTTCTATTATTTCCACCTCTTCTCTTTTTTGGATAGCTGTATGAAATATGACATTTCTGAACACAATTATAGCATTTCTTGTTATCATAACTTGCATTCTATTTGCCACATCCTCTATGACTCCCCCTACCTCAAGACTAGCCTCTACCACCTGTATGTGATTGCTCCTATGAGTCATGAGACTACCCTTGATTTTGCCCATAAAACAACCACCACTACGGCATGACGTCTACCTCTACTTGTATTAGAGTAGATCATTTGTTCTAAATTGTTCTTACTTTGTGATGAAGATGCAACAAGACCCAAATTTTTCTCATCTAATATCAACATAGATATTAGATCTACAAAATCATGAATGGTGTCTCTTGAGTTGATGGAGGTTCGAAACTACTTATACTCCTCGCCCAAGCCATCCAAACATGCAACAACCACCATATCATCATCATCAACTTGCACTTTAATAGATCCAAGAGCTTCAAAAATACTATTAATCATCAATGCATGATCATTAATAGGAAAATTGCCATGCTTAACATTGATTAACTCAGACTTCACAACTATAACTTTCTAACTTTGGTATTTGTACCATAGAGTTTGACCAGGTTAGTCCATGCTTCTGCAAGACTATCTAGATCCTATAATCATATTGTCTGAAACACTAATGGAAAGCTAGTACATAGCTTTTCAAGCACCCTAATTCCATTCCTTAAATGCCTTGACCTGCTTAGGCGTGGCATTTTCCTTTGATAACTCTAGTAGCATTATCTTCTTCAATGTAGTACCAATAACTTTTACCCATAAGGAAATCAGTCAATTTGAACTTCCAAGCATGAAAGTTATGCTTGTCAAGCTTGTCGCTAACAATTTGATTAAATCCATCAGACATTGTGCAACAAAACCCACAAAATTGCATTTATTAATAACCTATCAATTCATGTAAAAAACTAACACCCGTACTGAACTCAGTACGTAAGCATACCCTAAGTAACACCTGTAATGTTTGACAATATCCAAATGCTATCTACGGCACCCAATACCTACAACTGTTTGCAAAATGACATAGTTTGCAAAGTTCATGAATCTAACCAAATTTGGATATGAGCAGTCTCAAACTCCTGAACGAAGGTCGAAACATGCTGAAAACAGGAATCCAACCACACAAACTCAAAGCAAAAGTCTAAGACTAGAGGTTTATAACAATCCCTTGAGCACTTCAAGCTCGTGAGACACCTCATCACTTGGAGATTGTATGAGAGAGATCTCCACAAGTGTACTCCACAATAGGGTTCCCTTGTAGACTCTTATGCTTGCGACTCACAACTCCTTTCTTGAATGCATGAAAAAATGGGGGGAGAGAGGAAGCTTGAGCTCTTGCAAGACACAAAACACACAAAGTGAAACCCTAGTCTTTCTTCTTATTTTTCTTCTTCATTATGCAAGTCTACTAAAAATAAGAGAGAGTATAACATACATAATAAACAAGTGATCCATAGTGTGGACACGCTAAGTAGAAAGATGACTAGATAGATATCCCATAACTTGGGTAGGTAAACTAATTGATGTCCAGTTGTAAAGCATCACTAGATATAGGTACTAACCATGTTAGTGATATGAATGCAGAAACGATCATCCAAATACATGAGTGATAGCTTGTGTTGAGCTTGACATCGCAACATGATGCTTACCATAGAAAGATGTTGGTAAGGAGAAGAGACCTGGAAGGGTACTACTCAATACATTGGCCAAAGAGTGACAAGGCCACCATAACAAGAAAAGTTTGCTCCAATGGCAACATACAGGTCAAGGAGGCTCTAAACACCCCATGCTAAGTCTAAGAGGAGATGGAAAACCTTAGTGGTCTAACATCTATGAATGTTGGAAGACCTTATTATAGAGTGTAGATCATATGGATTGCATTTATGAAAGTTGGACACAAGTATCCAAGTGTTTTGGATACTGGTCCTATTGTAAGGGACAAAATGTTGGATTCACATTGTATCTTGGATAAAAGGTGCTAACAAATACATTGTTGCCATAGTTTTCTAAAAATTTCTTGACCTTGTCTTTGTGTTCATTGCTAAATTATATGAATGGAGTTTGTATCAAAAGGCTAATTAAAGAAGTTTTTTTAATGTGTTCAATTAAGCATTATACATAATTAAACAACTAAGCAATTCCATCAAAAATGGGAAGTGATAAGGCGGATCCTCCACGAGTCCTAGGGTGGTCTCGATAAGTGAGAGGTTTCCCCTAAGAATGATAGACTAGGAGAAATTAGGAAGGGGTAGACAATGATCGCCGTATGAAAATTGCTATAAACCTAACCTTGTGACATTTTAGGGGGGTGGGGGTGAGACTTTGCCTTATGGCTAGAGGGGTTGACATGCTAGCTTCCCCTCATTTTTCACCCTTTTCAAACTTAGTGAGACATAGGTCCACTTCAATCTAGGTAAATTTTGCACAAGTAGTTGCCATGACTGATGCTAGATAACTATTAGGTGACCTTAGTATTATTTAGGAACCTTATTTTTCAGGTTGATCCTCATGGTAATGGGCAAAACCCTACCTTGCAATGTAGACTCAAGAGATCCTGTAGCAAAATTTGTGGTATTCCAATGGAAATTTGATTGGCATTGCCTAGCTACCAAAATCATGCCGTCAAGGGAGCATTAGATAGGCATGTTACAAACACAATAGTTGGCAAATGATGTTGCATAGTAAAAGTTGTGGCTTGGGGAGGTCTGAGGTGTCCTACAATTTGGTTGTGGAAGCTAAATTTGGATTTTGATACAAGCTAGCTGAGAGGTTAGATGAGAGATGTGTTTGAGGCTTGAAAGGAGGAGAGAATCACCAATACCAAATTGAGCACTTGAATCATCATTTGGGGTTTTGATGTGATTCAAATGAGATGTTGATGCATAGAGAGTTTTTATTTTGCATAAAGAAGTTTATGCAAGCATTGTGATAGCAACCTCTTGGATCTTTTCCCATGTTGTCACCTTTGTTTTTCGATGGTTGCATATCTTTTATTCAATGAAAGACGATGCATCTATATAAATGTGTAAGTCAATGTTTCTACATCACAAACAATGGCTTATATCATGGAGGAAGCTCGACCCTATGATCTGTTTCTCTCTATTATCTTGAATTTCTTACCTTGTGCAATGTTTTTTGAGTAGGTATGATTCAATTTTGAAATATTATGTTATCCACATGTCCACTTTGTAGCATTACTAGTCCTTGTGTGGAGATCTTCCTTTAAAAAGTAAACACAAACCAAATTGCAACTCTTTAGGGTGGCTTTATTTACAAATGTGGAACACATCCTCGATAATGAAAATTCTCATGTGTCATTGTGCTTGCATTTTTATTGCTTTAAGAATAGGATGATGTAAAACCTTCTACTTTGTCATTGTAAGTCATTTAGATTGATATCTTTCCACATGTGATTGCATTTGTTGACCACTACTCATTTGTGTTAAAATATTTCATTATATATGCTATTTGAATCCACATCAAGGCATAGCCAACATCAAGAAGAACCACACATCCGTGTTATCTCATAATCCATGTCAACATCCACCCACTTTTAAATCATAAGCATGATTAAGACACAATTTCTTAATGAGAACATCCTACTTGTCATCTTAAAGTTGCTAAGTTGACAATCCTACTATTTACATAAACTGTGCAGTGGTCTAACATCCTTATTTCTACCTAAGTAAAACTTGAGGTAGTGAGAATGCATAATGGATGACACCATTATGTGAACTAGAAAACTAAAAAGGTTGAAGAAACTCTTAGTCTCACCAATAAATATGGCACCACAAGTTGGAAAGCTAGAACATTTGTTGTACTTATAAAAGGAATGAACGCCATTCAAGGAGAGTGGCTGTAAGAATTAGTTGTTCATCTCTGACCTTTGTACTTGCATGCAATAAACATTTGAGACATGAATATATTGGGATTCGTTATGTCCACTAGCTTAAAAATACACGTGCCATAAAAAAAGTTTCTAGGTGCTAGGAGAAGTCTTGCATTAGTCATTGATATATTAGCCTAGCTTTATGGAGTATTACTTTTAAAAGGTCTAGATGTAAGTATTTGGCAAATGACATTTTATATGTAAACATGAATCTTGAGTTTTGATGTCTTCAAATGGTTGACCACGATGGTATTTCTATGTTAAGAACCATTAAAACGGCCTTAGCAATTACTAGTGATTCTAACTAGCCAAAAATCACAAATTGCCATGTATAACATGAACAATTTTTTATAAAACTTTTGGAAGGTTGGCAAGTGGACTTATGGTAAAATTTCAAGTTATGCAATATTACATTTATGTACTAACTAAATATATGTGGAGCTTTGGAATTCTACAATATTTTGTTTATAACCTAGCTAATTAATACCTCAAATAAAAAAGGCATATGAAATCTTCTCTTTGAGGGTGATCAACCACTATGCTTTTCCATCTATCAAGAAGGGAACTATCACTCACAAGGTTCTCCTTGATAGAAATCTATAAGGGATGCTTCAATAACATGCTTAATATCAAAATGGGTAATGTGGAATGAACATAGTAATGTAAAAGATAATGGAGAACAATGAGAATAGTTAGTAGTGACTAAGATTTTGTTGTTAATCATGATATAAAATCAAACTAAGATATGTGATGCCAATAGTCATGTGGTATTTGGATTTTTACTATTGTAATACAATGAGAAAAACACTTCATATGAAAACCTTTTAAAACATGTATAAAATTGAAGGTATTTGAATGGAGCTTGAATCAACAATCAAAGATTCTAGACACCAAGAAACATAAGAAAACTTAAGTATTGTCAAATGCACCCATTTTTAAGCATTGGTTGTTAAATGCCACTACGATGTGTGAAAATTGTCGAGTATCTATGACAGTCACTTGTCCATTAGAGGTGGGATAGGGAGTTAGCTTGACAATTAGAAAGGCCTAATTCTATCTCATAGGGAAAATTGCTACATGAGAATTGGTACCTTTGCCTAAAGATAAGAATGCAATTGGTTGTAAGTGGGTTTATAAGGTGAAGCACAATGCAGATGGTTCTGTGAACAGATACAAGGCAAGATTAGTAGTCAAGGGGTATACACAAATATATGGCATTGATTATGAAGAAACATTCAGTCCAGTTGCAAGGATGGCAACCGTAAGAGCAGTCATTGCTATGGCTGCATCCAAGGGATGGTCTTTACATCAGATGGATGTAAAGAATGCCTTCTTGCATGGTGATTTGCAAGAAGAGGTCTATATGGAGCAGCCACCAGGTTATGTGCATGCTGTTCATCCTGAGTTTGTTTGCAGGTTGAAGAAAGCCTTGTATAGCTTGAAGCAAGCACCTAGAGCATGGTCTGACAAGATAGGACAGTATCTTGTCACTATTGGCTTTCAGATTTCCAAGGCAAATTTCTCAAAGGTACGCTTGAGCCATGTTGTGTTTATGACTAGGAAGGTGAGTGGTTGCCCCCTTTGTTCATAGAAGTTGACACATTTTTCACATCAAGCCATGGATTAGGGTTGATCCTCTATAATGGGTGGGCTAATTCGTAAAGGCAATGACAAGGAGTTATTCCCTCGATCTTAAAAATCCTTAGTCATCCAAGTTGTATTTTGAAACATGCAAGCTAGATCCTAAAATCAAATGAAGCAAATGAGATTTACCACGATTGGAATTTCTCAATACTTAAATCTTACTATTGTTTGTTTATCTTTAATTTGGACAACTGCTCTTTCTACCAATTGTTTGGTGTAGTCTTTTGCAAGTTCCAAAAGTATAACTTGAACCAATTGCTAACTATAAAAGGACCTATGAATAGTTGATATCTCATCCTAATCACCAAAAAGGGGACTTTGATCCCTACCGTCCAATCTCATAAGGAGTTTGTTGTGAGGGTAGAAACCCAAACAAAATTGAGCATGGATGTTTACTTGAGCTTGCAATGTTCTTATGGGCTAAACTTCGTTATTCAGATAACCTTAAACTTCCCGCAATAATTTTGAACATTGTCATATACCCACCATCCCTTTGAAATCACCATAAGTTCTATCATTGTGACTAGGCTAGGTGTGTGGTTGGGAAACTAGTATGGAGTTCCCAAATTTTTCAAAAAAACATAAAATAGGCCAATGTCCTAGGTAAAGAGCATGGAAGCTTCTAAAACTTAGTTAATAACTCAAACTAAGTAGTGCTTTGTAGCGTGCTCTTTTCCAACCAAATAAGTTAAGAAGAAGCTTCCAAACTATCCAATTTTCACAGTATATCAATAATCTTGAGGTCCTCACTAACTACAAAAAGAGGTAAAGGTGTGAGTTCAAGCCACTTACTCCAATCACTAGCTCTAGCTACCATGTGTCACACAAGGGCTGCCATGCATGTAAGGCTCTATGATGGGCAAGCACACCTTAGATGTGTCCCAAGTGGAGGATGATGTTGCAAATAAGGCTCATAAGTGTAAAAGATATTGAGGAGCATGTTACAATGGATCACTGATGAGCAAGAAGACAATCATAATGGACCATAAGTAATGACAAAATAGAAAAAATGATGTTACTGAAGCATAATGCAAGTACAAATGAATGAGAAAGATGGGATAAAATGAGTATGGGGATGAGTGTCTTTTATAGGCTTACAATAGGTGGTACAGAGTGAAAAGGGACCATGGTATTTCAACTATCATGGTTTTAATCAAGCATGCATAAAGTAACTAGTCTAAGGTTTATTGTCAGTGTGATCCTCTGCCTTGCTATTCCATACAAAGAGGCTACAAAGCAGGTGTGATTGCATATTTCTCAATGCCCCTCCTCAATCACAACCATAAAAAGCACTCATAGTATACAGATGATGTTATGAACAGAACCTTGCTAAGTGTAGATATTGAAAAAGCAACCAAGCTAGAGGTTGTCATAAGGCCTCACTAAGTGTGTAGAGGCTGTGGTGTAGAATTTACACGAGGAGTAAAAGAGCTTATGGAAGGAACATTAGGCAAGTACACACTAATTCTAAAAAATCCTATTGGAATCTGAGGTGCAAAAGAAGGACTAATGGGTCCTATCCTTTTGCTCTTGAGTGTCTTCTTCTTCTTCTTCTTTTTCTTCATTGTTGTCTTCATCTTCTTTGACTATTGCAAGTTATGCTCTTTGAGATCTTTTCCTAGCATGACAAAACTTCTCAATATGCCTAGGTCTTCTACAAAAGTCACAAGTAATGTCCTGCTTCTTGTCCTTCACATAGAGGAGCTCTTGGTCTCCTCTTGAGGTGCTTGCTTCCCCTTTGCTTTTGATCTTCTTTTCCTCTTCAAGGAGAGAGGCTTTGATGTCCACCAGCTTTGGCTTTGGCATGTTGATCAAATTGCTAGATGCATTATCATATTCGGGTGGAAGACTCTTGAGAAATACACTCATGCAAATGTCTTCATCCATCTTCAAGCCGATTCCTACAAGTTGTGTCAACAAGCTTTCCATATAAATCAAATGAGTTGCAAGTGAAGTACTACTCTTCATATCAAATCTAAAGAATTCAATTAATAACCCATATTTAGAGGATTTGGATTGTGCTCCAAACAAGGTAACTAGCTGTTCCCAAGTTGCTTGAGAAGTTTCACAAGCATCTACATGATGAATGTAGTTGTCACCAAGTTTGAGCTTGATAATAGCTCGTGCTTTGTCATCATTTTTCTCCCATATTATTGAGAGTGTAGCTTCCCTTGGCTTCTTCTCTTGACCACTTATGATAGATCACAAGCCTTTCTTCATCAATATGAGTTTGATCCGTTCTTTGCCATGTGTGAAACCTGACACCTTTGAATCGGCATGAGGGTGAACCTTTGCCCATTTTGTTAGCAGAAGTAGCTGCAATTAACTAAGAGTAGACCAGTAAGAGAGTTGAAGTTGAATGTGTCAAAAGACACAAGAAGCACTAGCGCCAAAAAGCACCATGTGAGTATCAAGAGATACTAGCAAGTTGAACCTTTGATGTTAGATCTCAAAGTTGAATCCCTTTCTTGCTGATTCGATGTGAGAGCTCTATTGGAAACGGTGTTGGGGAAAATCAAAGAGTCAATGATTTGATTTGAGCCAAAGGAGCGAGAGAAAGAAGTGAAACATGAGCTTGAAGTTTGATAGAGCTATGGCTGACCTCTTTAGGGTTTTGATAGGCAACTAATTTTTCAACTGTGGCAGCTCGTACAAGTGATTATCTAGCACAAGATTTGATGGGGAGGTAGCTTAGATAGTTAGCTTCTAAAACGCTATGAAAATTGTCAACATCTTGGCTTGTTTAACCTGCAGCAATAGTACAACAGGGATTAGGCATAGATCAAAAAATGATAGAGAAAAAACACAATGTTGGAGAGGGGGGACACTAATGTTGGATTTTGAATTGATGGGCAGGAGTCCCCTAAGTCAAGGAAGAGTTCCCCAGAAGGGAGCAGAGGTTGATAATGCTTGGGAGGAGAGATTCAAGCCCTTCAATGAAGTTGGGTGGCTATAGAGGTAGGTGAGAGATTCATGGGAAAGTGGAGGGAGCAAAAAATTCAAATTGTAACGACCTAATTGAATTTTACTAATGACCCTCTAATGACTAATTAGCACTGAGACCAACTCATGTACCATGTAAAAGATATTGAGGAGCATGCTACGGTGGATCACTGATGAGCAATAAGGCAGTCATAATGTACCATAAGGAATGAAAAAATAGAACAACTGATATTACTGAAGCATAATGCAAGTACAACTAAATGAGAAAGATGGGATAAAATGAGTGTGGTGATGAGTGTCTTTTGAAGGCTTATAGTAGGTGGTATTGATAGGTGGCAGAGAGTGAAAAGGAACCATGGTATTTCAACTATAGTGGTTTTAATCAAGCATGCATAAAGTGACCTAGTCTAAGTTTTATTGTCAGTGTGATTCTTTGCCTCGGTATTCCATACAAAGAGGCAACAAAGCGTGTGTGATTGCACATTTCTCAGCAATTAGGAGTTGAGTGTAGACATGGACTTGGATTATCTCAATGCTACTCATGATGTAGTGGATAATGTGGTTTGGAGTCCTAAATGCATGATGACTAGTGTTGCTTCAAGGAGAGCAAGAGTTGGTCACTAGTAGACTCCTCCAAAAAGTCCTTTGTGCACTAATGGCATTTCTCACTTGACAAAGTCAAAAAGAGGTATGTTGAGTTTGCTATGGATGGTTTGCATTTGTACTTTGCGGGTAGTCCACAAACATAAGAGAAGTTCAGTAGATGGTTTTAGCACACCTATCAATCAAAGGCCATGCTAGTGTAGTGTAGGTTTGTTGGCATGGGTTTTTGCTTTTGTTTGTTGGCTTAGAAGGGGAGAGGGATCAAACTTTGCTTAGCTCATGTAATTCTCATCTAGTAGTTGCTATGTTCATCTAGTTTTCCAAAATTTTGTTCTCTAGTTTGAATTCCTCGTTTAGATTTCATTTCAAGATCTCCCAGACTAGCTTGATGGCAAGATATCAAGGCTTGCAAAAGCTCAAAAAAATATTTAATGTCCCTTCTATGATTGCAGCAAATGGTGTACTCAAGGTTGAAAGGAAGCATTATATTTTGTGGGACAATTGGCAAGATATCCCAAATATCTAGGAGGTATTTAATGCCAAGATGGTCGAATTGGTGGTGGAAGTCAAGTTTGCACCGCTCCTAGATCCTTTGCTTCCATTGCAAAGAATGGGGGCATTGTGCTCATGATTTTTGCAAAAGAAATGGAGGGAATAATAAGGAGGGAAAAAGCATGTTTTATGTAGACTACTATAGGGACAAAAAGTAGAGCACAACAAGCGCATACTATGGTGGTCAAGGAGAGTAACACTACTAAGTAGAAGAAAAACTTTGGTAGTAGCCTTCTCAAGTAGACACAAGATCCAACTCGAGGAGTCAAGGGCCATAAAGATGGCATAGGAAAAGCAAGGCTATAGCTCTAGTGGTAAGGAAAATTTTCCTCGAGAGGCACCCAATCCCAAAGCAAAGGGTAAATGAAATGTATCCTAAAAAGATGGTCCACATACCATTGGTTTTTTATTATGCATCTATGGAATGCTATGAGGTATTTATTTGAAAATCTTGATGTGGGATATTAGAGGTCACAAAACATGTACTATATTAGCAACGGTCTCTTAGAATGCAAGGGAACTTGGATAAAAAAGAAGAAAGGACGTTTATCATGCAGCTAATTTAAAGAGAGAGCCTCAATAATGCCACTTTAGGAGGTGAAATTGGGGAAACACGATCTAGCTCTAATCATTGTTGGTGTGTACAAGATATTAGTAGACCTATGTGGGAGAGGAATAAGAGTGGGATTCTCCTAAATTAATAAAGGAGGAACCTAAGACTCAATGATGCTTTATAGGAGGGGAAGGAGTTTTGCATATCGGCGGCTATTATCAATATAGGGGAAGAAGAGAGTTTGATTGCTTTGATATATGTTCCCAACTCTATTGTTGAGCAGGTGAAGTTGTGGGATTGGTTGAGAATTCAATTGGATGATAAACATGTAGTGCTCAGTTGAAGCTAGGAATATGACGTTCATGGGTTGTATGATCAAAGAAGAAAGGTTGGGATGAAAAGAAATGTTAACTAATCATCAAATAAGAGGGCATGTATATATGCAATCAAATCTAGCTCCTCTCCATTTCCTACCATGATGTTTGTTGTGCCATCTGATATAATAAGAGGCTAACTCCATAAGAGATCTAATGCTTTATAGGCTTTTCTTAGAAGAGGAGCTTAATTTCACCCTATTCAAAATGAAAACATGCAAAACACTAGGGGTTGATAACTTGCTAGTTGAATTGCAGTATACTTTGGATGTGTGTGTAAAGTGTGCAATCTAATTCCTTAATCACTACATAGCATTTGGCATCACCAAGGAGGTGAATATAGGACTCATCAATCCTATCCCACGGTTCTTGGGTAGAAGAAGCCTTGGTTAGTGAAGGCCATTGATCATGCTCAACACTTCCATAAACTCATGGCAATGGTGCTATCTCCATAGGTCAATTTCTAGCTATCAAAGAAGGCGCTGCACCCATCGCAATATATATTTGCACACGGTCACAAGTTTGAAGACCCATGATGCTATCCTAAACCTAGTGTTCTCTATGGAACCTATTGTTAGTAAGGAATTTGATTTTGTGCCCATACATATGGACCTAGAGAAATCCTATAACAGGGCTAGCTGGGATTTCATCTTTACTTAAAGCCCATAATAGGGTTAGCTGGGATCTCATCTTTACTTCTCTTATTGCATTGGGTTGTTTTGGGGATGGCTTTGTGAAAATGGTCAAAGCATTTTTCACATAACCAACTTCTTGCATTTATGGCAATAGGCTCACATCCAAGCGTTTCCCCCTTGAGAGGTCAATTCAATAGGCTTGTCCTCTTGCACCACTCATGTTCTCAATCACCACAAATCCTATACTACAAAGAATTTACATGAAAAACTAGGAAGGGGTAATTAAGGGGCTCTTGATCCTACGAGGGTAACTCTTCCTTCCCAATTCTTTGCACATAATAATTCTAGCATAGTTCTTGTAGAACTGGAGAAAACAAATATGCTTATGGCCTTTTATGACCACCTTGCAAGCATTTTCAACTTCTAAAATAAGTATCCCATCGATAGTACTTTATTTTTGGGATATGATATCTAATGGGATTTGGCTTTAAGCTTATTAATAAGCATGGCAATATCTAATCCATGAAGTATATTTATCATGAAGTATTGCTTGGAATCTACATAATTGCATGGGGGTAAGTGGCCCCTAATCAAGTGGGAGGACGCCCTCTTGGCAAAAGGCCCCAAAATCAACATTAAAGCCTTGGAGACACATGAGACATGGCAAGGAATTGGAGAGCTCTACTTGAAGAAGGTACAATGTGGGAGGTACTCAAGATCATAGTGGAGGTACTATGTGGGAGGTACCCAAGATCAGAGACGAGACATCCCTCTATTGTAAAATGTATGACTAGTTTGAGGTATCCAAGATCATAGAGGAGACAACTCTCTATTGCAACATGTATGGCTATGGATGACAAAAGTTATTAGCTTGAAGAAGAAAATATGAGTATTGCTTGGTGTGTCTGAACATGGGTACTACTCAAATTTATAGTCTCACAAGAAGGCAAGCTCATCTGACAATGCCAGAAGTGAAAATACTACATTAAGTATAAGAAAATTAGTTAGTATGTGGAAAAAGACATACCCTCTCTTGACATTTCAAACTTGAGTAAAGCTAAGATGCAAGGTATGGAGGGCAACACCTTCACCGAAGCTTAATTTAACCTTATGGAAAGTTATGACGACCAAGTTTAGCAAATGACATTTTTATGCCATGATCACTTTGTAGAAGGGTGAAAGAATCCATTAAACATCTATTTTGGCAATGTGTAGAAGTAAGGATAGTTTGGGGTGAGACAAAAAAGATGGCGCAAAGAGGCGGGTGGCTACATGAAGAGATCTCTATCAGGGCAACACTTTTTTAGGAAACCAACAAGAATACAAATAAGGGCCTATTGAAGTTGTGAAATGTGATTAGAATAGTAATAATCAAGTTCATTTGAAGATCCAAGAATAAGGCCTAGTTTGGAGACATGACAATTCATTGGAAGCCCATGGACAACATTGTAGCCCTTAGATAAAATATTTTAGTGGCTTTTAGAGGGCTCTGTAAAAAAAGCTCAAGTTTACAAAGTGGGGTAAGAATAGGTTGAGCTAGACGACTCAACTTGTTGTGATGTCCAATTGGTTCATCATATCTGATGATGCTATTTCATAATATAAATCTCACATGATAAAACTACCTATTTTTTACCTCTTTGAAGTCATTTAAAGACCATTTGTTAACTTATATAAGCGCAAGGGTATGTGATACTCGATGGGTTGTTCTGACCCCCCCTTCTGTCTCTCACTTTCAATGTAGCTTGACTGGACTTGCATATGAACTCAATTTGTAGAACTCTACACAATGTGTAAGTTAAGTCAATCAACTTGCACATGGAAGGGCTCTGACTTCAGGTATTTGAGAGAGAGATATAATTAAGAAACGTACATAAATCCGATTGGTTTCTTCTTGAAGAGGGAAATCATGCAATTTGGAGATAGAGATGTAAATATTTACACTATATTTCAGCAATTTTCTTTTCGAGCTAAAAGCTTTCTTCTAGGTTTAAGGCTAATAAGAAATCCTTAAAACTAGAGGCTTTGTGAGCTCAGATTTCTAAAGAGTTGGTCCAATGCTAAACATTTGGTGTGGACGACGAGGCCCAGTCATGGCGAGTTCATGAAGGGTCCCGTCTATGTGACTCCTCACACACGCATGAAACCACAACTTACAAGTTACAAGTACACAATCTTTATGGCGTTTGGAAATTACGAATTTTCTCTCTCCCTCTCCCTCTCCCTCTCCCTCTCCCTCTCTGTCTTGTCTCAGACAAGCTACAACTCTCTCGTGTGTGTGTCTTCATCAGGGATAAATTCGAAAGCCTCGTGTGTAACCGCCCAGAGGGCAGGCCCCAGAGCACAGCAAAAAGGCTCTCTCTGTACCTTATCTGATCTACCCCCAATCCACAGCACAAGAGAGAAAAGGGGAAACAGAGGGAGAGAGAGAGAGCGTTATATGCCCCTCTGATTTTATATATTCAGACACGCAAGGAAGGATTTTTCTCGTATCGGTTGGGCGCCATTGGGGGGTCCTCCTTCTTTTCTCTCGGAGCTGACCAGCAGCAGAGAGCAGAAAGCAGCACATGTGGATAGGCTCAGTGTCGTATCAAGCCCCATACAAAAGCAACCAGGTAATATAACAAAAGCCAAAGTATTGTATAGCTTTTCTTGCTTCCTTTACTGTGTGTGTCTCTCTCTCTCTCTATTTAAAGAGACATTCAGATACAGATAAAATCTGCTCAGTGCAAAGGCACACGGATTTTGCTTTTGCATTCAACAGTTGTGTGTGAGAAGCTCAGCTCACAGCTTTTGCATACATAAAGAAGTAAAGAAGAAGAAGAAGATTTAGCATGGCTTTTGCACTTTTCAAAAATTGAAAGTTTGGCTCCCCTGCTGAAAGGATCTTTGAAGGCTCTGCTTGCTGAGAAATTTGCAGTTTTGGTTGTCTGCAGAGAGGATCACTGATTGCTCTAAGGCTTGGCTTGTGCCACTGCATGATTCAAGTCGCTTGGCCCATCTGCATCACCCTTCGAGCTCACACAACATTAGGAATTTGAAACCCTTGCAGAGACGGTGCAGGCATTTTGCCTTGTCATGGTTGCTTGCCTGTGTCATTGGCCCCTCTCCTTCTGAGGGGTCCTCTCCGACAGACATTTCTCAGAGCATTGTTCAGTGTCCGCAGCCATGGCTCCCCTTGATCCTCACTCGTTCACCGACTCGACCCACCCTCTAACCCACCGCATTGACCTTGCCCTCTTCCTTGATTTTGACTCCAAGACTATTTTGGGTTCCTCGACCCTTCATCTCTCCCACCCCCACAGCGGTGAGTTCTTTTTAGACACCCGTGACCTGCACATTTCCTCAGCTTTTGATGCCTCCCATATCCCCATCCCTTTCTCTCTCAGTGAACCTCAGCCTATCAAAGGTTCTCTTCTTCGCCTGACGTTGTCTGACCACTCCTCTTTCACCATTTGCTTCACTACTCACCCTTCTGCCTCTGCCCTGCAATGGTTAGACCCTCCTCAAACTGCAGGAAAGTGCATACCCTATGTTTTCACACAGTGCCAAGCCATTCATGCTCGATCTATCTTCCCGTGCCAAGACACTCCCCTTGCTCGCATACAATACTCTGCAAAAATCAACGTCCCAAAGGAGATGAAGGTTGTAATGTCTGCAGCCCATGTAGGGCGTTTGGCACCTTCTGCCGAGGAAGCTAATGGTGCTTGTGAAGAGAACAGATGGTTACTGGATGGTCGCGTTGTTGAGTACTTCACCATGGACCAGTGTATCCCACCTTACCTCTTTGCAATGGCGGCTGGAGATATTGCATATGCAGACCTAAGCCCACGCTCAAGGGTTTATGCTGAGCCACGTGAATTGCAGGCGGCTGCAAATGAATTTGCTGGGACTGAAGCTATGGTGCAGCAGGGAGAGGCTCTTTTTGGTCCTTACGAATGGGAGAGGTTTGATCTTCTTGTGATGCCTCCAAGTTTTCCATATGGGGGCATGGAGAACCCAAGGATGGTTTTCCTCACACCGACGGTTATTGTTGGGGATAAGAGTGGAGTGCAGGTTGTGGCACATGAACTGGCTCACAGTTGGACTGGAAATCTTATCAGCAATGCATCAAATGATGATTTTTGGTTAAATGAGGTGAGGTATCTGGACTCTTGCACATGACTGTTGATCTGTGTGTACAGTGATCATGCTCTCTTATCTATGTTGGTAATGTATCTGGCCAACATTTCAGGGTTTTACAACATATGCTGAGCGAAGGATTGTTGAAGCCCTTGAAGGGAAAGAACGTGCTTACTTGCACATTGGACTGGGGTGGAGTGGTCTGAAGGAGGAGATGGAGAGGTTCAAGGATAGGCCTGAGTTCACAAAATTAAAAACCAACCAAGAGGGGGTGGACCCTGATGAGATTTATTCTCAAGTGCCTTACGAGAAAGGCTTTCACTTTCTTTGGCGTCTTGAAGCAGAGGTATGCTAGAGTGTTTAGCTATTTTCTTTCCCACAAATATGGTTCATGCATGGTTATCTAAGAAGTGGTACTTTATATGCAGGTAGGTCGTCCTGCGTTTGATGACTTTTTGAAGAAGTACATATCCACTTTCCGGTTCACCTCCCTTAGCACAGAGATCTTTTTAACATTCCTGAAGGACAATTTTCCCGGCATAGAAGAAAAGCTAGATCTGAATGTCTGGGTATATGAGCCAGGAATCCCGCCGGATGCTACAGAACCAAAATCGGCTATTCTTCAAAAAGTCTTGACTTTGGCAGAAGGGTTCAGTTCAGGACTGAGGCTAAGTGATGAAGATTGTAATGCTTGGCAAGCCTTGGAGTGGCAAATTTACTTGGAAAATCTTCCAAAAAAACTCAAAGCAGAGCAAGTGTGTACTCTTCCATGTAAACCACAAGCATTAGTCTTAGGAATCTTAGGTTTTAAATCTCTGTATTGGTCATTTTGCAGGTTGCTGACCTAGATGAACGATTTCGCTTTTCTGAAAATCATAACTGGGAGATCCGTGTTGCATTTCTGACTATTGCTGCATTCTCTGGATATGAGCCTTGCTTCCAATCTATTGAGAATGCTCTGCATGCTGTGGGGAGAATGAAGTATCTTCGGCCGCTTTACTCAGGGTTGTTGCAAAGCGTGCCGGAAGCAAAGGAGCTGGCCAAAAGAGTCTATGCAGATGCATGTCACAAGTATCACCCTATTGCACAATCTGTTGTGCAGGGTCTCCTTCAAAAGTTTGATCAGTAGGTGGTTGTTGAGGCCTGCGGATTCTCACTTGCTACTATTCAAGTGCGTTTGCACTTTACAAACATAGAGTTGTGTTTTGTGCATGCTTGCTTCTCACACAAAGCCAGAGGCTCTCCTGTTTTGGCCTCTCTGAGATGAGAACAAGGTGGTGTTTTTTTCACGTTGAGTTTTGTAGCAAAAAGCTAGCTTACTAAGTTAGCTCCTGAAGGGAGCTCGTTTGAAATTCATTAATGACGCATGCTTCGTGGAAGCTACCCAATCTAACATAGTGGTGGCACATGAATGTTGCCCACCAAATGGAGAACAGATTTGCTTTTGTTTTTTCTAAGGTTTACATCGTCTCTTAAGAAAATAGACAGATATTTCAGATCAAAATAATGACATATAGGCAGATATTTCAGATCAAAATAATGACATGTGAGTTAGAGCGGGTTGTCTTTAACAGTTCAAAATGTAATGTGGTGTTGGAGCTTTTAAGGTTTTAAAAGAACATATCACTTGCTGCAATGTTGTCCAAGAATTGGTGTATTTTGACTTGGAATAGTTCTTAAATAAGAGTCTGCAAGTGATTGGAAGTGAGCGATTGTTGGCCCTTCTTTATCCATTAGCAGAAATGGGGACTGTATATGTTTAGTATGAGTTGACCTTCTCTATGTTTTTTGAATGGTATAGATTGAAAGTGAGATTCTGATTATTTTCACTATTTATGTAACTTTTCATGTCTACAGTCTTTTTTACAAAACTTGGCAATGGTAGTCAAGCTCTAGTTTTGTAGTGGCAGAATGGATTGTACCTTGGTTCGAAGGAGTTAAAAAAATCATATTTATGTCTTGCAGATAAACAGGTCCTGCACTAAGGCTGCAAACATAGAATGCTTTGTTAAACCATCTCCCTTAGCAGGAGAAACTTGTTTTTCAGCGTGTCATGTTTTTGTATATCTGTCAAAGAGAAATCCTGATTGTTATGGCAGTGCAAATCACAGGGGCTGGGCACAATTTGGTACCAAATCACAGGTGACTTGCAATTTGTTTTCCTTGGGGATTCAATAGGTATTACTAAAAATGCTGATTGAGTTGGTGGGCAGTTTCAAGTTGAAGTGATACAAATCAGTTAGTATTTCTGTATTAAGATTCTGTTTTGCCCCAAGGTATGTTGGTTAGTGAAAATATTAAGTGAGGTTACCTGTCAAGTATGGACGGCAAGGTTGCACATACTGCTTCAACTCATAGCATGTCTGTTTACTAGATGTATGATGAGTGAATATAGAACTAAATCTGGAAGCTTCTAAAGCAGTTATGTGCATGTAAAAGCAAGCATCTTTTTATTTACTGAGATGCAGGTTTATTATCTACTGCTATCTTTGTGTTTTTCAGGTTATTACAGCTGTTGTCTTGACTTACATATGGAATCTATTCTTCATGGCTGTGTTTAAAGGAATGCTGCTGTAATGGCTTTTAGCCTAGGACCACTTATTTTCATACATGCTTCCAGGCAAATATTTTTTGAGTTGGATGACCGATCTATGACAGACTTGAGGTTACCAAGTGCAGGTGTTCCATTCACTTTAGCTGAAAGAGGTCCAATTAGCCAAGGTACATGCATAGATCAAAGGAGGATTGGGGATAAGACCAAAAAGAAGGGTAGGGTTCCCAACCTAACCCAACCCTATGTAATCTCCAAATACTATTCTCACATTTCCCTTCTCTGTTTTTTTTTTTTTTCGTAAACTCCCTTTTTTCTCTCTCTCTCTCTCTCTCTCTTTCTCTCTCTCTCTCTCAACATGGTTTGAATAACACTATCCCTTTGAGTTGCTCCTTTAGGTTGGTTGGATCTTGGTGTTCGATAATGCAATAGAGGGTTGCTTTATAACATTCCAAGTCACAACCCCACTTCCAAAGGAAAACATGTAACCATTGGTGGGCTTTCTATTAGACACTATCTATCCAATTTTGCAATAGAGTAGCATTCTATACTTTTGTCTTTGTGCTCAATAAGGCAAACATAGAGCTGTTCTTAACACTCCAAAAGTCACTGCCCCACTTCCAAAGGAAAACACAAACCATTGGTGGGATTTTTCCTAGACACTTTGTCTATCCAATCTGCATCAGTATAATTGTATCGTTGAATTAGTATAACCAAATAATTGCACTATTGAATTAATCTAATAAAAGATACTATAATTTAGTTTTGACTTAACGATACATCTCATATTGTTCAAATGAGGTTTGTGAGGTACTTGCATAAATTGACTGTCCAAGCCAATTGTATAGTTACAATTCTGCTTGGTGATTGTAGTGAAGATCAAGCTTCCCACCATCTTTTTGTACTTTGCAGGATTCTTTAATATCTCATCCACATCAACACTTAGCTTCACATTTTGATCTAATAGCACTAAGGTTGGCTTATAATCAGCCATAGTATACTTTGTTAACATATCCAAGATGTATTGGTTTTGTGAGAGTTATCTCGTTAGATGTTGCAATCACCTTAATGTCAAGAAAGTACTTCAACTCTTCCAAGTCCATGTCCAAGTTTTTCCTTGAGAAGACTCTTGACATACTCTACCTTTTGTACATTATTACCTTGCAATAATCAAACCATCCATATACAAGATAATCACAATGATGCCCATAAAGTGAGTGATTTGCATTTTCAACATGAAAACCAAGAGAAAACATATTGTGCTATCTTGTTGTGCCATGCTTCGGGTGCTTTTTTCAGCTTAGACAAGGCTTTGTGTAGCTTGCACATATTTGGAGTGAACTATACTTGTCATCTTATGGTTGCTCTATGTATACTCCTTGCAACTCACCATGTAAGAATGCATTTTTTATGTCCATTTGATGCAAGATTTGACTTTTTTTTTTGTAACCAATGCAATGATGTTACTTGATGCTAGCCAAAGTTTCACTTGCATGTTGATTGCCATATTTGTCATTGGAGTAAATCTCTCTTTACAATCAATTCCTTAAGTCCATGCATAACCTTTGGCAACCTATCTTACTTTATATCTACTCACTTCCATTTGCATTATACTTTACTTTGTAAATCCATTTGCAACATATAGCTTTCTCTTCCTCGAGCAATGTTACAAAATCCCAAGTCTTATTTACATTCAATGCAGCCAAGTCTTTATCCATGGTTTTTTTTCAATCTACATAACAAATAGTCTCTTTAAAACAAGTAATCTTAATCAATTTTTGACAATTGATATATACGTATGATGTCAAGCAATATAACCATCATATGCTAACTTATGCAATGGGTATTTACTTTTATTGGCCTATGCAATTATGGATCACTCTATGATTCCTTTACATCAGCCTCGATTTTTCTTATACTCGGTATATGAATGATTGAAATACCAAACTTCTCATTTATAGTTTATCTTAGCCATTAGACTCACCATCTATATATTATGTTATAAAAATATTTGGCATACCAAGGCTCTATCACTTTTTTTGTTTGTGATAGATTTTTTTGTGCTTGTGGGAGTGCTATCTATACATAGCTTGTCACTCCATGATCTCTTAGTAGACCTACTAGAAGAGGACTCTTTTAGTCCACTCAATGTTTGAACTATGGATCCACATTTTTTGCAATCACATTTTTTTTACATCATTTGTAATAATCTGTTTTTCAATAGTATACTAATTGCTCCGCTCATCAAGTATCAGATCTTTGCTTACCTATATACTTGTGTTAGAGTAGAGCATATATTTTAAGCTACTTTTGCTTTATGATGAGGATGTTGCAAGATCCAAGTTTTTCTCTTTTAATATAGGCATACTAGATCAACAAAAATTAGGAATGGTATATTGTGTTGATAGGAGGTTCAGAATTGTATATATCCCTAACTCAAATCATCCAAACATGCAGCTATTATATCATCATTAATCTATACTTTCAATAGATCCAAGAGTCAATAATGCTCTTAATCTTTGATGCATAGTTATTGATAGATAGATTGTTATGCTTGACATTGTTCAACTCAAAATCCAATTGTAACTTTTTAGCTTGGTATTTGTGCTAAATGACTTGACTATGTTATTCCATGATTTTGTAGGATTATTTATATCTTGTATATGCCCAATCATATTTTGTGAAACATTGATGGAGAGCTAATACATGACTTCTTGAAAACCATAGTTCAATTCCTTAAATGTCTTGGCCTATAAGTGTGGCATTTTTCTCTAGTAACTCTAGAGGTTCCTGGGGACGAGATAAGCCCAGGGCCGATGCCTTGTCTTCCTAAGGGTGGCAACTAGCTGAAAAAGTAAAGTAAATAAAAGAAGGTTGGAACGAAAATAAAAGTGAGCATTAGAAAATGATTAAGTGTCGCCTTGCGAGGACTTGGTAGGTTCTTGGGTACCAAGACAGGACTTGAGGCTGATGCCTTATTCTCCTTGGATCACTACGCTCGACATCATCTTATAAGTGACTCAAATTTAGGACTTATAGTTGATTTATACAAGATCCCAATGTCATTTTTACAAAAAAGACATGTCGTTGTTCACATCTAGATTACATGACAAATATGAAGTGGTCAATTGCAAAACAAATTATAAAACTTGCAAATGTATTTCAAGGCCTTCAAGGCATACTGCCCAATTGGTATAGTAGATGGTAGTCATATACCAATCATTGCTTAAAGACGCCCGAAGATAGAATCATGAAAATCATTTTAATAGAAAGGGTTTCCACTCAATGATTCTCCAAATCATTGTGGCTACCAATTGTGTTGTTTTTGACTATGATATTGGTTGGCAGATTCATGCATGATTCAAATGTTTTTCAACATTCAAATTTGGAAAAAAGATCCATAAATGGAGCATTGGGTCAATATTTTCTTCTTGGTGATATTGAGATGTAAAGGTCAACACAAGTTGACACTCATGTACCTATGTAACCACTTCCACATTTATATTACTAACATGGTTAGTACTTGCATCGGTATATACTTCTAGTAATACTTCACAGCTGGATATGCGTTAATCCATCTACCCAAGTCATGGGATATCTATCTAATCATCCTTATAGTTTGCATATTCACACTATGGAATGCTTGTATATTATGTGTGTTGTACTCTCTCTTTATTCTTGGTAAGAAGAAGAAGAAGAAGAAGAAAGATTACGGTTTTCAACTTCCTATCTTGTGTGCATTCTCTATGTATTGTGTCTTGCAAGAGCTCAAGCTTCCTCTCTCTCCCCCCATCTTTTCATGGTATTAAAGCAACATCTAAGTGATTAGCTATGAGCCACAAGCACAAGGGTCTACAAAAAAGCCTTGATGTGGGATACACCTATGGAGATGTCTCTCATATGATCTCCAATTGATAAACTATCTTCGCAAGCTCAAAGTATTCAAGAGAGTATAATAGACCTCTAGTCTATAGTTGCATGAGCAAATTTGCATTCTAGGCGCATTTCAATATCCATTCGAGAGTTAGAAATTGTTTGTATGCGAATTCAATAAGGTTCAAGAATTTTAGAAACCTTTTTGTTTCATAAACAGGTTGCCACTGTTGGGTATAACATACAATATTTGTAGATTGTCAAATATTACAAGTATTGCTCAGTTAATGCTTATGTATTGAGTTTAATACAAGTGAGTTTACTTATAGATTATTGATAAAAATATATTTTTGGATTTTACTATACAATGTTGAGGGGTTTAATTCTTCCATACTTGGAAGTTTAGAATGACTAATTTCCTTATGGAAGATAATTGGGACTACATTAAAGGAGAGAATGTTGTGGCACACATACCCACTTCTCAATAGATATTGCACTTTGATAATTCGTGTTCTTGTGTTGCACTTGAGGTGCTAACTTCACAATAAGATAATCAAATGTGTTATTACTAACTCATAGTCTACTTTCAAACATTTGATTTAAATAGCCAATTAAAGCCCCTGCTCCATAAAAGCTTATGGTTAAGGATAAGCCCAATATTCTTGATCGTCATGTCTTTGATGAACTATCCTATTGTGACAAGTGTTGAAACCTTGGGCCATACACTCCATCAATGTTTACAATGCTAATGGCACAAATAAATAACACACTCACCATCCATTTATCTTCATATGATACAATAAAACTTAATGAGATAGTTAGACATTGATGCCATATAGCTATACTAAAAAGTGAAAAACAAACAAGGACCCCCAATTCCAGACTCAAGCCATGTATTAATCTTTTTGAAAACTCTTGATTACATCTAGCAAACTCAACACAAACACGGCAAGTGTATCCATGATTACAAGCCTCCACTCCTTTGACGATTTTTCTCATCTAAATTACTTTTTGATTAGCTAATATCAATTGAGAGGTACTAGCCATGTCATAAGTGACTCCTCTATATTTCTATCCTTCTTATGATGCACTACTTGGGTGCTCACTTGATTTGGCCTAGCTTTTTTTGAGCCTCATTGGAGGCAATGCCTCTTGAAACATTTGAGCTTAGATTATTGGTGACAGTTGCAATGTTGTCTTCAGATGGAAACACGCCACTCATGGTTGATGCATGTGTATTACTAACAACATTAGCACAATTCCACATATGTTTGTGTACAAGGTTGTACCATTGGCAAGTGATCTTATGATCATTACTTCATGCCAGTTGTGTAGCCACCTTGGATGAGATGTCCACGTCTTGCTTTCTCAGATATGAATGCGTTGTGCTATCCATGTATTGTTCCATTAAATAAGTTGTGTTTTACCTCCATAATTTGATATTGTGTATGGGTGAAGTTTTATTCTTTACTTTTCGTGCTATCTTTGGTTTAGAAGGCTTTTGTGCATGAGCTCACCATGCATACTATTTATTGGCATTTTTGACACATGGTACTGTTGACACCTAGGTCTCAATCGCCTCAATCTCATCATGTGCCTTGAGTTGGATAAAAGAAACTTATTGCTTGCAATTCTTCTTGTAGAGGTGATACGTGTTGCATTTGTGGAGGGCTAGGGTGAGGACTATGTGTCACAATTTTGCCTCCTTATGCATGGTTATGGTTGCCTCTACAACTAACTGTCTAGGACATTGAAATTGTGTAAATTGGTGAGGACAAGGGGTAATTAGAGAAGGGTGACTTGGAAAGGCATTCATTGGAATGCTTGCACATATGCTTTGGCTTGGAATATGGGGAGTTCGTGGTGCCATATTGATATACATTAGATCATTGC
Source organism: Lygodium microphyllum (assembly GCF_053477565.2). Lineage (NCBI taxonomy): Eukaryota > Viridiplantae > Streptophyta > Polypodiopsida > Schizaeales > Lygodiaceae > Lygodium > Lygodium microphyllum. The sequence continues at coordinate 31,157,454 of NC_141141.1, forward strand.
TTAAAATGGGACATTGGCTCATCTGGGACACAAAGTGATGATACTTCTCTATAGGATTGCTATCTTGTGAGTCCATTATGTACCCATACCATGCATGCAAAATATTACAAAATGTTTTTAATACAAGCTTAACATTTCGTACATTAATAAAAATTTAATGCATGAAGCTTATTCTTAGTGCACAAAACATGATTACACACAATCAATTGGAAAAGATATCACTCCTCAAATGCAAATAATCTTACTCTATCATTAGTGAATGTGTTTAGCGATCATGCTTATTATGACAAGCTATGACATGTAATAATGAGACTACTAAATGTGCAATGATTCAATATAATGATATGTAGGTGTTCAAAACATAAAAGTATTCTTCTAATGCATAATTTATAGAAGTATAAAGGTATTCTCAATCATAAATGATACACATATCAACCAATACAATTATCTTACAACATGACAAGTCAAAAACATAAAGGCACAATACAATTTATATTAATTCATATGAGTAATTTGGAATTGTAAATGATACACAATAAGACCAATACAAGTCAATTTATGTATTAAGTACTAATTTTGTCAATCTAATAATGTATAACTAGTGCCAATTGTACAATCTATGAAAGTTTACATATCTATCATTGAACAATTATGTAGAGTCGAGAACATAAGATAGTTTTCCATCCATACACGATACTTATGATGATGGTGCATTTCAAAAATGATAATTTACCCATTTTATAGCCATTCATTTGTGGTGGTCTAGAGGGTTCATTTACATTAGCATTAGGGGAGATTTGGACTCAAGTTTGGGCCTTTTAGTTTTAGAGAGAGAAAGCCTCTCAACTAATAGGAGGAGAGTTATCGTTATGGTAAAATTTTTGTCTCTTTTTTATAAATTTTTGAAAAGAAGCATTTTTAGGTATTTTTGGAGCATAAATTCGTGGAGGCACAAGAAAGAAGAGTTATTGGCACAATTAAAGATAGTAGAGTGTTAGTGCCACACAACCTTGTAGTATCTCGGTCATTTTCTTAAAATTCTTGAATAATACACCCAAAGGTTTTTCATCCAAAAGTAGTTTCTCCTTCTTTCTTCCAAAAAACTCAAACAGTTCAGCAAAGTGTGTGTTATCCCTTCATTTTTGCATAAGATTTTCTATTCTATTCTCTCTTTTCACTCAATGTCTTCTTCTACTTCATCTTCTATGTCAATGAAAGCATCATGTCTTCGGAGTCCCTCCTGTTCTATCAGAGCAATCACAATCTATAACAATTTTGATCTTGACAACAATAGGTGGATTCCTACTACCATCTATATTGGTAGTTGGGTTATGTTGTAGACAAAGATGAGAAGATGATGTGGAAAATTTTTTATTGACACTTACAAGGGTGAGTCAGGGATTTCAAGGTTGAAGGATCATGGAAAAAAAATCAAGGAGGTGCTTATACAACATGCGTATATGCACTCAGAATTGCGTTTGTAGAATTGGCCTATTGATGTGCCACGCCATAGACCAAACTATAAGTTCCCAAAATTTCAATAGGCTTGAATCTAAGTTTTTATGTTTCAGGAATTTACTGAAGCCTATCTAGGGTTGTAGATATATATCCATTAAACCTTGAAGACTGGCAACCTATCGAAATTTGATGCCATTCACTGCTCTATTGGTGAGCAATTGTACAAAGCGACCTCTAACAGGTCATTGGGAAAGGATAGGGTTTTTTTAATGACAAATTTTACAATGCACTATTAAGCGTAACATGATTTGGATCTCTCAATCCTCTTCCACTCCCAACTTTGGATAGTGTAGAGTGGGCAATCTTAGAAGCGGAAACATGTGAATCTTATATGTTAAAGATTGATGCAGATATTCAAAGATATCTATGGCATAATATAGCTAACAGATAGGTGAAGATCACAATCTTCATGCCATTACATGCTTTTGTGGATTTTTTTAAATGATGAGGAAGTTCGTAAGACAACATTGATGTTCATATGCAAATTAGAGAAATGCATAGACTTCATAGGTAAAAAACGGAGATATAAAAGAAGTGTGTGGGATTATGTCCAAAGTGGAACGAAAATCTATTGTTTGCAAATATATGATTGCATCACAAAATTTTATTCTAACTTTATATTACATGAGATGGAATTATGTGAATGGAAAGATTGTTGCAATTGATCAACTTACAAGATGATGTTGATAATCCTATGATGATGTTGGAGGTTTGGTTGGAGGATGAGCTCTTAATGATGCTCAGCATAAGGGTAAACATCTCTTTATGTCAATTGCGAATGGACCTAATGAATGAGGAACTAAATATCCCTGCTACTTATTTGTTCAAGTGCAATGGTTATAAGGTAAATGGAATATGTAATCCAAAAGTGTGGTACATTGTCTAAGATACATTTTTCATGTTTGTAAATGACGTGAATCATGGTGAACCTTATGTGCAGGTACCCCAGAGAAAAGAGAGAAATACTTTATGTAAGGACATTCACACTACATAAGTTTTCCTCTTGCCTCAATCTATCCAATAGTACAAATGGAAATATAGATACAAAATTGTAAGAAGGATGAAAAGTGATACAAAAACTATTTGAATTTCATTTCCAATGATGACAATTGGATTACAAAAACTCTAAATTATGTACAAGAGAGCAATTTTTGATTTGGATACTATAATTTTGGAATATTTATAATCTTTGCATCCTCTCTATATTTGAAGTGTCCAAATACTTGGTGTCCTCAATCGAGAGTGCAGATCATCTAAGTTAATGGCATTGGGATGGGGATATGGCATTTCGACTCAAGGTTTTGGGCATGGAGTTGGAGGGTCATACTTAGGTGGTGTTGAGAGATTTTGATGAAAAGCGTAGTTGATTACATTTTCAATAATCTCTGCTCTATACAAAAGAAGGTTATCATTTGTATAAGTTGCCAAGTGCTCACCCTGCATAAAATCATAGACATGAGACTAAGTATAAAATTATTAAGGCTATGTGGGGTTAAATTAACAAAAAGTAAACTTACATTGCACGTTTGTTACCCAAGTAGATATTCTAGGAGGAGTTTTTCATTGTCGCAAACTCTCCATTTGCAGCTATGACCATCACCTTGCTCCGACACTCTACAAAGAATAATTCTTGTGTTGTCCAACGTTTCGTGGTCTTGAACCACTGCCTCGAAGCCCTTTACTAGCTTTTCCAAAGAACTTTTTTGGAAAAGGAAAATAGAGTTAGTGCTTTTGTTTCTCTCCCCTCCCCCTCCCCCTCTCCCTCTCCCTCTCCCTCTCCCTCTCATGGAACTTATTGCTTCACATTGTCATGGTATCCTCCTTTAGTTGAGTTGGCTAGAAAGCATCTCTATGTGGGAATATCATAAACAATTAGGCTCCAATGAGATCTATAAGGCAAGGAGGACAATACAATTTGGCAATAAAAAAAATATTTGAGATAACTTAAAAGAAACATACCAGAAAGTCCTTACCTTTCATGGTATGCCATAACCAAATGTTGTATGAGATCCAAATTGCAATCTCGATACCACGGGCACATGTCCAGATACAATGTTTTGTCCTGGGTCAAAACTATCCATAGGAGAAAATCTATGACAAAAATGTTCTCTTGAACATCAAAGGGAAGATTTACAATAATTAAATTGCAAAAGTAAATAAATAGTAAGATTTAGGCCATATGCATATGAGAAAAACATGCAAAGTTTTTAGAGTTTTTACAATACCTTAAGACTGCGGTCATTACACGTTCATTGACCTCCTTTTGAAGGTTTGAGAGGGCTCGAATATCCTCCTCTCACTAAAGTGGATGGCATTGAGCTATTGCTGGTGTCACCTTCTTAAAGGCAGCACAACATCAAAAAATGGACCCAGCATCTCAAGCACCTCATGATTGTCCTCATGCATGCTAACATGCCTCTCTCTTTTTGCATGGTCTCTCTCTCAGTCTCTGTCTCCCTAGCCTTTGTTTCACGAGCCTCCCTTTCTTCCTTGGCAACCTTTTGGGCATTTAGCTTTGTGTTGCGGGAATGCGAAGGTGTGACATCAGTCACCTTCACCTCCTTGCTCTTTTTGAGGGGAGGGATCTCTAAAATTCCCTTCATCTTCCTGTTGTGTAATGCGTTGTGAGACGAATCAGCAACTTATCATATCTGAATCTGAGTAACCTGAGGGTTGTGAAGTCCCTAGGCATCATTGTCACCCTATGGGCATGAGTTGCCAAAATGCAGGAGTCCTGAAAAAATTCTACCATAAAGTCCTCGACAGTTTCATGCAGGTAATCTAGTGCTGAGGCATCAAGTTATTTGTTTCACATATATATTTAACAATCATGGTAAATGGCATCTTTGCAATTGCAAGCTCATGGTAGTTCATGATCCTCAACTCTTTAAGGACCGAGGCATACTGTTGGTACCACTTATGGCGAGCTCTAGTCTGCAAAGGGTGTCATTCTCTTCTTCGACTGATCCCTACTATTATGAACTTGGCCTAGGGGCCAATACATCATCATGCATGTTCTACTCAGAGGACGCTCCCTGCTCTCTGCAATGTGTGGGTCTCTGAATGATGCTACCCTCACAGTCTGCTTTGTTCTAGCCATGCCTACGAAAGAGTACAAACATAGTAGAGAAATGAAATAAAAGAGATATAACCCGCACAATTTGAGGGAGCGTGTCCCAAAATTAGGACCACCCCCCCTACATTGTGTGGGGTGGGGAGAACCGTAGAATGAAGGGGGGGGGGGGGGGGGAGGGTCCCAAAATTAGGAGGCACCCCCTTGCATTGTGCAATCCCCTGGGGACCGTAGAACACAAGGGGAGGTTCCCAAAATTAGGAGTCCATCCTTGTGTTGTGCAGGGCTAGAGGAAACTGCACAAGGCAAGGGCAGGGGCCACTACACTAGGAGGCCCCCGCCCTAACGTTGTATAGCTCCTGGCTACTTGGGGGAGCTGCACATCACGAGGGTGGGGTCACAACATAGGAGGCCTCCCCGTTGTGTTGTGTGGCTCCTCCTGATTGGGTGGAGGAAGGACTGCACAATGCAAGGGGCACGGGGGTTGCAAGATTGGGAGCAAACCCCCCCCCCCCCCCCCCCCCCCATTGTATGGCTCCCGTCGAGGGGGAGGCACAGTGCGAGGGGGGTGGGTCAAGATTTTTCCACACCCCCTCTCGAGTTGTGCAAGACTTGGGCCGGCACAATGTGAGGGGAGTGTGATCTTTTAGCTCATTATGGCCATATTGCATTACGCAGGCTTCATAGAGGAGGGAGAGACTCACCACTGTAGTAGATGAGCACCAAGAGCTATGGATATTTGAGAGGCTTGCAATGTGAAAAGTAAAACTTCAATCAATTATCAAATTTTGTGCTATATATGATGCTTACATGTGCTTATGTCACTCGCTACCACATCACCAAGAATGTGCACCCACATATGTGAGAATTAAAAGTGCATGCCACATGTCCACCACTACTGAGGCTCCTTGCATGTGCCACAATGAATGTGCACATAGTCACCACGTGTGCAATACCCGAGGCTATAAAGAGTCGAGCTAGGAGTATATTTTCCCCCTATTTTTGTGCTCACTCACTCACTCACTCACTCACACACACACACACTCTCTCTCCCGCCCTCCCCCTGGCTCATGTTGCTTGATCGAAGGTCCATTCTCGCTCTTTGTCCTAAGGTGCGACCCTCATTTCACTCTCTTTTGAACTTCTATTGTTTTGGTATAGTAGCTTGCACACCCCCCCATCCCCCTCCCTTGGGTGTTGAAACCACACAATGCAAGGAGGGGGATTTCAAAATCTCAAGGGTCCCACCCTCGCATTGTGTGGTTCCCCCTCCCAAAATAACCACCAAGGACTAACACAATGCAAGAGGAAGGCCTCAAGATTTTGAACCCCCCTCATTGTGTTGTGTGGTCCTCTCGTCCCAAAACAACCACCAAGGACTAGCACAATGCAAGAGGAGGACCTTGAGATTTGAATTTGGCACTCTCCATCATAGGTAATAGGCTTTGGCATGCACCGAAGACGTGGGTGGAAGGGACTGCTGTGGTTTTTCGTGGAGGAGTTTTGGTTGTGGTGCAGATGAAGGTAATTTTTGGTGGTACTTTGTTGGCATGATTGGATGGTGATAGGGTTGTTGTAGTTGGTGATAGGGTTGTTCTTTGTTGGGAGTCGCACTCATGGCTAACACAAGTGTTGGTTTTTGGGATTTTGCACGTGACAATTCTTTGGTGGGCTTGCATGATGATAAAGGACAAGAGTTTAGAGTTGAGTGTTAATGAAGAGATGACGGTACTTTCGTTGGAGTCTTCATTACTTGTAATTGAAAACCTCTCATATGGTCTCTCCCTAGGGGTTAGTGCTAGTCTTCTTATCATGCGCACAAGACATAGTTTGATTAGTTTGGGAGACAGGTCAAACTCTAAGCAAGCTGAGAGTATTGTCTTGCACTTGAGGACCCAAACTGTGTATAGATTGTGGTGCATATATTATGTGAGTGCATGTGCATACTTAGATATTACATAGTTAGAAGACTGCTGGTCAGGTTCCTTGTACCAATGTGTGGATGAAGTGGGGTGGAAAAAATTGTTGATGTTGAGGAGAAGTACACTTGAAGGCTTCTTGAGACATTAGTTGTGATTTTAAAAACACGATGTAGCATAATTGAGCTCATTGATGCCGAGATTAGATTGCATGTGAAAAAACGCTGGATCTAGAGCATGGCAGTGGCTATGGTGGATCGAAGATGAATATTAAGCTCATGATGACATAGACAAGACTTGATTTGTTACACAAGTGAATTAGGTTCCAAGATTGAGACTTGGACTCATAAACACAATCTTGTGTATAAGATTGACAATGACCAAAACACTAACTGAAATGGTAAAGCATCATGATATTGTATTCATCATATGTTTCTAAAAGTGGTAGTCAAGTACAATGCTTTATGGTTGTTGGATGGGTAGCAGTTTTCATTTCTATGGATATGGGATTCGATCTATCTGCATGTCCTAAGCCCAGAACTGCCTCATACAAAGAGGACACAGTGGGTGTGATTGTAAATCTCAACACCCCTCCTCAATCACAACTAGAGAGTAAAAAGTGTGTAGAGGCTTTAGTGAAAGCAACATCTGCAAAGTGTGGCACACCATAAATATGGCAAAACACCAGAGGCTATTTGTAGAAAAGGCTAAGTGTGGGTACCATAAACATGATGGGCATCTAGAGGCTGTAACAGGGGCCTCACAAAGTGTACAGAGGCTGTAGTACAAGGCTATATGAGGAGTTTACAAGCTTACGTCAAAAGCATTAGGGCTAGGCATTACAAGGCTAAAAAATTCTAGTAAAAATTGGGTTAAGGACCAGCATGCCTTTGCATTTTTTAGCATTTCTTTTGGCATAGATATTCAATTTATTGCAGGTCTTCTTATCGATGTAGTCTAGCTTGATCTTGTACCTATTCTTCACTTTTTAGTATCCACTGCTTTGATCTTTTGGTCCTCTTCTTCTAGGTCCTCCTAGTTTGCTTCTTCATTGACTTTGCTTGCAACAGTTGCATCAATCTTCATGTTCATGTCCCCCTCAAGAAAAGGTATCATCTTTGAGGCAAAAGAAATGACTTCAAACTCTTGCACTTTCTCCAAGGTAGTAGGTAGTTCTACAAATGGAAATATTGATGGCATTTGGATATAGGTAGCTCCTTGTCTTCCTACAAGTAGATCACAAAAATCTTCTATGTATTATAGATAAGCAACATAAGTCATGTTACTCTTCATGAAGTGTCTCCACATAGAGATCTTCTTGTTTGTCATTGACATCAGTATCAAGTAAGTGAGATTAGACTAGCAATGAGTTGATTCTTGAATATGTCAAAGGACACAAGGAGGTAGTGTGAAAACAAACTATGGAGTATCAAGAGATACTATGCTTGAGTTTGACGATGATTCTTGATGCTTTTCTTGTCCTTAAACTTGAGTCCCCTTCTTGTGGATAAATTTTACTTGAATCCTTGCTGGAAATTGAGTTGGGAGCTCAGATCAGAGTGGCAAAACCTTCCAATGGACTGAGATGGAAGAGGAGCTTGATGATGATATTTGATTGAATATTCCAAGTCCTCCAAACACTCCACAAATGTCTTCACCTTGATGTTTATCACTGAGTAAGTCAGTGAATCAGAGTGGCAATGTCTTAATCCAAGTGATAGGAGAGAGAAAATGAAGAAAACGATGAGTTTTTAATGAGTTGGAGCTCAAAAGCTACGGAGGACTGTGTGGGGGTTTCAAACCCATCTGATAAAAACGACGACAGCAACTCGATCCGATAGCCATTTGAGTTGATATTTGGTGAGAGGATAGCTCATATGTTAGGCTTTGAATGCCCCATGATCAGCATCGACATTGTGTACTTTATGTATGGCACAAACATGGCACCGACTGTACGACGCATAGATGGCACAAAACAGGTGGTGGGCTGCTTAGATGACAATGCGAAAGCAATAAGGCGATAATGTCAGGGATTGACGTGATGAAGGGTTGCACCCTGACCTAGGAGAGATATTATTAGATGAAATATTCAAGAGTTATGGCCTTGATGAGGAGATCAAGAAGCTCCAACAGAGGTATGTGTTGTTGGCTATGACAGACTCAAGGCCAAGATAAAGATGGAGTTGAAAATGAGTTCCTGAGCTGGATGTGAATTGAGCAAAGATGATCAGAGGTGAGAAGAGACCAGAGAGGCAATGCCACGCTCAACTGGGCTTTGATACCATGTGAAAAAATGAGGGATCTAGAGCATGGCAGTGACTATGGTGGATCGAAGATGAAGATTAAGCTCATGATGACATAGACAAGACTTGATATGTTACATAAGTGAATTAGGTTCCAAGATTGAGACTTGGACTCATAAACACAATCTTGTGTATAAGACTGACAATGACCAAGACACTAACTAAAATGATAAAGCATCATGATATTGCATTCATCATATGTTTGTAAAAGTGGTAGTCAAGTACAATGCTTTATAGTTGTTGGATGGATAGCAGTTTCCCTTTCTGCACATATGGGATTTTGTCTGCCTGCATGTCCTAAGCCCAGAACTGCCTCATAAAAAGAGGACACAGTGGGTGTGATTGTAAATCTCAACATTGCCAGGGACCGAGATTAGATTTGATCAAGTAGTGGAGGCCTTCAATGTCATGGTTGATCGCCATGTTGAGTATACCTGAAGAAAGAAAAAAGTGCACTACCTAGGGGTGGGTCTATCTCATTATGCAGTGTTGCATGGTGTCTATGCTAGTGAAACTGGGAGTTGGATCAAACCTCAAGGAGGCCTATGATGTTGTCCCAAACTTGAGGACCCAGTTTGTGTATAGGGGAGGTGTTGTGGGTGTCACTTAGGGGGATAGATCTAACCTTAGGCAAGCACAAGCTCCCTAGGTATGTCTTGCCCTTGATGTGCCCTAAGTGTGAAGTGGGGGGACAGGAAGGACTAGGGGGCTAACCAAGGCCACCGGACATACCTAACTTGAGGACCCCTAGGTGCAGTGTTTGTGGCACTCTGATATACATGGAAAAGCTCATTGTTCCTTTCCTTTTGCTTTGTGTGGCCTTTTTTTTAATTTTCTCTTTTCTTTTTTTTTTTTTATTTTTTTTTTTGTTTTAGAGATGCATTGGAAGGGGGCACGCTAGACATCATCCTGATGCTCTACAATAGTTACATTTTGAGGGGGCCTAAGAGATTTACCAAGGATTGCATGGCTTGCCATGGATCCCTTTGCTCTTCTGACTATACTTGTTATGGCCACAAAGGGGGCTTGGTTCCTACACTCAGTCTTTCTTTTGTTAATTTGATTTAGAGTCACATCCTATTAGTAGTCATGTTTGTCATGCCTTGTCATCTCCTGCCTATGAGCCTCAGTCTGAGTCAGACGAGGACATTAGGAGCTTTGACATGTTTGTCATGTGTTATGATGGGGGAGGCTAGTCACTCTCAATTGGCTGTCTTAGGATGTGCATTTCTTTTTGGCCTCTTTTAGTGGGCAGCCACCACTGGCTGCCTGGCCACTTTTTTGGTCACTGATGTGGGTTGCCCATTTTAGGGCATTTTTAGGATTTGCGCCCATTTTAGGGTTAGGGTTAGGGTTTGTCCTTTTGCCTATTTATAGGCAGCCGCCCTCCCCACTTGATCACTTGTCTTCTTGCAGATTCCGACACTCCTTTTCTCCCGTGGTGGTGCTGCCATCTTCATCAGCTTGATCTGGTGCCCTCACTGACACTGTGGGCTGCGTGCAGGGACTGATCTATTGAGATATCGAGCTCCACTCGTGATATGCCAGGGTAACCGTTGTGCATTTATGTCACCGACTTGTTAGCTACAGATGCGGTTGGTACACCGCCCATGAATAATAGCTAGATGACAGCTATCCTTATCTACTCTAGTTCATGGCTCAGTTAGTATGCCACCTTAGTTAGTTGAGTTTGGTTTGAGACCCATATATAGGGTTCTTCTATTTCTATGTACTTGAGTTTTTTTCGCTTACACAACTAAGAAGAGGAAAACAGTTTTCAGCCTCCACCTTTGTGTGTATTCCCCCATTGTGTAAGTGAGAAAGCTACAAGTGAGACTCCTTCCTTCTCTCCCACAATCTTGACATGGTATCAGAGCCTGGTTCGTGGTAAGGAACTCAAGAAAGAAAACCAAGTTCGCAGTGTTCTAGTAAGGGGGCCAATGTTGCTTTCATTTTTCGAGTTTGGGAGCAAGTCTCTGCAGGTAGCACAGTCGGAAGTGCAAGAGTGCATTGTCTCAGATTGAGACGCCTTTCGCGGTGTAGCAACATGGAAATATATGCTGCGGGAGAGGGCTTTAGCCCTTGGTTGCCCTGTATTTTTTGATTTGAGGCCATTTCGGGGCCCCGTTTTGGAGATGGAAGTTTTCTGCATATGCACTCAAGGAAAGGCCCTGTTTTTTGCTGTGCAACCACTGTTCTATAGGTCGGTGAAAAGTTATCGTAGAAATTGCATCGTATACCTGTGCGCAGAAACATTGGGAGTTATAGAATCATGCTTGTTGCCTGTTGATGCAAAATCGTCACTAGGAAGTGATTGTGTGGTCAAATACCACTTTCGTCAGTTTTGCAGATTTTCCCTTGTGAGACCGAAGCTATGTTTTTTGCAATGACATAATTTTTTGCAGTGTTCTGTAATGGCATCTAATTCTCTATCACAGATTGTCACTGAAAAGCTTGACAAGAACAACTTCCAATCATGGAAGTTTAGAATGACAAATTTCCCTATGGGAAAAAGATATTGAGAATTCATTGCAGGAAATGAAGAAGAACCAGTTCTTCTTGATGTTCCCAATCAATAGCCAATGCAGGCATTTAAAGGATGGCATGAGAGAGCCAGAAAAGTTATGGACTGGCTGTCTATCAGTATTTCAGACTCTAGATTGTGCATATTCAGGATGCAAGTATGCCAAAGGAGGCATTAGATACTCTGTCAAAAATGTATAGTACAAATACGCAAGCCAGGAAAATACAGCTCAAGCAAGAGTTGCACAATGTGCAAAGAGAAAGTATGAGCATCAACGACTACCACATAAAGGTGAAGAAGATTGCAGATGCACTTGCTTCCATTGGGTCACCAGTGGAAGATGATGATTTAGTTTCTGTGACCTTGAATGGTCTAGGAAAGGATTTTGCACAGTTCTGAACATCCATTTCCGTCCGTGAAAGATTTCCTGATTTTGAGGAGTTGATTGCTCTTCTAATTTCTGAGGAGCAGAGAAATGGTGGTGCATCTTCTTCAGGAGGAACTTCAAAAGAAGCTGTCTTCTACTCAAATGCTGGAAGAGGTAGAGGCAGAGGTAGAGGAGGCCGATCTAGAGGCCGTGGTAGAAATCAGAATATGTAGCAAACTCAAGAAAACCTGTCCTATAGAGGAGGACGTGGTAACTCTAGAGGTAGGGGGAGCCAAAGAGGCCGTGGTGGATGGCAAACAGCAATGTTGAATGCTACTACTGTGGTAAAATGGGTCATATGGCTAAAGACTGCTATAAAAAGCAGAATGACATCATGAATGGAAAATTATGCATCTTCTAGTAGACATGGTGATGACAGAAATGAGCATTTGTTTATGGTGCAGCACATGACCAATTCTGTGGCAAGTGCAGAAGAAAGCAACGATGTGTGGTATGTTGACTCATGTGCATTAAACCACATGATAGGTCATGCAGAATGGATGCAGGATGCAAGGAAAATGGAAAAACCAGGATTTGTGGAGACTGGTGATGATACTGCACATCCTATTGTGTAGATTGGAAAAATTCATTTGTCTATGCAGGATGGGAAAAAGAAATACCAGTCGGATGTATGTCATGTCCCGAATATCACCAAGAACCTGGTTTCTGTTGGTGAAATGGTTGAGCAGGGCTTGCAGGTCAGATTTAATTCTCATGGATGCTTTGTTGAGGATATGAAAAATAAAGGTCGCTTGATAGCAAAAGGAAAGAAGAAAGGCAGAATGTTTACGTTGGATGCAAACATGCCTGAATTGAGTGCAGCAATGTTTGCACATGGGACTGGTGTAGTTGCAGATATTGATATATGGCATAAACGCATTGGTCATGTTAATGTACAATGATTTAAATCAATGCAAGCCCAAAATATTGTTGGAGGATTGCCTAAATTCAAGGTTACAGAAATGCATAAGGTATGTGAAGCCTGTCAATTTGGAAAACGGGCAAGGAAACCATTTCCTGGACATGTTCAAGAGAGTAAGAAGCCATTGGAATTAATCCACTCTGATGTGTGGACTACTAAAGTTGCATCTATTGGAGGCTGTCATTATTTTGTCACTTTTATTGATGACTATAGTAGAAAAGTTTGGGTGTATTTTATGAAAAAGAAAAGTGAAGTTTTTGGGCATTTCAAAACTCTTAAAGCTATGGTTGAAAAAGAAACAGGTCTGCAAATAAAATGCCTAAGGTCAGATGGAGGGGGAGAGTACCTCTCAAATGAGTTTGCAAGGTTCTTGTAGGAGCATGGCATAAAGCAGCAATATTCATATAGTCATACCCCACAGCAAAATGAAATTGCAGAAAGAAAAAACAGGTATATTGGAGAAGTATCTCATGCCATGCTCAATGAAAAAGACCTGCCAGATTTTTACTGGGCTGAGGTAGTTGCTACAGCAGTCTACATAATGAATAGGACTCCCACTGCAGCAATACATGGGATGACTCCAGAGGAGAGGTATACTGGTAGGAAACCAGATATTTCTCATTTGAAAATTTTTGGTTGCATTGCCTATGTTCATGTGCCAAATGAGTTGAGATCCAAGTTGGATCCAAAAGCTGAGAAGTGCATCTTTATTGGTTACTCTCTATAGCAAAAAGGGTATAGATGCTATAACCCTTCTACTCGTAAGTTTACAGTGAGCAGAGATGTTGTTTTTGATGAGATGAGTAGCTGGTATAAACCAGTAAATGTGATTGATGATGTAGATGCACAAAATGGTAATGCTACACAAAATTCACAATAGCAGTCACAAATATATTAGTGGACCTGAAGTGTCCTCTAGCAGTGGTTCACATCATTCGCCATGGACAAGTAGATTGAGATCAGGAGAATCTCCTCAAAACAATGCAGATAGTGCTATGCAGGTTTCACGAAAAGGAAAAGAGAAGGTAGATCAGCCCATGTTTGATGTGAATGTAGGTCACTCTTATGTGGATGGTGAATCCAGTGGCTCAAAACAGAGCATTGATGATGAGTTGGGTATTCCTTCTATTGTTACACCTAGAGTAAGGAAGACTAGGGATGTTTTGAGAGCACTTTGGAGTGAACCTACTTTGCGCAGGTCTACCAGAGCTAGGTATCTTGTGGATAGGCTGAAATATGATGGATTTACAGCTATTCACTATGCCTATATGGTCAAAGTGATACAGGAACCAGAACCCACTTCTTTTGAGCAAGCCATGGGAAAAGAAAAATGGGAGAAAGCCATGGATGAAGAAAGGGATGCCTTGGAAGCAAATGCTACATGGGAATTGGTACCTTTGCCTAAAGATAAGAATGCAATTGGTTGTAAGTGGGTTTATAAGGTGAAGCACAATGCAGATGGTTCTGTGAACAGATACAAGGCAAGATTAGTAGTCAAGGAGTATGCACAAACATATGGCATTGATTATGATGAAACATTCAGTCCGGTTGCAAGGATGGCAACCGTAAGAGCAGTCATTGCTATGGCTACATCAAAGGGATGGTCTTTACATCAAATGGATGTAAAGAATGCCTTCTTGCATGGTGATTTGCAAGAAGAGGTCTATATGGAGTAGCCACCAGGTTATGTGCATGCTGTTCATCTTGAGTTTGTTTGCAGGTTGAAGAAAGCCTTGTATGGCTTGAAGCAAGCACCTAGAGCATGGTCTGACAAGATAGGATAGTATCTTGTCACTATTGGCTTTCAGATTTCCAAGGCAGATTTCTCACTTTATGTGAGAAAAAGAGAGAAAGGTATTATGCTGCTTGTCATTTATGTTGATGATTTGATTATCACAGGTGATAGTGATAAAGATATCCTTCATGTGAAAATGCTATTGGAGCAGAAGTTTGAGATGAAGGATTTGGGAGAGCTGCATTATTTCTTGGGCATTGAGGTGATTAGATCACCAAGTGGGATATGGCTCTTGTAGAGGTAGTATGGATTGGACATGCTGTCCAAATATGGGATGACAGGCTGTAAGCCTATTTCAGTTCCTTTGGAGTAGAATGTGAAGCTGAGTGCATATGCAAGTGAGCTTCTGGAAGATCCTACTATGTATAGACGCATAGTAGGAAGTTTGATTTATATGACTATTACCAGGCCAGATTTGAGCTATGCTGTTGGATTGGTAAGTCAGTTTGTGTAGGCTCCAAGGAAACCGCATTTGGATGCGGCTAGACACATACTCAGGTATGTGAAGTCCACATTGCAGTATGGACTATTTTATGAGACTAGGGTTCATATACAGTTGCATGGATACATTGATACTGATTGGGCTGGTAGTATTTCTGATAGACGATCTACCAATGGATATGTGTTCTCTTTTGGGAGTACTGCAGTCACTTGGAGTAGCAAGAAACGGCCTACAGTTGCCTTGTTGAGCACAGAGGCTGAGTATAGGGGTGTAGCAATGGCTGCATGTGAGGTAGCTTGGTTGCTTTAGCTACTTTATGATATGCATCAGCCTACAGATGGGCCAGTTGTCATTTATTGTGACAACATGAGTAATATATACTTGGCAAATAACCTAGTCTATCATGCTAGAACAAAGCACATTGAGGTGCATTATCAATATGTGTGGGAGAGGGTTTTACTAGGTCTTATTGATCTAGTTTATGTTAGCACAGAGGATCAGATAGCTGACATATTCATGAAGGCATTGGGTGCACAGAGAAGTTGCGTAAGTTCAGAGACCTGCTTGGTGTGTAGGAATTGGGATTGAGCTCAAGGGGGAGTGTTGAGATATCAAGCTCCACTCGTGATATGCTAGGGTGACTGTTGTGCATTTATGTCACTGACTTGTTAGCTGCAGATGTGGTTGGTAAACCACCCATGAATAATAGCTAGATGACAGCTATCCTTATCTACTCTAGTTCATGGCTTAGTTAGTATGCCACCTTAGTTAGTTAAGTTTGGTTTGAGACCCATATATAGGGTTCTTCTATTTCTCTATACTTGAGTTCTTTTGCCTTACACAACTAAGACGAGGAAAACTGTTTTTAGCCTCCACCTTTGTGTGTATTCCCCCATTGTGTAAGTGAGAAAGCTACAAGTGAGACTCCTTCCTTCTCTCCCACAATCTTGACATGATCAGTCTCCTTCCACCTTCCCATTTGTATTCAGCATTCGTTTCAGTCAGTGCAGATTTGTCTTCCTTATTTTCTGCTTTCTCTCTCTCTCTCTCCCTCCGTGTTCGTATTCCCTCTTCTGCAGCGCACTCTCACATGGTATCAGAGCTGAAGGAGAGTACATGTAGCTGAGATCTACGCGGGAGAACACCCACAACCTTGCGTTTGCTGGTCAAGACATCTCCAACAACTGAGGCGTCACCTTTTGCACCATCTCCTTGATCAAGGCGGCCTATTTTGGTGTCAATCTATTTGTGTTTACTGCTGGCGTCATCCCCAAAATCTGCATTTTTAGCCTGGGTAGCCCTCCTCTAGCTGGGCGACACTCCACCAAGCTGTGTTTTCAGCTTCTGTGGCTGCGTTCAACCTCTGGCGGTACTCCTCCAAGCTGCCGACCTCATTCCTACTTGCGTTTTGAGGCAGGTGGTTGTTTTTTGTGGTGATTGCATTGTTAGCACTTGCGTTTGACATCATCCTTGTGTTCTGTGCAAGGCGGCCAACTTAGGAGCTTCTGGTATTTGTGTTTCGGCACTGGCAACCTTCCTTGTTGTGTTTTGGTGTTTGCAGATATCGAAGATGTCTTCTTATCAGTTTACGGGCTTTGATGACTCAAGTGATGAGCTTTTGTCTCGACACTCATCTGAATGAAGGCATGATTTCTATCATGAGGATCGTCGTCCGAAGTCTATTCCTCTTTCTCGTCCCCCTTCTATTCATGTATCTCAGCGAGCCCCTTCCAGTGGGCCGAAGATGCAGCCTTTGGTACCCCCTATACAGGTACCTGTACTTCCTCAGCTACCCAAAGAGGATCGGTTGGATGGTTCCAACTTTTCTCTATGGTCCTGCAAGGTGGAGTGTATCTTGGACTCCTTCAATCTTTGGGAGCTTGTTTCTATTCCTATTCCCCGGCCTAAGTTGGATCCCACAGATGGGACTTCTATGGATCGTGCAGCCTTATGGGATCGGCTCAATTCTAGAGCCAGATCTTTCCTCTTTCTGAGTTTGTAGGATTTTGTCCTTGTTCATGTTCACAGGTTGAAGATTGTAGCAGACGTGTGGAGAAAGCTCGCGTCTCTCTATCAACATAAGACGTTTTCCCACCCAATATCTCTTGAAAATAAGTTGTGGATGCTCGCTATTGATGATAGTCCTTCCATGAAGGACCACATCAACAGATTACAGGATATGAGGGGTGAGCTTGCATCCCTCGGTCAGACGATATCTTCTGAAGACATGGCTATGATTCTCCTGACTCAGCTGCCATCGCCTCGGTTTGATGTCTTCTACACCAGTCTTCTTACTTCGAGGACCCGTGCCCAGCTTCTATGAGAGGAGCTATCCCCGCTTGTCTTGGAGCATGACAAGAGACTCAGAGAGGTCAGTGCTAGTGGATCCGACTCCACTAGAGCCTTTGTTGCAGGTTCGGGAGGACAGAAGAAGAAAAAGAAGAAGAAGTCAAAGGCTAAGTAGAAGGACAATTCTTCAGGCTCTAACTTAGATTCAGAGAGACCGAAGTGCCCACACTGTGGGAAAGGGACACATCCCAAGGAGAAATGCTGAAAGAAGTACCCTCACCTTCGTCTGGGAGTGAAGGGTGGATCTACATCGGAGCCTTCTTCTACCTCTACACCAGCTGTTACCCATGAGTCAGCATTCCTTCATATCCATGCTTTGGAGGAGGATCCTTCTTCCGTGGGCTGCAGTGTCTTCTGCGCAGCCTTGGTTAGTGGATAGTGGTGCTTCGAGTCATATGACTCCCCGAGGTGATTTGTTATAGGATCTCCGTCCATCAAAGGGTTTAGTCACTATTGGTGACATTTTATCGGTGCCTATTAGTGGTGTTGGCACATTGCCTTTGTTTACCGATCGACCTTCGAGCTCCTTTTCATAGGCCCTAACATGTTCCAGATTTGGGCCTTCCCCTCCTCTCAGTTTATGGCCTTATGAGGCTTGGTACACGAGTGATCTTCACCGAGCATGCCGTTGTTATTGAGGATTCTTTTACAGGAGTTGTCTTATCTACAAGTTGGCAGGAGAGCGAGCTTTACAGGCTCCATTCCCCTTCTTTGATGCAGGGTCCTCCACGGTAGTCTATTGCTACACCCGTTCATGCTTGTGCACCTTCTATTCCACAGGTTTCTTTCCATTCCCCATCTTCTCCTTCGGTGGTTCCCTCATACCCCCCATCCCTTTCAGAGGGGGACGATCTCGGTGATGCGGCTGTGGATTCCCTGGCCCCTAGTGTTTTAGAGGGGGATTCCTAGGATCGTGAGGAGCTCCTTCAGCGGTGGCAGTCTACATTGACGGATTTCATCGACATTGGCATTCCTCTTGCCACCCCAGGATCTATTTTTTCTTTGGCCTTTAGCCACATCCAGGATCTGAGAGGGGGTGTTAGCAGTCATGTTTGTCATGCCTTGTCATCTCCTGCATGTGAGTCTCAGTCTGAGTCAGACGAGGACATTAGGAGCTTTGTTATGATGGGGGAGGCTAGTCACTCTCGACTGGCTATCTTAGGATGTGCATTTCTTTTTGGCCTCTTTTAGTGGGTAGCCACTGGCTACCCTGCCACTATTTTGGTCACTGATGTGGGGTGCCCATTTTAGGGCATTTTTAGGGTTTGCGCCCATTTGAGGGTTAGGGTTAGGGTTTGTCCTTTTTCCTATTTATAGGTAGCCCCCCTCCCCACTTGATCACTTGTTTTCTTGTAGATTCCGACACTCCTCTCCCGTGGTGGTGTAGCCATCTTCATCAGCCTGATCTGGTGCCCTCACTGACACTGTGGGCTGCGTGCAGGGATTGATCAGTCTCTTTTTGCCTTCCCATTTGTATTCAGCATTCATTTCAGTCAATGCTGATTTCTCTTCCTTATTTTTCGCTTTCTCTCTCTCGCTCTCCCTCTGTGTTCGTATTCCCTCTTCCGCAGCGCACTCTCACACATCCTTCTTTCAGGACTGGCTCTAGTGGCTCCTATTGAGGTGGCTGCATTTGCTATTTTGGCTCCCCATGCCCTAGCAAGGAGAGTTCATGTGAGGTTCAACTAGTTGAGATTAGGGAAGCACGTTGCTCCTCTACTTCTAAGCCAATGTTAGGCTTAGCTATCGCGGCATGGAGTCCATGTTGCAGCAATGTGCCAGCTTGTAGGCTAAATCTTTGATTCCATCTTCGTTAGAGCAATCTCCTCCTCCCTTTTGCCTTAGTCATTCTTCCTCCTCTTCTGGCATTTTCTTGCACTCTTCTTCTAGTCTCTTCAATTCCTCCTCCACCCTTTGCAGCTCTCTATTTTCTTTGGAGGTGGATCAAGTTCTTCTTATGGGGATTTTGAGAGTATATTCTTTTCCTCTCCCCTTAACTTGGCAATTTTTTAGCCTTGCTACTCATGAATTGTCCTCTCGCTCTCTTGCTGTTGAGATGGTTGGTCATTCTCCTTTTTATTAGTAACTCTCTCTATGTTGTCTTGCTATTCCTTGTGGACTTGGTCTCCCCCCTATTCTTTTGCTGCTGCTGAAAGTGAGATGGTTGGGCTTGATGGGGTGGGAGAGCGATGCTCCTCTCGGATTGGTGATGGCTCCGGGGTCTTCTCTACTACTTCTCTTTCCACCTCCCCCAGAGTTTTTCGAATGATGGCAGTTAACACTACTCCAAAGCCTACAGTTGAAGCTTTGGATGTAGGTTGTTTCCTATTGGACTCCGCTATAACTGAAGACTCATTTTCTACCACCCTTGGTGCTGTGGCTAGTACCTTTGCTAATGCCTGTATTGTCTTCCAAATGTAGACATTTAAATTTTCCTCATCTACGGCATTGGCTGCAAGACTCTCCAAAAATGGTACACCTATTTTGTTCCTAAGAGCATTACATCTTTGGCTTGCAAAGAGGATGTGGGCCATTTTAACCTACAGGCGAATTGTGGGGTACTTGATGGCCATTGTGTTAATGTTCCTTCTTGCATCGAAAGTAAATTTTTGGCTAACCTTCTCCATGTATCTATGGAGATTGCACTGGTTGACTATTTGTCTCATTGCACCTTCCTTATTTACTAGGTCTCTCAAATTGCTGACGATGCAATACTTTAGTTGGTTGTAGACTTGTGTTTTAGTGGCCAATCAATACCGATAGTTATCTTCCTTTGAGAAGGGAAGTTGGCCTACCATCTCGAGTTCCTCTTTGTAGCATGTGAGGCATCGAAAAAATTGAGGTAGAAGCTGGAGTGAGTTGTGCATGGACAAGGGACAGAGCATCTAGCAAATTGAATCCTGGTTGATGAAGACATGTTTGTTATTGTTGAGAATGTGGCTCCTACCCGGATGTAGAGTTTGGCCAAGAAAGGGAGAGTAGACGATGACTATGCTTTGGGCCATGCTTAAATGCAATGCGTGCTTTTTGTAGGGGTGATTTTCTCTTCTAGTGGGGCTTTCGGCTCATGGCTCTTTGTTTCTTGGTTTTTCTGTCACTTTATCCATAATGGTTCTTGTGGGGTTGGTGGTCTTGTGGTGACTTGGACATTGAACGCTTTTGTACAGAGACTTGTGTCATCCTGCATTAACTTGGCAACTCGTGAGAGTATATGCAAGTCATATGCTTCAAACATAATGAACAGGTGCAACTCAAAGAGACATCACTTATCTAAATCCCATAGCATTGACTTTGATGCATATCACCTGCGCTTGATTATCATTGCTTGTATGTGTGTTGGCTTTGGTTCTTTTGGTATTATTTATACATAGTCATAAAACACATTGTTTATTTATATGCACGTTTATGAATTCATGTCACTTCATGAGGATTAAAAACAATTATAGAACTCAAGATTGTAATAGAGTGTGGCATATGTGTCTAGTAATCATGGTAGCCTACTCAGTAACAACATATATTTTGTAACATCGAGTAGCATGGTGCCTTGTCTGAGTCTACTGGCAACATGTAGCTCCTCTTCTCAGTGAGAATTTTATCAATCAGAGAGTTCTCTTGGCTAGTTCTAGCTAAGTCCATACCCCAAACAGTAGTTAGTACTCAAAAGGAAGTTGGCACCACATAGGTTGGAGGGTCTCTTTGAGACCGTGGCTAGTTGCTCCTCTGAGACTGTCATAATCTGAGCACTAAGTTCGGCCATTGTAGCACAGTTTTCAAACCAATATTTTCAAATTGACTTTGATCCTTTGATTGTTTCTTTAGTTGCTCTATCTCTAAGAGATTTGGTTGGCAAAGTGCTTAATTTAAAGCCATAGTTAAGCGTAGTTTGTTGGCTTCCTTGTCAGAGGTGAGTTGCATAGTTTGTCGGCTTCCTTATTAGAGATGAGTTGCATGCATTCATGTAGGAGCTTGTCATAGTGATCGTTAATATATTCTTGCTCTTCCTAGGATAGTGGATATGACAAATATTCCTCAAGTTGCTCCCTAGGGAATGTGCCCATATCCGCAAGGACATAGGCACATGCGAATCATTTGAGTTTAGCATCCAACTCGGTCCAACACTCTGTGATGCTTCTATGTTCTATGAGGGCTTGCATGGTTGCTATCTCATCCAAGATTCTGGGAGTTTCTCTAGGCTTTAGCATAGCTGGAGACTCAAGCCTAGATGAGCAAGATTGTTCAATGCTAGGATTGCTTATGTCCTTGGGGTTTTCATGTTTCTCCTGAGACTTTGTTGCTATTGTGTCATGGTTCTCCTCAGATGTGACTAGTATAGTTTTGTCAACCTGTTGTGACAATGTTGTATCCACTCTTGATTGGTCAATGTAAGTTCTGTTGTCTGTGGATTGAGCATTGCAAGAAACCGTTGATGGTAATGGTTGCTTTGATTTATCATAATACATGGATGTGTCTGAGGTTTCACCGTTGTTAGGAGAGATTGCAATGGTCATTCGTGTGGGTCGACTCAATGCTTTATTCCTCAGCTCTTCAACACTCTTGGTCTCAATCTTCTTGGCATCTATGGAGCCACTTGTAACTCCTGTTGTTTTCTCCTCTTTTTCTTGGGAAATTGAGGTGTATCCTTTAAAGACTTAGGACCCTAAACTAGGTCAGCCATTGATGTGCTTGGTCGGGCCTCAACATTCTCTTTTTCTGGTGTGTCCTCATGGGACATAGCCGCGGCCTACTGAATAGCCTCGCTATAGGTTGTGAGGGTACAACTGCCTCTCTTTTTGGAGAGTCTAGCTCTTCAACTAATTCCCCTCTGTTTAACCCCTCATCCAATTGCATTGGCAGTTGCTCCTGGTCTCTAGACTCTTGTCCTTACCCATTGGAACATGCCTACATTGCTTCTTATGAGAGTAGGCATTGTGTTTAGAGCTGTTTTTCTCTTGCTTTGGAGGTTTGGGTGACTCTAATGTAGAACCAAGAGACGCTTTAGGGTTCAACCAGGTGAAGAAGTTAAGGTTGTATTGATGGGAAGCATAGAGATCTAGGATTGCGGGGACTTGACACGGGGGGGGGGGGGGGGGGGGGTCACTCATGAATATATGTATATATAACGCGAGTTCAAAATAAGGGGTTTTTAGAAAAATTCACAGATTAGGATATTTATAAATAGGCCTTGGATGCATGTTATATAGAGAATATATATATAGTGAAACCCCCGAGGGTCTTGAGTGAGGCGGAAGACATATGCACTAACATCAAGTACCATGCTCCCTACTCCTAGCTTGCTAGCCATGTGTGGATCTTCTTCTAGAAGAAATTTATCATACAAGGGATGTTTTTGGATAGTGGTGGTAGAAAGATGGACCTCATGGACCATTTCCAACACTCTTAATGAGGTCGGGGAAATGTACGTGGGATCATGTATTGATGTCTAAAGGGCTTTCCTTTGCTCAACGAGTGTCATTAGTTGGTAGCCAATTTTGGTTGCCAAACTTTGGTTGGTTGGTTAGAGTACCATTTCTGCACAAAATTACATTGTCTTTACCCTTTTCATTTGATTGCTTCGAGCTTTTCCTTTGTTATCTCACATTGAGCAGTATAGAGTGAGGGTATCAAGCTTAATTCTCTAGCTGTGGCTTTTAGGATGTCCTTTATGACTTCTTTAGCGAGAGTGGCAGACAACAAGTGGGAGCAAACATGTTGTTTCTTGTCCCAAGTTAGGGGTTCTCAACTATAAGCTTTGTGTGCTCTCATGTTGGCCTTCCATGTCCACATGGATGCATGTACGTGTGATGATTGTCAGCTCTTGTGATCAAGATTCATCATGCACTTCATCTCTAGTTCATTGGTCAAATGCACTCTCTTTTGCTAAATCTTCAAGATATTTCTCTTCAAGCCTAGGATTTAAGCGCTTCAAAAGTGTTGGAGGTGTCAAGGATATTGGTTGCAACATCTGTTTCACATATGAATTGCTAAGGACGCGTTCCGCAAGGGGCATCATCGGCCAAAGGCTGTGTGACTGCTGTGATTCCTGATTGAAAGTAGTAGCAGCTAGTTGGTAGACTGCCATGTCAAGTCCTTAGGTAGATCAAAATTGGTCATGTCTTTTGTTGCCCTTTGTGCCTTCACTTGTGCAGATCGCCTGAGCATTAGTTGAGCTAGTCACGGTGGATTGCACAGGCATATCCTTAGACTGAGAATTAGGGGTGGTGTCATGTCCTGCATCTTGGATATTTGGAAGCTCAGATGGAGATAGAGATTGGGATTGAGCAACTGCACTTGACGACTGTTGTTGTGCTTCTTGCGTCCATTTAGGGAAAGAGGATGTAGGAGATTTGGGACTCATAGGTGGACTTGGCATTGTCTAGAAGATTTACTTGTGGTTGTTAGATGATTTTGCCATTTTCTTTGTTGAGCAATCAACCTTATCATGAGCAACATTGTGCTCGTGGTACTTGTTATCCTCTTGGGAATTCAAAGTTTTCTTGGGCACTAGTCATCTTTGTGCACACTTGACGGTTACATCTGACATCCACTTGTTAAGCACGCTAGGCTAAGGATCTACCTTTCAAATAGTCATGTTTGGTTTCCTGATTTCAATCGTGAGGGGCTCAGTCACTCCAATGTTTTTGACTCGAGACTTGGATTTTGTTTAGATTTCCTCCTGCGCTTCTTTACTTTTGATATGATTTGGTCTTCAGCTAACAAAGGTGGTTTAGCTAGGGGTTTTGGTACCCAAATCCATCGGTTAACTATGTAATACCCTTGAGCACGTAGCAACATTTTGGATATCCGTCACGGTGTTGTGCTTGCTCTCCATTAATACCTTTTTCTATAAGGCTTGGGCTTCTTTTATGGCCTTCTACGATATTTGTAAGTCCAAAGCCTATCCTTGGTCTTGTCTCCTGACCTTCTTGTTTCAAGCCTGGCCTTGCTCACTCGTTCTCTCTATTCAATATGTGCTTGTATCAACTCTTTCAACAAGTCCTTGCTCTCATTACTAGGCTTGCCTAGTATGACAAAATATTCCTTGTCTTCCCCTCGAGGCTCAATGAGGCCACCCTTGCTAACGGGTTGTGATTATCCTCACACCCAATAGTGTCAAGTGTATCCTTTGTGCTACATAATCGGCCTCACACTTCGTCGCCCTTTTGAAGGGTCTTCCTAGGAGGGTTTTCTTTCCACAATTTGCACTATTTAGAGGAACATGGAATAGGATAGGCAAGCTTTCAATTTCAATAGCTACAAGGATCCTGCACTTCCCTATAAGTGCTTGTGGGTGTCCTTCATAAGGATTAAGAGTTGCATTAGTCGGTGTGAGTTTGGTTGGCCTAGTCGAGTCCATGCTTCATAGGTCAAGATATTAAAATCTTCTCCTTCATCGATGAGAGCATCAACACTGTGCTCTCTTTTTGCGGTGAGTTTAACCCTAAGATAAGCAGACGATACTATGTCTTCATCCTCTGGATCTTGGCTTATAAGTTCAAGCCTTTTTGATATATGCCTTTGAGTCCCCAACTGCACAACCAGATGTGGATTCTCTACTAATGTCTTGGGTTGTGTGTGCAGTGCTGTTCAAGGTGCATCTATCGTTAGGACTGTCATGTCTAGTCATCCTTGTAGTTGTAGCTTGATGTTGTTGCATTTCACTTTGACAAGATGCAGTCTTTGAGTGCAACATATACATGTTTTTGTGGTGTGGCCTTTTTTCTCTTGTTGGCTAATTTGACCTATTGAGGTTTTAGGGTCTCTATTTGTCTTTGTTTTGATACAGGCTTTTGGTTGTTGTTTTGCAAGTGAGAATCTATGCTTGTGCAGAGCCATTATTACACTACGATCTAATTTGGAAGACCTATCATGGCACACATTTTCTCTCTAGCCTACTTGGGGGAGGTGCGAAGGGAGTAGAGCCCCCTCTGTGGGGATCCGAGGGGTAGTCCCCCTGGCCCGTAGGACAGTTACCCTAAATACCACGTGCGATTTGAGGGACCGTTTGTAGCTAAGTTTTGAACTACTTGCTCTACATTTCAACCCAGTGATAGATCTATGATGTGCTTTTGGCTCTATACGATCTCTGGGTCAGTTTTAGGGGTTAGATGTGTCAAATTTATATTATGTTCACTTATCTGATTTTGACAGTTTTTTGTTTGATTCTCAAGAGTCCGATTATCAAAATCAGACGTTTGATTTTGGGTAGGTCTGATCGGCTGATCGAATAGTTTGATTCTAGTGGTCGGTTGGTCCAATTCTAGTGGTTTGATTTTTGTGTATCTGATTTTCGTATGTCGGATTCCTAGGTAGTCTAATTTTGAGCATTTGATTGTTTGGCATCTGAATCATATGAGTCCTGTGTGTTCAATCAAACGGGTTTTTAGGGCATGTGAGTCTCAAAATCGGACCATACAATTTTGGGAATCGGACCATTTGAGTCCAATTCTGGGAGTTTGATTTTGGGAATTGGACCGTCAGATTTTGGGAATCGAACTCTGGTAAGAGTGTTCAATTCCTACAAACGAGTTTCTAAGATGATGAAAAACAACTCGATTCTAATGATTTTGGTTATGAGGGGTTACACAAACTTCCAAAATATAAGAATAGACCCTAATGAAGGATTGTATGTACTTGGAATAGGAAATAAACTCCAAAATGCAAATCGGAAAACAAATCACACCCTCTTGCCCTATTATGATAGCAAAAACCCTAATGCTTGTTTTCTTTTATTTTCTTTGTTTTTTCCTATTCTAATGCATCCAAATCACAAAGCAAACACCTACACTACTCCAACCTACCTTTCCAAATCCCAAAAACCAAAAACTTACTTGTTGCTAAGGAGATCGAATACCTTTTCAAACTCCCTCGCTTGTTGCTAAGGAGATCAAATACCTCTTCAAACTCCCTCGCTTCTTACCTATCTAGCTCAAGCATCAGTTTCGGGAAAACCCTACTTCAATGCTCGATTTAAAGCGCATAAGCACTCAAGGCTTGAATCCGTTGGTCCTCTCAATGGAACCAAAATGTAGAGGCGAGTTCAAGCTTTACCGCCAAGACCCACAGACTACTTATTCTTTCAAGTGTTTCAAGCCAAGCACTAATGGCTACCTCTCACATAGCCAATGCGCTATCTCTCTCTACAAGTGTAGTGAGCTTACCTCCATGCCTGATTTAGTTGCCTCCTCTCGTGAGCACTCCGGTAGCTCCACAATCCAAGTGCAAGCTTCAAGCGAGCTCGATCCTCAAGCTCCACGCTCCAACCTCCATTACCATGAGCAAGAGAAGAGAAGAAGAGAGGAGAAGATGGAGAGCTTCTCCACTATGGTCCCTCACCCTCACACATTCACTCCCTCAGACTCTCACACTCCCTCTCTCAAGCACAAGCTCAAGCAAGCAAGAAGAAGAAGAAGAAGAAGAAGAAGAAGTGGAGAGCTACTTTTGGCCGCACACAAGAATGAGCTTCTTCATTCACTTTTTGCCTTTTATACAAAACCCTAACCCTAATTGCCTTTGGACAGTCATCCCCTTTTTGGTCCCCGGGCTTGGCCCATTCCTCCAACCCTTCTCCTCCTCTTCCCTATTGACATGGCCTCAACCTGTGCCTCTAACCATTTACAATTTGCACGGGTGAGAGTCTAGCACTCTTTTAAATAATAAATCATGGTGTGCTTTGTGCTCTTTTACAAAAGTATTGACTTGTGATTTTTCTTGTCTGCCTCTCTCCTTGATTTAGGACTTTTTTGCACTTCTTATGTTTCCAAAATTTTCTTGCTGCACCTTCATCTTCCATTTCACTTTTGCCTTGGCCTTGTCTTCTGCTTTATATTTTCCAAATTTAGATATTCCAAAATTTCCACCTTGTTCATTTGAGGGTTAACAAAGGGGTCAGCCATTAATTGCCCTCATCTATTTATGTCAAGGTCACCTTTTGACAGATGATTTTTGACTTCAAGAAGTAGTTGAAAATAGCCAAAATTTCCAAATTTCAGGGGAAAAATAGACTTCGTCGAAGGCGGCAGCTGCAATCAGTACGATTTTAAGCGGCAATGCCCCAAAAGTGCTTTAAAGACCCATCGGGCAGTGGTTGGGGAATTTTCATAATTTCTCAGCATGTCACACATGACTTTTGGAGATGCTTACTAGTGGGGGACTTTGAGATGGATGTCTATGAATTTTTAGATCACAAAACGGAGGTCGAACGCGAGAATGGGGATGCCCGAAAGGCCAAGGACCACAAGGGCCAAGTATAAAAGAGATTTGGGCCAAAGGGTGAGACCCTTGGGGGCCCCAACCGATTTTTGACAAATTAGGAGGGGGCATGTTATTTTTGCCATGGCATGAAGGAAAAAGATGTCGCCTTCTCTATACAACGAATGTATGGAGGGAGGCATGGAGATGCTGTGGGGGCTGAAGAACAACCCCCCTAATTGATGAGAGTAGTGGCCTTGTGATTCTTTTTGCTTCCTATCGCCGCCTTCGGCCTCTCCAATGGATGCATGAAGATGAAGATAAAAAACCAGTATTTCTCTCTCCTCCCTCTCTCTCTTCCAAGTGGTGGTTCATGTGGGAAGAATCAAGAAGAGAATCGAGTGGCGAACACTTGTTCGACATGGTACCGGATCAATCCCGAATCAATGGAGGGCTAGAGTTGGCTGTCCAGAGGTGGGTTGAGCCTTGAATGAGGGCTGATTTGTAGTCCTGCATCAGATTTTAAAACCCGCAAAGAAGGAAAAAATGGTAATTCTATTTTACAAAGATTTTTTTTAAATTTTTTTTTGATTGAGCCAATGTTGTTCTTATGGAGTGAAAATTGGTAGACATGCTGTTTACTATTTTTTCTATGCTTGCATAGTGAAAAAATCAGAAAACAAAAAGCCAAAATACTGAAAATAATTTTTAGAAACCCATAAAACACGGTTTTTATGAGAAAAATGGGATTTTTTTGTGTTTTCGGGTGGGATAAACCAACACATATAAAAAATAGAGAAAAATAGACAAAAATGGAAAAAAAGGAATGTGCCTCAAAAAAATAAAGAAAAATATAATAAGTGGTTGTGAATGTATGGTAATGGTAGAGCATGAGGCTTGGCCTCAATTTGACCTATCTTTTTGTCACAATGTGTGATTTATTGCTTTTTATATATTAAACCATGACAAAACAACCTCTATACACCTATACAACGAAGCAAAACCTAAACGGTGAGGGGGAGGAGAATTTTTTGCAGCAGTTTGAGGGCTGAAATAATACAAATTATGATTGTTTTTTTCTATGCATAGCATTTAGGAAATGGCCTATATGGAAATAAGGGATTTAGTAGTACAAGGTTCGCCTTGGTGCTAGATTCTTGCAATGAAGCATATACTTATTTGTTGCCAGGTGGCACCTACGCAAAGGGATGAGCGTCTTAAATGGTTCTCCTTTGTGTGTACGTTGGTGGGATGAGCGCCTTAAATGGTTCTCCGTCAATGCGGGGCACGTTCCTAAGAATTGTCTTAGGCGGAAGGTCGATGGGGACGCCTATCCTTTCCAGGCGTTGATGCAAGTGTGAACGTGGGTGGTACCATTTTATCCACATGAGTATTAACATCTTCATGAAATAATTATTGTATAGAATTCCAAATTAATTGATTTATGAGGCTAGCTGCAATTATTTAGTCGGTTATTATTTTAACATGATTTTTTGAATTTTTGGCAGCTAATGTGTAGAGCAAGGAGAACTGGAAAGGCACGCCATGCGCAAGCATTCTAAAGTTTATTTTCTCAAGAATTTATTAGGCAATTATTGGATTATTGTCTTAGACGCATCGCTATTTCTTATAAAGCGAGTGTATAGCCTCTATGTAAATATTTATTAGCAAAATAGATTTTTAGAAGATACGTTCAAATAACATATTAATGGTTCTAGAGAGTTGTGGGATGCACAACTGCTAGCATCCATTAATTCAGATTACTCTATCTCTTTTTCAGTTTACTCAAACTCTTTATGCAAGGAGTGATTGTAAAGGGCCTAAATCTTGGGCAAAGAAGATTTCATAATATTATTATAAATACGGCATGAAGGGAGCTGCCCACTTCATGTCAAGGGGAGATTGAACCCAATCTTGAGTCGTTCATCTTACTTTACCTTTTCTTTTAGTCTATTTTCAATTTCTCATGAGTCGTATGCAATTTTATGAGTAAAAGAGAGAAAGAGGGAGCTTCTTCCATTCGCTATGCACAAACCACGCATCCATTGTTCGCAACAATGGTATCAGAGCCTAGCCTACCTCTTGGGCTTCCAATTGCCTACCCTCTAGCGTGAAGGCGAGGCCTCTGTTGCAAATGGGCTCTATGGTCCATCTCATCGCGAATTGACTACACGGCTGGATTCCCAGGCCTTCAAAACCCCAAACCCCTCTATCATAGTTAAGAAATTCTATGATTTTCCTAGACATTGAAGAATACCCACTCCCACATCATGGCGCCATATTTTGTGAAGAGTTGGAGCTTATAGGTGATGAGTAAGATTAATTAAAAGCCTAGCTAAAGCTTAAGCAAGAGCTTAAGCTCTTTTTTGATTTCATGGGGGTTGGGGGGGGCATTTTTTGATGCCACGGCAGCATCACAACACATTCTTGTCCAAAAACGTCAAGTTTTCTTTTAACTTGATCAACTTATCAAGCTAGATACATTACTAACTTACTTGATCAACTTCAACCTCTCTTACTCCGAGTCATACACAGACCCTGCAAATCTTCACAAGTCACAACCGACTATCTCTCCCATAGAGGCAGTTTTCACGCAGTTCTTTCCAACTTCATAAATTTCACAAAAGTTCCATTAAAATTCCCGCCTTTCTTGCCTACTTCCATTCATAATTTCTTGTCCAAAGACCATTTAAAATTTTGGTCTTACACACCAAAATTCTTCAATGACAAAGCAATGCGTTTTTCATTTGCAAGGCATCCTAAATCTCTAGATTTCTTCATCAAGCAATCATGGCCAATTTTGACTCTACATCACCACTTCTTGAGCCAACCTTGGAGCAGCGTATGGATTTAATATCCATGCAACTTGAAGAAGAGCATCAACACCGTGTACAACTGGAGCAAGAACTGAAGTCCCTCAAGTGTCTTTGCACACCTTTCGGAGTTTTAGAGCCCATGTAGGTGCCTGTCCTACTGTTTTATCCCTCACCACATGCTAGTCGAAAGAAGTCCAAGATAAGCAAGCGTACATTCAAATTTAATTCTTTTGATGGTCTTAAAGATGGTCGCAAAATTCTATCATGGTTAAGTCAGTTTGAAGCTTATTTTGACAATGAGAAATACTCATAAAGTGATAAAATTAAATGTGCATCTCATTATTTTATTGAGAAAGCTGCATTATGGTAGGATGTCATGCGTAAAATGTTATTTTTCATGGATGCAGATAGAGAGCAACACACAGAGTAAAGTAACATGCTTCCTCTCTAATTCTCCTCATTTACTGAAAGAACATAAGTCAAGTATTTACAAGTCCAGAAGGACCATTCACACCAACCATAAAGACTAGAGTACCGACTTATTTAATATACCTGACTAATATAGCTAGACTAGTTGTGTCCAGCTCATGTCGGTCAAACACATATGAAAGAGCTTGATATTCTAACACTCCCCCTCAAGCTCAAGACAACATCTGTACTCCAAGCAGCTGTCTAAAACCACAGAACTTATCTTTACCCAAAGACTTGGTAAAGATATTTGCAACCTGTTCATCTATCTTTACATGCATAAGATCCACTCGTCCTGTAAGAACCATCTCTCTGATGAAATGGTAGTGTACCTCTATGTGTTTCATCCTGGCATGATAGACTGGATTCATAGCCAGGAGTACACTACTCAGATTATCACATAGTAACTTCACTGGAGCATCTACCTATATGTCCAAATCAGCCATAAGCTTGAGCAGCCATGAAATCTCACATGCTGCCAATGCAGCACCCCTGTACTCTGCCTCAGTACTCGACAAAGAAACCGTAGGCTGCTTCTTACTGCTCTAGCTAATCATGCCACTACCAAATCCAAATGCATATCCACTCGTAGATCTACGGTCATATGAGCAACCTGCCCAATCTGTATCCGTGTATCCAGTCAATATCAAGGGCTTATCTCTGACATAGAACAGCCCATACTCTACAGTGGACTTAATATTATCTCATAATGCGTCTAACTGTATCCAAGTGCGGCTTTCTAGGCTTCTGCATAAACTGGCTTATGAGCCCTACAGCATAGCTCAAGTCAGGCCTAGTGATGGTCAAGTAAATCAAGCTGCCAACCATCTGCCTGTACATAGTCACATCCTCTACTTCAGCCCCAGTGTTCATGTCTAGCTTGACATTCTGATCAAGAGGTGTATCCAATGGTTTGCATTCAGCCATGCCATACTTCTTTAGCATCTCCATGGCATAGTGCTTCTGCATCAGCCATAAACCATTTTCAGCTGGAACTACCTCAATGCCCAAGAAATACTTTAGTTCTCCTAGGTCTTTCATGTCAAATTCAGATTTTAGCATCTTCATTACATACTGTATGCCCAAGTCATCATCACCAGTGATTTTCAAATCATCAACATATATAACCAGCACTACCAATCCACTGTTAGTCTTCTTTGTAAAGAGGCTGTGATCAGCCCTGCCAATAGCAAAACCCAATATCTGCAAGTAGTTACTGATCCTAGCATGCCAAGCTCTCGGAGCCTGCTTTAGCCCGTACAGTGCCTTTTTCAACCTGCATACATAATGCTGAAAATCAGGGTAAACATACCCTTTAGGCTGAACCATATAAACATCCTCTGCTAGGTCACCGTTAAGAAATGCATTCTTAACATCCATCTGCTGCAATTTCTAGCCTTTAGCAGTAGCCAAGGCAATTACAGTGTGAATGGTTGCCATCTTGGCAACAGGGCTGAATGTTTCCTCATAATCAAGTCCATATTGTTGGGCATACCCCTTTGCGACCAGCTTGGCTTTGTATCTCTCCACACTGCCATCTAACTTGCATTTGATTTTGTAGACCCATTTGCAGCCAATGGTCTTTTTCCCTTCAGGCAGTGGCACTAGATCCCATGTCTTATTTTCAGCCAAGGCATTCATTTCTTCGTCCATGGCTACACACCAGTTCTCATCTTTCACTGCTTCACCATATGTACCTAGTTCTTGATCTCCATCACTTTTGTCATGTAAGCATAATGCTTTGTAGAGTAGCCACTGTATGTCAACCTGTCAACAGGGTATTTGACCCTCTGCAAGCATCTAGGCTGTGGTGCACTACTCGAATCCCCTCTCTCATGAGGCGGAATGTACCTACTCTGCCTCGTGCCAGGCGTATAGACAGTCGGAATACCAAGTTCCCTATCTAAAGTATCAGAAAACTCATAGCCAGAAGTCATTCTGCCAGGTGTCATCATACCAGATGCATCCTCAATAACTTTCTCTTTTCCTTTGCTGTCCAAGACATCATGTCTCCCCCTCACTGACATACTGGTGTCAATGGATAGTGAGCTCCTCAATCTCCCTATCCATGGGGGTACTGTCTGACTATAGGTCTTGTCATAGCAGTGCTCTGCTGTAAATCAATTGTAGATACATGAGTGGAAGGCATATCGGATGGCACTACAACTAGTGATACATATCAAGAGCCCATCTCATCAAAGATGACATCCCTGCTCACCAAAGTCTCCCTGGTAGAGGGATCATAGCATTTGTATGCCTTCTTCTGCTGTGAATATCCAATGAAAACACACATACGCTTTTTGATCCAGCTTCTTTCTTTTCTCATCTAGAATATGCACATAACCAAGACAGCCAAAGACTTTCATGTGACTTACATCCGGCTTATAGCCATACAGCCTCTCAAATGGTGTCATCTTGTAAATACCTGCAGTGGGAGTCCTGTTCAGAATGTATACTACTGTCGTAACAGCCTCTGCCCAATAATAAATTGGCATATGCTTTTCGTTCATCATGGCCCTAGCAGCTTCCATCAGAACCCTATTCTTTCTTTCAGCTACTCCGTTCTGCTGCGGAGTGTAGCTACAGGTTAGCTGCCTACGAATGCCATTTTCACCCAAGAAATCATCAAATTCATTTGATACATACTCTCCACCACTGTCAGATCTCAAGAAAGAGATGTAGCATTCAAACTCCTTCTCAACCTGTGCTTTAAATTGCTGAAAAACAACAAAGACCTCATCTTTTGTTTTCAATATGTAAAGCCAGGTATAGCGACTGTAGTCGTCAATGAAAGATACATAATATCTGGAACCTCCCATAGATGCATTATGAGTTGGCCCCCAAATATCAGAGTGCACTAACTGCAATGGACGTGTACTCTACCTTACATGCCTGACAAATGACAATCTAGACTGCTTACTGAACTGGCAAGCATCGCATACATGACCAATATCTCAATATTGAAACTTGGGTAAACCTGTAACCAGTCATTTCTTCTGCATAATTTGCAGCCTTTGCAAATTGACATACCCCACTCTCTTGTGCCATATTTCCAAATCCCTAATAGTGCCAGAACCATGGGTCAACATAGCTGAATTCAACTCTGGCAAAGAAGCATCAAGAGTAAACATTCGGCCATTCCTGTGACCACGAGCTATCAACTTGCATCCATTGCCAAACTCTTCAATAAAGCAGCCATGTTTATTGAATATAACCTGCAAGTTCTGCTCGACAGACAATAGCTTCTTCGTAATCGATGGGACATGCAATACATCATGCAAATTTTTCTTTCTGCCATCATGAACCACAAGAGGCACTTTGCCTTTATGCTCAATGCTATGCTGCGTGTCATCACCTGTGCATACATAGCCATGCTTTTCAGCCACCATATCTATGAACCAATCACCATGAGGGGTCATGTGATTCCATGCCCTTGAGTCAATGTACCACACTACATCATCAGATGATTTTTTAGTAGCCTTATCTTTGATATATTGCATGGCAAACAGTCTATCACCAGAGTCATCTGCCTGACAGGACGTAGCATAGTGTCCATGGTGTTTGCCCTTCTGGTTTCCCTGCTTCTTCTAGCAGTCCTTTGCAATATGCCCATACTTTCCGCAATAGTGACAATCCTTATCCTTATTTGGATTGTTTGACTGACGCTGCTGCTGCCATGAGCCTCTGCCACGGGAGTTAGATCTCCCCCTACCTCGAAAATTTCCACCACCTCTTGCATTTGATGACTGCTGATTGCTATTACCATAGGATGCATTCTGTTGGCCTCCTCTGCCAGATCCATAACCCCTACCACGGCTACCACGGCCGCGCTGATTCGAGTAAAAAACTACATCCTTATTCTTTGAACTGCTTGACCCTATAGCTAAGCCAAGCTTCACCTCTTCATGAATCAATAATGCAACCAGTTCATTAAAGTCATGCATTTCAGCCCGCACAGACACTGAAGTGTCAAAAGACTTGTATTCAGGACCCAAGCCATTCAAAGTCACTACAACCATATCTTCATCTTCAACCTGTGAACCAACAGATGCCAGCTGATCTGCTATGGTCTTAACCTCTGTGACATAATCCTATATGGATCTGCTCTTCCTCTCCATGTTATTGAATTTTTGCTTCAATTGTATCTTCCTGGCACTTGTGGTTGTGCCATAGTATTTGACCAATATATTCCATGCATTTGATGGGGATTTACAGTTCATGATCTACATCACCATAGCATCCGAGATACATAATGACAGCCAATGTAAAACCCTGCGAGCTCTTTCTGTCCAGGCTCGATGCGCTTGTCTTCGCAACTGTTTATGACAGTTTTTTGCAATTATTTGAAGTAAAAAACCAGGGTACTTCAGCCCACTGACAACCAAAACAGCCCACAAACAAGTGGCCTAACCTGTAGGTAAAACAGTCAGTACAAATGCTATGTATTTACTTCGGTTTGAACTCCTGCAACATCACTGCCAGGGTACATACATGCAGTCTGAAAACTGTAATTCTTGAGTGACCAGCAGTGGTTTCAAGCCCAAAATTGAGTGGTATATATGTCATACATGTCCCAAACTTTCATAGATAGCTGCTAGTACATGTGTCAAGCCATACATAGGCATAGAAGCACAAAACAGTATATAACCAACAGATATGAATGTCGTAAATACATTCCCAGATTTCAAACAGCCAATGCACTGGCAACAAGGATTGATTTCAATCCCAAAAAACCATAAAACATTTGCATCACTTTCGTTTCCAATGCTCAAGCATTTAACAGTCACAAACCAAGTCTTCAAGTACCTGTGTGGCTAACCAAATCAACTAGTTCTTCCAAGAACAGGAGTAACCGATTAGTGCTTTATGTCTACAATTAAAAAAAAAACAGTTTTCAGCGTGTCACAAGCTCTCAGATCAGGCCATTCCAAGCTCCAAATTTATGTCAAAATACCCAAGAAATATGACATGTCTTCTACCAAGCATCATGTGCTACATTCAAGCTCAATGTACATGCCAAAGAGCATCCAAAATGCAGACACCACAAGTGTATAATGTCCCTGTAACTCCAATAATAGTTTAGCCCTGTGTATTCAGATCTGTACAACTCTATTACAACTCACACATGAGCTCCCACAGGGGCAATAGCATAGTATACCCTTCAAGATCTTTCCTTGGTATGCATCCATGCTCTATGCCACTTGACAAGTGCTTTTCACCTTAAATCTCCGCCAATGAGAGCAGCCTGTTCACAGGCGCAGTCCACGCAGACAGTTTAGAGTATATTCAAATCAGATTTGATGGTAATGATGATGAATGCCCACTTGTTGATGCTCAATGGAGCCTTGGTGAGCCTCCAAACAAGCCACACACATTGCTTATACCACAAAATGAGCAGTCCATATGATAGATCCCAGCCATGGAGTTCAGCCTGCAAAACACGCGCAATTACGCTGCTAGGACTGACATCTACTGCTGCACGATTTGATGGTTATGTTAATGATGAAGCACTCACTAGTGCTCAACTAATCCTTGGGAGACTCCTCAGCAAGCCACAACTCCTCCTTCAAGCAATGAGAATCCAATGCTCAACAATGCATACCTCTGTGTGACCATTGATGGAAATGACAATCGGTCTTCTTCTTTTTCCAGCCCTTCAGGTAAGTCTTTAAGTCTTCTTCTTCAGTGCATTCCACCAGTGAGCCCATTTATGGCTCTGATACCATGTTATTTTTCATGGATGCAGATAGAGAGTAACACACAGAGTGAAGCAACATGCTTCCTCTCTAATTCTCCTCATTTACTGAAAGAACATAAGTCAAGTATTTACAAGTCCAGAAGGACCATTCACACCAACCATAAAGACTAGAGTACCGACTTATTTAATATACCTGACTAATATAGCTAGACTAGTTGTGTCCAGCTCATGTCGGTCAAACACACATGAAAGAACTTGATATTCTAACATAAAAGCATTGATCATCCTCTCACATGGAATGACTTTCGCAAGAAGGTTCTTGCAAATTTTCTCCTTGAACAATTTGAGCTCCGCATGCAACAACAATGGAATCTATTCATGCAACAGGAACGTGAGTCTATCCCTCAATACACAGAAAGAATTTGGAGCACTCTCTTGCAGCTCCAAATGGTGGAGCTAGCGGTTGAATCTATCTTCAAGAGAAAGTATATGTCCGGCTCCATCCATCCAAGCCGAAGTCAACATGTTTAAGCCCAATAACCTGGATGAAGCCATATCCCTAGCTCACAATGCTGAAAAGAAGCAGTCTAAAGACCGAAGGCAATTTCTGACATCCAACAGTAACAACATGGGTAACAACTTTCGTTTTAATTCTTTTCATAACTTCAATTCTCAATATGGAAAGAATCGTTTTAACTGACGGCCATGGATGTGAAATGTTCTTAATAATCATGGTCAATCAGTTTCCAATTCTAAACCTCCTAATCTACCTTCAAATTTGCTTAAATTCGGTGAATCTAAAAATGTTAACCCTAGTGTCTCCAATGCCATTTCCAAAAATGTACTTTGTTATAATTGTAAGCGTCCTGATCATAATGCGAGTCGTTTTCCCATGGGCAACACCCGTGATTGGAAGAAACCCATGGCGCATCTAAATTTTCTTGGAGCTGAATAATCCAATGAAGACCTTGAAGCAATGCCCGACTTCGATGAGGCTACACTTATCGATGAAAATTCTAACAAACCTGAAGACCTTGCTAGTAAAATTTCTTTGCATGCCTTATTAAAGATGCGATGTAAAATCAATAATAATGATATGATTGTTTTGCATGACGATGGTAGTACTCATGATTTTGTTTCAAAAAAAGTAGCTAGAAACTTACAACTTAAAACTATTCCATCTGCCTATAAAATCAAGGCTGCATTTCTAGGACAATGATATAATGGGACTAAAGAAGTTCATAATTTAGAAATTTGTATTGGATCTTATAAGGAAAAGCAAAATTTTTTAGTAGCACCTTTGCAATCTGTTGACGTAATTCTAGGAATGCCATGGCGTCACCAATTCAACCCCAATATAGATTACAACACACACTCAATGCACATTGAGCACAAAGGTAAACAAATTTTACTCGAAGGGTTAACAAAACTAAATTATTTCCAATTATTAGTCATACACAGGCAAAGCAAGCTTTGCGTAAACAATTAAAAGCTTTCTTAGTATGGATTAATGAAGTTGATGTTACAACAACTGAACTAACTCCAATGCAACAGCATTTTATTGCTAAATTTTCTGATTGCTTTTCTAATGATTTACCTTTACAACTTCCTCCATCACGACCTGAAGACCACCAAATTGATTTACTTCCTAGTAGTCAACCACCTTGCAAAGCTCCCTATCGCCATAACCAATTAGAACAGAAAGAGATTCAGACGCAAATTGAAGAACTTCTATGTAGAAAATTAATTCTTCCAAGTAGTTCGCCTTTTGGAGCTCCTATATTATTAGTTAAAAAGAAAAATCAAATTTACCGCATGTGTATAGATTATAGAGCACTTATAAAATAACGATTAAAAATAGGTATCCAATACCTAGAATAGACGACCTTCTAGATAAATTACAAGCAGCAACAATGTTTAGTAAAATTGATTTAAAATCAGGATATCACCAAGTTCATATGTCTACTTTTGACATTTTTAAGATCGCTTTTCATACACAATTTGGACATTATGAATTCTTGGTAATGCCTTTTGACTTGCCAACACACCAGCTACATTTAGTAGAATGATGAATATACTATTTTTGCATTTCCAGCATTGTGTAATAGTCTTTTTCAATGACATTCTTGTTTTCAGTAAAGTTGAAAAAGAACACGAAGAACATTTATCTTTAGTGTTTAGTTTATTAAAACAAAACCATCTATATGCTAACCTTGAAAAAAGTTCTTTCTTTCAATTTGAAATAGAATATTTAGGTCATATCGTGTCTACCAAAGGCATACACGTAGATCCATGTAAAACTGAAGCAATTAGGTCTTGGCCAACACCTAAAGATGTCCATGAAGTTCGTTCATTTCTAGGACTAGCTAGCTTCTATCGAAAATTTGTTAGAAAATTTTCATTGCTTGCTTTACCGTTAACTCTTTTGCTAAAGAAATGTCTTATTTATTGTTGGGGCGACAGCCAACAATGATCATTTGAAATACTTAAGCATGCACTCACACACGCACCAGTTTTACAATTACCTGATTTCAATAGACCATTCTTTTTTGTGGTTACTGATGCAAGTGGTTTTGGCATCGGTGCAATATTAATGCAAGACAATCACCCTATAGCATACTCTAGTTGTAAACTGAAATCGTCTAAAGTTAAATATAGTACATATGACAAAGAATTACTAGCCGTAGTTCATGGATTGTGCATATGGAAGCATTATTTAATGGGTTCGGAGTTTATGATTAAAACCGATCAACAGAGTATTAAACATTTATTGTCACAACCACAAATATCTGATAGACACATACAATGGGCATCATTTATTCAATCCTTTCATCACTCATTCAATATCAACCAAGTAAGGAAAATATAGTAGCTAATGCACTTAGCCGTAGGCCATCATTAAACAATATTTCTGTCATTTCTACTTCTTCATTAGACACAATGAAAAATACTTATATTCAAGATCCCGATTTTCATGATGTTTGGGTAAATTTATCTAACAATCAATGGATCCCTACTAATAACTTTTTTGTTTTCGATAGTTTTCTATTTTATGAAAAATCGTCATGTATTACTAAACCTTTTCGTCATTTCATTATGCAAGAAGTACACGAGCCTCCTTATATGGGACATCGTGGTATTATCTCCACACTTAAAATTTTACATGAAGATTTTTTCTAGCCAAATATGCAACATGATGTTTCTAATTTTGTTTCTGGCTTTATTGTATGTCAACGCATAAAAAGACATCATGGTAAATCATATGGTTTATTACTTCCATTACCTATCCCTAATTCACCTTGGGAGTAGATTTCTATGGACTTCATTATAGGTTTACCATAAAATTCTTCACAGAATGATATGATATGGACCATAGTTAATAGATTTAGTGAACAGGCTTACTTCATTGCTTGTAAAAAGACCTTAAGTGCTGCAAAAGCCGCTAACTTATTTCTCAAGCATATTTTTGTGCACCATGGATTGCCGAAAATTATTGTGTCCGACCGAGATCCTCGATTCTGTAATAATTTTTGGATTACATTGTTTACGAACTTAGGAACTAAGATTGATTTTAGTTCTGCATTTCATCCAGAGACTAACGGAGAAACAAAGGCCACAAATAGTACAATTTTGGATTTAATCTGTGCTTACACAATTTCTTCTCCTGCCACATGGGATAATCATTTGCATCTTCTACAGTTTGCTTACAATAATGCCACTCGCATTGCTACACAAAAGGCACATTTTGAAATTGTTTATGGTCACAAATTGCAACTCCCATATTTCGTCTAACTCAGAAAATACCTTCTGTTGACAATTGGATTCAAAATCATTAGAGTCTTTATGAGCAAGTTAAACATATACTAGAAAAGGCCCAACAATCATATGTGAAACAAGCAAATAAAAAGAGGCAAGCTATGATTTATAAGGAAGGAGATTATGTTTGGTTACGTGTTGAAAAACGTAGACTCCATAGTGTAGAAAAGAACCCGAATGTTAAATTAGCTCCTCGTTTCTATGGACCTTTTAAAATTCTCCATTGTATTAATCCTAATGCTTATAAATTAGAGTTACCTCATCATTGGAAAATCCACAACACTTTTCACATTAGTCTTTTATGTCCCTTTAAAGGTTCTCTTCCTGTTCACCCTGTTTATGAATCACCACCCTTGATTGCAGATGACCATGAAATCCTAATTCTGAAAAAATTCTTGATGTTGATTATATGACTACTAGAACTGGAAATAATTATCCTCGTTATCTTGTTAAATTCCACAGTCACCTTGTTGAGGAACCTCAATGGATGCATGCTCGTGATTTGCGACCTTTTTCCAATTTATTGTCTCCACATCCAACCAAAAGCAATTGAGGACAATTGCTATCCCACCCTAGGGGTATGTTGCCAGGTGGCACCTACGCAACGGGATGAGTGCCTTTAATGGTTCTCCTTTGTGTGTACATTGGCGGGATGAGCGCCTTAAATGGTTATTCATCAATGCGGGGTACGTTCCTAAGAATTGTCTTAGGCGGAAGGTCGATGGGGACGCTTATCCTTTTCGGGCGTCGATGCAAGTGTGAACATGGGTGGTACCATTTTATCCACATGAGTATTAATGTCTTCGTGAAGTAATTATTGTATGGAATTCCAAATTAATTGATTTATGAGGCTAGCTACTATTATTCAGTTGGTTATTATTCTAACATGATTTTCTAAATTTTTGGCAGTTGATGTGTAGAGCAAGGAGAATTGGAAAGGCGTGCCATACGCAAGCATTCTAAAGATTATTTCCTCAAGAATTTATTAGGTAATTATTGGATTATTGTATTAGACGCACCGCTATTTCTTATAAAGCGTACGCATAGCTTCTATGTAAATATTTATTAGCAAAATAGATTTTTAGAAGATATGTTAAAATAAAATATTAATGGTTCTAGATAGTTGTGGGATACACAACTGCTAGCATCCATTAATTCAGATTACTCTATCTCTTTTTCAGTTTACTCAAACTCTTTATGCAAAGAGTGATTGCAAAGAGCCTAAATCTTGGGCAAAGAAGATCTCATAATATTATTATAAATACGGCATGAAGGGAGCTACCCACATCATGTTGAGGGGAGATTGAACCCAATCTTGAGTCGTTCATCTTACTTTACCCTTTCTTTTAGTCTATTTTCAATTTCTCATGAGTTGTATGCAATTTTATGAGTAAAAGAGAGAAAGAGGGAGCTTCTTCCATTTGCTATGCGCAAACCACGCATTCGTTGTTCGCAACAGTATTAGTTGGAATTCATGAAAAGACTGTTTGCGTATCAACACATAGGCTGATTTTGCAACATAACTATTTGTGCACGATGAGACATCCACTATTGTATTGATCATAGATATGGTATCAACTCTTGGAAATGCATAGCAATTGTTTGAATTATAGTTGACCCACGCTTGAGAGGGTGAGATTTCCCTTGTCGTAGATTAGCCGTTCGTTTCTTAGGGGAAATTATTGGTGAGGAAACATGGTATCTCCTAGATCTCACAGAAAAAGAGAGGATTCTTGTGTGAATGTGTTTATATGTAAAAGCAACACATCGACAGGCCAATCCCCAAGATGTAGGAGAGCTGTAGCAGGGCCACAACAATCAGTCGATGGGGTGCCTCCTATGTCTGTGATATGTGGCACTTATTGCCAATATGTGTGAGATATCCCCTTTGAGGGGTTTTGGGAAAGGTGCCATTGGACTCTTATCTAGCTACAAATGCAATATTAGATGTATCTAGTGTGCATTTAGTTATTACAGATGCTCCTGGCCCGCGAGGCCGTGTGGTGGTGGAGGTGTTTGTTGTGTGCATGAGGTCTGACTAGTGCCATAGCCAGTCCTAGCCCATTTTTGGTCCCATGAGTGGTGCGTATACCGCTGGGAGCCGTCTCAAAGTGGTGGTTTCCGAATCTAGGGTCTCTTGGGATCTATTTGTTAGTTGATGTCCTTTGAAGAGATCCGTCAAGTCGAAATCCAAAAACACGAGAGAGCCAAGAGAGCTAGACGGAGGGCCGAAATTAATAGGCATTATTCTCCTAAAAGGAGTAGTCATAAACCTATTCAAGGGCGAGGTCTTAGTAACCTTAGCCTGAATCAAAGTCCGTCAGGAGGTGGAAGCTCTAGTACTTCCCCCCTCCCGATTAATCTACCCACTTCGAGTGGTGTGGCAGCTTTGCCTGTCCCTATTCCATTAGCAAATCCGATCATTTCCATGGTGCAACCTATCGTAATCCTTGCAGGAATGACGGATTTACCAGCCTTAGGTTTCCCCCTATCCATTTTTAATGGGTTAGTGGAAGAGGATACAGAGCTTCATATAAGGGAGTTCTAAAAGCTCATGTTTCACTGCCGCATCCAAGAGGAAGGGCATCTAATGATGTTCTTCAACATGACCCTAAAGGGAAGGGCAGCTATATGGTATCATGCCCTTGAGGTCGGAACCATAACCAGCATGGACTTATTTTAGGAAGCCTTTCGAAGGGAGTTTGCCCCTAAGAGGGGTGGCCAATATTGGCTACGTGTGTTGAATTTGACATGCCAATAACCACATGAAGATATACGAGCGTATGCCAAGAAGATCAAAGAGGTTTTTCATAAATTGGATGCCTCTATCCCTATCCCACATGCTATCCAGTTACAATACTTCTTGCATGGTCTTGATTTTAACATCCACGTGCAGTTGAGTAGTGTCACCTTGGCGGATATAGACATTGCCATTAGATGAGCGCAAGAAATAGAATCCTGACTGCAAGTGGCCTATGCTTCTCGAACCAATCCCAATATGGGCCTAACGTTAAGAAATAATTCGCAACCGATCAATGGCAATGGAAGCCAAGGGAGAGGAATGGCCAACCCTATTAGGAGAGGGAACATG
Source organism: Lygodium microphyllum (assembly GCF_053477565.2). Taxonomy (NCBI): domain Eukaryota; kingdom Viridiplantae; phylum Streptophyta; class Polypodiopsida; order Schizaeales; family Lygodiaceae; genus Lygodium; species Lygodium microphyllum. The sequence continues at coordinate 31,200,803 of NC_141141.1, forward strand.
GTGCCGAATGTGTCTTTATTGCCAGCTCTGCCTAGTGTGACTATGCCTTTGGCTAGTCAGATGCCTCCAAATGTGGGAGGCCAAGCAGAGAACCCTAACGTCGTTCATGTGGGTTAGCAACCAATGCAACCAATGTCTAATCAAATTGTGCAACCAAGGGACCGACGGGTAGACAATCAGGGCTATGAGTCGAGTTCGTCAAATGTCCTTAGCGAAGTCAAGGACATAATGAAGCACTACATGGATATGATCTCTAAATAATATTGGCAAATAGTCGTTGACGTTAATTTCTTAAAGAAACAACAGAATCTGATAGGGAGTTGATGCCCCAAAGAGGGTGCACCCTCTAAATTCAGCTACAAATGGTGTGGTGGGCAACATTATCCACATAATTGCCCAAATGTCAAGTGCGACATTTGCAGGAAGTCCGGTGTGGGAGCTTTCACTCAACCGCCAAGACCCATGGACCGCTTATTGTTTCAAGCGTTCCAAGCCGAGCACTAATGGCTACCTCTCACATAGCCAACATGCCATCCATATCTACGAGTGTAGTGAGCTTACCTCCATGCCAATTGAGTTACCTCCTCTCCTGCCCACTCCGGTAGCTCCATGATCCAAGTGCAAGCTTCAAGCAAGCTCCATCCTCAAGTTCCACGCTCCAAGCTCCATTGTCGCGAGTAAGAGAAGAGAAGAGAAGAGAAGATGAGAGGAGAAGATGGAGAGCTTCTCCTCCCCGGTCCCTCACCCTCACACACTCACTCCCTTACACTCTCACACTCCCTCTCTCAAGCACAAGCTCAAGCAAGCAAGAAGAAGAAGAAGAAGAAGAAGAAGAAGAGGAGGAGAGCCACTTTTGGCTACACACAAGAATGAGCTTCTCGTTCACTTTTCAATTTTATATACAAAACCCTAAATTCCTTTTGGGCAGTCATCCCCTTATCCCCTTTTTTACATGGCTGCTCGTGGCCTAGGCCCTTTTTCCCATTGTTCTCCTATTTTCCTATCTTCCTTTCCACCGCCCGTCTACGTTTACAAATTGCACGGGTAAGAGCTTGGCACTCTTAAAATAAATCATGGTGCACCTTGCGCTTTTTTTAAAAAGTATAGACTCGTACTTTTTCTCATGCACATTTTTCCTTGATTTAGGACTTTTCTGTACTTCTTGTGTTTCCAAATTCTTATTGGCGCACCTTCGTCTTCTATTTCACTTTTGCCTTTGCCTTATCTTCTGCTTTAGATTTTCCGGCTTTTCCACCTTATTCGTTTGAAGGCTAACATTACCCCCCTCCTAGATGAGTGCCAGTCCCATGGCACTCGCCGTCGTAGGTAGTAGGCTTTGGCATGCACCGAAGACGTGGGTGGAAGGGACTGCTGTGGTTGGCCTTGGAGGAGTTTTGGTAGTGGTGTAGGTCGTTGGGGGCATGTTGTTGGCCTGGGTGGCTGGTGATAGGGTTTTTGAAGTGGGGGATAGGGCTGGATTTTCTTGGGAATTGCATTCATGGGTTGGCATAGGTGTTGATGTTTGGGGGATTTTGGGACGGGCAACAATTTGTTGGTGGGATTGCACGATGATGAAGGATAAGAATTCAGATTTGAGTGTTGATGAAGAGCTAATGGCAGTTTTGTTGGAGTTTGCAATACCTGCAATTGAAAACCTCTCATATGTGGTCTCTCCCTGGGGTAGTGCTAGTCTTCTTATCGTGCACAAGGCATAGTTTGATTAGTTTGGGAGACATGTCAAACTCTAAGCATGCTGAGAGTAATGTCATGCACTTGAGGGCCCAAACTGTGTATATATTTTGGTGCAGACATTATGTGAGTGCTCATGCTAGAGATTTTGCAAAACCTCTTTGTAACGAGCGATGTTGGTACAATTGAGGTAACAACTGCCATGAGTGCCAGGTGTAGAGTTTGATCTAGAAAGAGAAAGTGGCCATTGATCATGCTTTGGGCCATGTGATGTGGGCGATCGGCAAGGGTGATTTTCACTTTCGGCGGTGTGGCTTTATCATGGCTCTTTGTGAGGTTGGTGGTCTTCCGATGACTTTGGCATTGAACACTTTCGCACAAAGACCTGTGTTGTCCTACATCCACTTGACACTTCGTGAGAGTATATGCACGTCACATGCCTCAATTATAATGAACAGATGCAGCACAAAAAGATATTAATTTATCAAAATCCTATGGTGATGACTGCGATGCATATCATAGGCACTTGTTAACGATGTGACCTGTATCAATAGTCGGTAAGGGAAGTTTGTATAGCTGGGGAGCCTGCACCATTAACCACTTAAGGACAAAAAGTTATGACAAAATGGCATTTGGCAAGCAGCTTATACAACATAGGGCCTATTCTATTTGTATGAGGCGGGGTGAGTTCAGGTGATTAGATGACTAGGGCTATGCCAGTGGTGGGCTCCTGTGAGGCTAGGCAGGGAAGATATTGGCTGGGACCCAAATGGTGTAGTCGCTGGCCGCTACTGTTTCAAGAATTCTTTTAAATATCTCATCAAATTCCTTCTTATTTTTAGCTTCCCTATCTTCTTTTGAGCACCTTGTGTGGTGCCCGAGTGTCGGGGGAGGGCTTGCACGGTAGGTGTTGCTACACCCTGGGTGCTCCCTTGAGCCTTCGTCCTCTTGGCTTGGGGAGTTTTTGGCCTTTGTCCTGGGCGGTGTCGCTTGGGGCCTCTTTTCGGTGTGTCCCTCTTAAGGGTAGGCACATATCACTTTGGTGGAGGCACTTGTGCCTTATGCTCTCTTCTACGGAGGAGAGTTTCCTTGCATGCCAACTGCATTGTGTGCTCCATGATGGCTAATGTGGGGAAATCTGCAAAATGTAAACCAAGGTTAGGCTGTGAGACATGATAGAATTATTTGCATGAAAGGGATTAAACATCGAATTATCAAGCCCATATGAGGAGGAGTGCAGTGAGGTGAGGCATGCAGTGTTTGTTGTAGAGGGGCGGCCCTCGTGATGATATTCATCCTACTTCAACTGCGGGGCGTATTCTAGCCATTAGCAGATCTTAGCTTATGCTAAGTTGCGCGGACTGGTTATGATGGAGTGGAGCAAGGCTTGTCCCTGGAAGGATAGACCAAAAAGGGGAAAGGCATATAGAAGTTGATGGCACCCTGTCTACGCCCTCAGAGGTGTTGGTTAGGGCTTTCTATGGCGGTAATGAGGGTTGCATGCCCACGACCTAGAGGCAGGAATGGTCACATGACTTCTGGACGTGTGGTGAGAGGAGGACCTGAGGAGCTCAGCCTGTTAAACCCAACTCTTCTCCCTGTGCTTGACTACCATTGCTTGCGTGTGTTGATATTATCTGTATAGGGTCACAAAACTCATTGTTTAGTTATGTACATATTTACAAATCCATGTCACTTTGTGAGGATAAAAACCAATTGTAGAACTCAGGATTGTACTGGAGTGTGGCACACGCATCCAGTACTCGTGGCAGCTTACTCAATAACAATAGATATTTTGCAACATCGAGTAGCATGGTACCTTGTTCGAGTCTATTGGCAACATGTAACTCCTCCTCAGTGAGTACCTTATCAGCCAGAGAGTTCTCTTGACTAGTTCCAGCTAAGTCCATACCCCAAATGGCAGTTAGTACTCGAAAGGAAGTCGGTGCCACATAGGTTGGGTCTCTTTGAGAACGCCATTTAGTCAATCGCTCCTCTGAGACTGTCATAATCTGGGCTCCTAGTTCGGCCTTTGCAACACAGTAAGAGATTTGGTTGGTAGAGCACATCATTGAATGTTACAATTAAGCATAGTTCGTCGGCTTCCTCATCAGAGGTGAGTCGCATGCATTCATGCAAGAGCCTACCATAGTGCTCATAAAGATGTTCTTGCTCTTCCCAAGATAGGGAAAATGGCAAATATTCTTCAAGCTGCTCCTTAGGGAATTCACCCATGTTTGCAAGGACATAGACACGTGCGAACACTTTGAGCTTAACATCCAACTCAGTTAAGCATTCTACTTCTATGTTCAACGAGGGATTGCTCGATTGCTATCTCATGCAAGGTTCTAGGAGTTTCCCTAGGCTTTAGCATAGCTGGGGAATCAGGCCTAGATGAGCAAGATTGGTCAACGCTAGGATTGCTTATGCTCTCGGGGTTTCCATATTTCTCCTTAGGCCTTTCTACTATTGTGTCATGGTTCTCCTTGGATGTGACCAGTATAGTCTTGTCACCTTGTTGTGACAGTGTTGTATCCACTCTTGATTGGTCAAAGCAAGTTCTATTGTTGGTGGATTGAGTGTTGCAAGCAACTGTTGATGGTAATGGTTGCTCTGACTTATTAGAACACATGGATGCACCTGAGGATTCACTGCCATTAGGAGAGATGAAAATGGGTTCATTGGTTGATGGGCTTGATGTTTTATTCCTCAGCTCTTCAATGCTCTTGGTTTCGATCTTATTGGCGTCTACCACCACTTGCAACTGCCATTATTGTTTCGTTCTTTTCTCTTTTTTTTCTTAGGCAATTGAGGTGTATCCCTTGAAGACTCGGGACCTTGAACTAGGTTAGTTGTTGATGTGCTTGGCTGGGCCTCAGCATTCTCTTTCTCTAGTGTGTCCTCATGGGACATGACTGTGGCTTGTTGAACAACCTTGCTAGGTCATGAGGGTACAACTGCCTCTTTTTTTAGAGAGTCTAGCTCTTCAAATAATTCCCCTCTGGTTAGCTCCTCAATCCTAGGCTTTAGGTGCTTTGGAAGTGCTAGAGTTGTCAAGGATGTTGGTTGTGACACCTCCTCCATAAGTGAATGGCTAAGGTCATGTTTCGGAAGGGGCATTGTCACGGCCAAGGGTAGTGACTGTTGTGATCCCTGATTGGAAGTAGTAGCAGCTAGTTTAGTGGACTTGCTACTATTGGTGGATTGCAGTGTCAAGTCCTTAGGCTAATTGGAAGTGGTTGTGTCTTTTGTTGCCCTTTGAGCATTCACTTGTATAGATTGAGCATCAATTGAGCTAGCCATGGTGGATTGCACAGGCATATCCTTGGGTCGAGAGCTATGGGTGGTGTCATGTTCCATCTCTCGAACATTTGGAAGCTTAGTTGAAGATAGAGATTGGGATTGAGCACTTGCACTTGACAACTACTGTTGTGTTTCCTGTGTCTGTTTAGGGAAAGAGGGTGTAGGAGACTTGGGACACATGGCCTTGACACTGGTTGGAAGATTTGCTCGTGGCTGTTAGATGATTTTGCTATTTGCTTTATTGAGAATTTAACCTTGCCATGAGCAATGTTATGCCTATGATGCATATTATCCTCTTGGGAAAACAAAGGCTCCTTGGGCACTAGCAACTTTTGTGTATCCTCAACGATTACATCTGATATCTTCTTGTCAAGCACGCTAGGTTGAGGATCTACCCTTTGATTACTCTCGTTTGGTTTCTTGATCTAGATCGTGAGGGGCTCGGTCACTCTAATGTTCTTGACTCGAGACTTGGTTTTTCATTTAGACTTCCTCCTGCGCTTCTTTGCTCTTGAAATGTCCTGGCCTTCGGCCAACAGAGGAGGTTTCGCAAGGGGTTTGGGTACCCAAATCCATCGATTACCAGCGTAATACCCTTATGCACGTAGCAATGCTTTGGATATCCATCGCGGCATTGTGCTAGCTCTCCATCTATGCCTTCATCTATAAGGCTTGGGTTTCTTTTGTGGTCCTCTATGATATTTAGAAGTCCAAAGCCTATCCTTGGCATTATCTCCTGACCTTCTTGTTTCAAGCACGGCCTCGCTCACTAGTTCTCTCTGTTCAACATGTGCTTGTATCAACTCTCTCAACAAGTCTTTGCTCTTGTTACTAGGCTTGGCTGTTATGTCAGCACCTTCCTTTCCTTTCCCTCGAGGTTCGATGAAGTCACCCTTGCTAAAGGTTGTGACTATCCTCACACCTAGTAGCGTCAAGTGTATCCTTTGTGCCACGTAATCAGCCTCGCACTTTGTCGCCCTTTTGAAGGGTCGTCCTAGGAGGGTTTCCTTTCCACAATTAGCACTATTTGGAGGAACATGGAACAGGATAGGCAAGCTTTCCATTTCAATAGTTACAAGGATTTTACACTTCCCTATAAGTGCTTGTGAGTGTCACCCATAAGGACTAAGAGTTTCATTAGTCGGTGTGAGCTCTAGTTGGCCTAGTAGGGTCCATGCTTCATAAGTCAAGATATCAAAATCTACTCCTTCATCAATCAGAGCATCAACAGTGTGCTCTCTTTTCGCGGTGAGTTTGACCCTAAGATAAGCAGGTGGTACTATGTCTTCATCTTCCAGGTCTTGGCTTATAAATTTAAGCCTTTTGACAAATGCCCTTGAGTCCCCAACTGCACGACCAGATGTGGATTCTCCACTGATGTCTTGGATCACCAATGTAGTACTATTCAAGGTGCATCTATCATCAGGACTGTCATATCTAGTCATTCTCGTAGTTGTAGCTTGTTGTTGATTTCCGCTTTGACTAGTTGCAATCCGAATGCAACACATACATGTTTTTGTGGTGTGGCCTTTTTGCCCTTGTTGGCTAGATTGGCCCATTGAGGTTCTAGGGTCTCTATTTGTCTTTGTTTAGGTATGGGCTTTTGGTTGCTCCTTTGCAAGTGAGAATCCCTACTTGTGTAGAGCCATTACTACACTAGGATCTAATTTTAAGGACCTGTCATGGCACGTGTTTTCTCTCCAACCTACTTGGGGGAGGTATGGAGGGGGTAGAGCCCCCTCTGCAGGGATTCAAGGGGCAGTCCTCCTCGGCCCGCAAGACCATTACAGTAAACACCATGCACGATTTGAAAGACCGTTCGTAGCCAAGTTTTGAACTACTTGCTCTAGATTTCAGTCTAATGATTGGTATATGATGTGCTTTCGGCTCTATATGGTCTCTCAGTCAGTTTTAAGGTCTACATGCTAATATTTGAAAAAATCCAAATTCGGCCCAATAGGTCCGAATTGCAGGGGCTAAATGCCCAATTCGATCCGATCGAATGGCCGAGGGCCGAATGAGAAAGGGCCAAATGTTACTGGGTCGAATGTCAAATTCGGCCAGTCCGAATGTGCTTGTTCGAGGGCCGAGTGGCCAAGTCAAGTGGGCCGAGTGCTTCACTCAGATGGGCCGAGTGAAAGGCGTTCGGGTGTAGTTGGCCATGTGGGCCAAATGGGAAAGGGCTGAATCGACCAGGCCGAGAGCCGAGTGGTTCATTTGAATGGGTTTGGGCCGAATGGCCGAGGGCCGAGTCAGGTGGGCTGAATGCCAAGTTGGTCCGAATGGTCGATTTGGACGGGCCGAGCGATGGGTGTCCGAGTCGAGTGGGCGGAGGGCCAAATTTGAACGCGTCCAAGTCGAGTGGTCCGACTCAGGTGGTCCGAGTGGTAGTGGGCCAAGGGCCAATTCTGGGACTTGGCCCAAAATCGTCGTCACTCGGACTGGCCGAATATGGCACAACTTTGGCTGGCACAATGATAAATTGCTCGAATCACACGATTCAGGTCATGGCCTATCACACACACCTCCAGATCAAAGCTATGGATGGAGGGGAAGAGTTGTATATACTTGGAATAGCCAATAAACTCCAAAATGTAAATCGGCAACCGAATCAAATCTTCATGCCTTGTTATGATAGCAAAAACCCTGATGCTTTTTTTTCTTTTTTTTCTTTGTTTTTTCCTACTTTAATGCATCCAAATCACAAAGCAAATACCTACACTACTCCAACATGCTTTTCCAAATCCAAAAAACCAAAAATCCACTTGCTAAGGAGATTGAATACCTCTTCAAACTCCCTCGCTTCCTACCTATCTACCTCAAGCACTGGTTCAAGAAAAACCCTACTTCCATGCTCATTTGAAGTGTACAAGTGCTCAAGGCTTGAATCTGTTGGTCCCGGAAATGGAACCAAAATGTGGGAGCTTTTGCTCAACTGCCAAGACCCACGGACTGCTTATTATTTCAAGCGTTCCAAGCCGAGCACTAATGGCTACCTCTCACATAGCTGACACGCCATCCATATCTACGGGTGTAGTGAGCTTACATCCATGCCGATTGAGTTACCTCCTCTCTCACGCACTCGGATAGCTCCATGATCCAAGTGCAAGCTTCAAGCAAGCTCCATCCTCAAGCTCCATGCTCCAAGCTTCATTGCCGCGAGCAAGAGAAGAGAAGAGAAGAGAAGAGAAGAGAAGAGAAGAGAAGAGAAGAAGAGAGGAAAAGATGGAGAGCTTCTCCTCCCCGGTCCCTCACCCTCATACACTCACTCCCTCAGACTCTCACACTCCCTCTCTCAAGCACAAGCTCCAGCAAGCAAGAAGAAGAAGAAGAAGAAGAAGAAGAAGAAGAAGAGAGCCACTTTTGGCCACACACAAGAATGAGCTTCTCATTCACTTTTCAACTTTATATACAAAATCCTAAATCCCTTTTGGGTGGTCATCCCCTTATCCCCTTTTTCAAATGGTCGCTCATGGCCTAGGCCCTTTTTCCCATTGTCCTCCTATCTTCCTAGCTTCCTTTCCACCACTCGTCTACATTTACAAATTGCACGCATGAGAGCCCAGCACTCTTAAAATAAATCATGGTGCACCTTGCACTTTTTTACAAAAGTATAAACTTACACTTTTTCTCATGCACATTTTTCCTTGATTTAGAACTTTTCTACACTTCTTGTGTTTCCAAATTTTTATTGGCGCACCTTCGTCTTCTGTTTCACTTTTCCCTTTACCTTGTCTTCTGCTTTAGATTTTTCGGCTTTTCCACCTTATTCGTTTGAGGGTTAACATCCGGCCATTTAGTAGCTACCTATTGGAGCAAGATCAGTTCCCTCCAGCAAGGCAGTCGGCAACCAGGGCTTGTTAATCATCGTGCACAAGGAAACAATTTTCAATAGGATGATGGGCCGAAACAAATACTCCAAAGGGGTAAGGCTACCGTCAAAGAACTACCAGGCGGTAGTGGGGTGAGCCTCATCGAGGTTGTGCAGGTTAATGGCACTGAAAATTCTAGCCTACGTACCATTGCCGTAACAAGAGGCCAAAAAAATAGAGAAGGCGACAAAGATAATGTAAAACCTGTCGACGAAAACCCTAGGCTGGATGATAAAGGAACACAAGTTCTAAATCCTGACGAGGAAGAGGAACCTCTAAAGCCCGTAGAGAGTAAGGCTAATGCTAAGAGAGATAAAGAGGTGTTGAGAAAAAATGTGAGAGTTAAAAAAGAGGCAATAAAGCCGGTGCAGATTCATAAAGAGCAGATGGTTAGCGAGCTTTAGCGAATTATCACGAATTTGATTTAGCTAGCTCCCTTTGCGATATTAAACCAGACGTGAATCTCTTGCAGTTAATCAAGTTGTCGCTATGAGTACGCAAAGAATTTAAAATGATCTTGCATACAGGTTATATCATAGAAACCTTGGGAATAGCGCGGGTAGGGGATGACTAGTTTGAAGATGCCGAAAAGCACTACCCAAGGGTTGCAGCCTATGTTGATGGGATTATAGTGGATAATGCTATCGTCGACACAAGATCCTTGGTTAATATTATGAGTTCTGAATTGATGGAGAGGTTGGGTCTTGCGATTCAGAAAGATGTCTCCACAATACTTAGAATGGCTGACAATAGTTTGAGACAGCCGGAGAGCTGCATTACTAAAGTCCACGTAACAGTTGCCAACATAGAATGTTTGTTGGACTTTAGGGTAATTTGATTTGCAGGGCGTTCGATTTACCAAGTATTACTTGGTTGACCTTGGATTTTCCAAGCAGACTATCAAGTAGATATACCCACTGGTCGATTGATATTTGGCAAAGGTGCTAGACATGTGGTACTCGATGCATATCTTGAATCACCTCAAAGTGAGCGAGCTCCCCTGTCTTCTACAAAGTTAGAGACAATGGAAGATCTGTCTGCAAGTGAGACATCATCGATTGACGAATCCAAAGAGGAATCGACCATAGAAGACGTCTATCAAGTAACGTTGAACGAGCCATTCGAAGCTCAAGATAGAATAAGGGACGCAGATTTTATCGAGCTAGACCTTGGTACACCAGACGATGAGCAGCCAATAAAGCTAGGGTCCATGCTTAGTGCAGAGGAACGAGAGGATTATGTCACTCTGATCCAAGAGTTTCGTGATATTTTTGCTTGGAGTTACGATGAACTTAGGGGCATTCCTGCCAGCCTTGCTGTCCATACAATTCCATTGAAGGAAAGAAGCAGTCCTGTGCGACAAAAAGTCAGGTGTATGCCATTTGAGTTGTGGGATGGGCTATTGAGGAGTTACAAAAATTACGGAAAGTGGGTTTGATCCTCCTTGTGCGGCACACAGAATGTTGTTCACCAATTGTGATTAGGAAGAAGAAAAATAATCAAATCCGACTGTGTGTGGACTTTGAGAGCTGAATAAGCAAACAGTTAAGGATTACTATCCACTACCCTTTATTGACCAAATTCTGGATCAATTGGCGAGTAGGGAGATATATTCATTCATGGACTACTTTGCAGGTGGTGGACCTAAAAACGGGCCGGCACTGGCTCATGCACTAGCCGGGCCTCGTCACTACGCACAAGACAACCCCTCGGCCTTGCGGCCAGGAGCGTCTATCAAAATCTCTGCCTTCCTAAACATTGCGTTTGTAATACGTTGTAGTCCAACTGATCCTAACCCGATATTACTCCTCAAAGGGAGTCCCTTTCACATAGCCAAAAGGCTCGAATCACATACACATGGGGTTCCTCCTAGGGCTGAATGCCGTCAACCCTCTGTGACTCTCCTACACCTTGGGGATTGGCCCCTCGATGCGTCGCTCAACATATAGACATTACACACAAAATCCACTCAAGGTACCATTTAATCGTATACAGGAATGTACCATTGTCCTTACTTCTCTTTCCCCTAGACCCCACAACTAGCCTATGGCTTAGGGTGTCCTGTCTCTCAACATAGGTCAATGTCCTAATGAAAACAATTGCTATGCATCCAGGATTTCTGATACCTTTAAATATTTCCATGATTTATGCATAGTGTGGATACCAAGTGCTCAAACAGTTATGAAATCAATATTGTGCACATGTGGAAAACATCCTTTCAATGACTTCTAATTACCGTTCTTATGCGGCATTGCACAGACCTAGCACCAAGGGAACCCTCGTGCTACTAGGCTCTTAATTTATAATTATTATCCGTCCTAAATGCTATGCATAGAAATTAGCAACTTTTCCATCATCTCACACGGCATTTAGACATATTTCACCTTCTCTACCCTTCCCCGTTTAAATATTGCACCCTTGGATAGGTTTATAGGGTATTTTGACATCATTTTATGTGTAGAAAGTGGAAAAAGACACACTAGAACAAGAAGGTGGGGTTGAACTGAGGCAAATCCTCATGCTTCAGTCCCCACAAACATTCACAAACATTGCTCTTATTTATCATTAATTTTCCGCACCCAAAATGCATTTTTCTCCTATTTTCAGTGATTTTTCTCTATTTTCCTTGTATTTTCCCTTATTTTCTGCATTATTTTATTACTAAAAATTCAAAATAGGTTATGGGCTGTGGCCCTTAGTTCCTTCTTGCAGCAAAATTGAAAGTTTAGTTGGTGTTCCTATTCATTTTCCCATTTTTATGCCCAAAACCATCATTTTCCCTTGATTTTCCATATTTTACGTGTTTTAATGTATTATTTTGAACCACAAGATGCATATTTTTCTGATTATCTGATTATGACCAGCAAGAACTCATGGAAAACAGCAACATAAACAATTTTTAGCCCACATGAACAACATTTTATCAATCAAAAGCCATGAAATCTCAAATTTCCTTTGAAAATTTTGAATTACCGCTTATTTGCGTGTTTCGGGTTTCATGTCCATGGCTGCAAATCTGAAAATCAGCAGCATTTCATGTCCAGCACAATCACAAATCACCATTTCCAGCCCGTGGAGCAATCCGATCCATGCCGGACAGCCTCCATCATTCTTTCTTCTTCCTTCTTATTCCCACATGAACTTGCCTTTAGAAGAGAGAGAGGGAGGAGAGAGAAAGACTAGATTTCCATCTCAGCATTCAGGCCATCAATTGAGGGGCGAAGACAGGCGATAGAGTCAGCAGGGAAGGAGTAATTCGGGGGTAATGTCGGTGGTACGGGTTGTGTGCAGGCTGCCATCTCCATCCCCAAGGATGGAGCGTAAAAATCGGCGCCCTCTCTGACCACGTTTCCTCATCTCTTCTCTCTCCACGATTTTGTTGTTGCTAACTTTTCATGTGGCATAAAATTCTTGGGCTCCCAAGGGTCATGCCCACTTTGGCCAAAAATAAGTCCACCTCTTCGTATCTTGATCGGTTTCTTGGCCATTTCCCCGTCCGGACTCGAAATCGAGCTCTGAAAAATCCTGGGCGTCCGGCTTAGCATCCCGCATTGGCTAATAGCTCGTGTCAACCCGCACGACTATCTGAAAAATTATGAAAAATCAACAAGTGTCGCTCGGGCGCCTTTAAAGCACTTTGGCGCTTAAAATCGTCCTAGATCGAGCCGCCGCCTTTGACGGTGAATATTTTTCCCTTGATATTCATAATTTTTAGCTATTTTTAAGCACTTCCCGTCACCTAAATTCCGCTCTCATTGGCGACCACGGGATAGGGCGACTCAGCCCGTCGAATCCACGAACATGTCTGCACATAAACAACCAAAGAAGCATCAAACTGATAGAAAACAAATATATAATAAAACTCAGCACAATGCTCCCCCTACCCCTGGACAGAACCAAGGCATGATATCCACAAGGAGTAGGCCTAGCATCATCTAATAGAAGATCCGAAGTGAGTCACTAACCAACTGCTCCAACACAGCCAAACTAAAAAAAACCTATCAAAGAGGTTGCCCTAAGTGGTAGTCTGCACTACTTACCAACTAAAGACAACACAATTAGGAGCTCCTACAAGGCGAGGACTCCTATAGCCTGATCAAAGAGTATTTTCTTTCAGTACATGTCTTCTTTTAGGGTTTGTATTGGATGAACATACTTGGGCATGTAAAAAGGAGGGAGCTGAGTGTAGTGACCCAAGGGGAACAGGGCATCGGCCTCAAGACCTGTCTCGGCACCCAAGAACCTACCAAGCCCTCGCAAGGCGACAATTAATCCTTTTTTAACGCTCACTTTTATTTTCGCTCCAACCTTCCTTGTTTTGTCATTTTTTTTTCCAGCAAGAAGCCACCCCTAGGAAGACAAGGTATCGGCCCCAGGTCTGATTCGTCCCCAGGAACCTACCAGGCCTTCGCAAGGCAATGATCAACTGCTTATATATTTTCATTCATTTTCTTTTCTTTGATAGGGGTTAGAACCCCTTTTTACACACCTTCGTATTTATATTCATCTTTTAGGATGTACAGAGTTTCTGGGCATCATCATCATTATTATCTTCTGGCAGGCTTCTCTAACTGCCTCACTACTAACAAGAACTCCTAGAACGGCTGCCTAGCAGGCTAGCAGAACAAGGCCACTAGGTCTTCCTTCTAAAACAGGTCTTTCGATGTCTGACAATGTCTTTACAGGAGGCAATGACTACTCCGACCTCCCTCAAACATACTTAGCCTAAACTTGGAACTTCATGCCTTGGTTGCTGGTCCCCAACAAAAATGTGTCCCCTCGACAAGTACAAATACACATATAACAGGAAAGAAAGGTATACTCATAAAGGAGAGATATCACCTGGATTGGCCACAAGAAGCTTCCATCGCAGCAAAGGCTCCTCCAGGCTCCACAAAATTCCACAAACCGCGAAACCTGTCCAGCACAACACTAAAACAAAAACCCACTTAAACGCACCCGCACTAGACAGGGGAATGGCCCTCTTGGCCTAATGAAATGAAACACTTCACTACAAAACTGAATTGGCACTCTTGGCCTAATGAAATCAAACAATACTACATAATATCCTCCTAGAAACAACTATGATAGACATCAAAGCATACCATTCCCAGGGGATCAAAGGCTCGTAGCCCCTAGACTAGGTGCATTAGATTATGACCTATCCCTCCTGCATATATTGCAAGAGGTGTTCGCATCACATGTCGCCTAATCAGTCTATGGGTCCCAGATAATAAAGGCAGATGAGTCTTGCTTACCCTCTGCATCACCCAGATCAACCATCGTCTACCAAAGAGGGCATGTTCAAAAAGCATACCCCACAAACAACCAGGTCCTGTCTCACCATCAATAGATATATCGGGACAAGGCCCACAATTAAAGAAGAGGTCTTCTTCATACGCAAAATTAGCCAAAGAATCGGCTAACTGATTCCAATTCCGTGGAATCAGCTGAAAAGACACTCTATTGAATTCGTCTAGCAGGGCTATGGCAGTATGATGGTACATACAAAGGATGGGGTTTCGTACTATGTACGTCCCATTGAGTTGATTTAAAACCAACTGAGAGTCCCCTTTCACCAATAGGCGGATACCACCCTGCTTTGCAATATTCAAACCCATTATCAGGGCTTTGTATTCTTCCATATTATTGGTAAAATTCACCCCGAGATAAGCAGCTAACTTCATAACAATGCGTCGTCGGGGGTCTCGGATGACAACTCCTACACTTCCTTTTTTGCATGGACCCCTGGACGCCCCATAAAAGTACAAGGTGTACGTCCATAAAGGGTTTACATATCCCTCCATCCGGAACTCTACTCGTAATTATGGTAATCGAAATTCAGCATATTCAACGGGTGGACTGTAGGCTCCATCCCTCCATCATCATTGAATTCAATAGGGATGCTCGTCAAAATTTGTAGGTAGTGATGGCAGAAGACCTTAATCTCCCAAATAAATGTCTCGTCTTCTTGCTCAATCACCTTGTATCCTTTGCTCCACCAAATGAGCTTTCCCTGATGATACCTCTGTTCCAAATATGGGTGTTCTAAATAAGGGATCAAACGACCCATCAACCTCTATCACGATTTCCTTGCAGATGTTTGATCGATCTCGCCTAGACCTGCAAGGCAGTCATAGCATTAGTGCAATCAGAAATAATAAGGTTTATCTTATTAAGATTAACCTTATTTTTAAATTCTATCCCCTCAAGGTCAGCTAACAAGACTGTGGATTTATTCTTTCCTATTCTAACGATCCTATAGGGCCCATCCCATTTGGGCTCTAGCTTGCCTGGAAATAATTCACATCGTGCATCATAATACAGAACAAGCTGTCCTTTCTTGAAGGTGTATTTCTTGGCTTTGAGGTCGTGTAGCTGCTTCATTCGGCGCTTCCCCACTTCTTGGTGCAATAAGCTCTGCAACTTAAGCTCATCTAAATGTGCCAGTGTCGTCAAGTGCTCAAAAAGTGCGTCTTCATCGCTCAAAGAATGATTGATGGCAAACCGAATAGTCGGCAACTCAATTTCTAAAGGCAAGACACACTCCTCCCCATATACTAACTTGAAGGGGGTATGGTCAGTGGCTCATTTGAAGGTCGTATTATAAGCCCACACTGCCACGTATAACTTTTTATCCCAATCCCGTTTCTTTTCCGACACAATTTTGGACAGGATGCCCACAAGCTGCTTGTTGGTGCTTTCAACTTGCCCATTGGCTTGCGGATTATATGGGGTTGTCTTGTTATGCTTGATTTGCCACATCTCTGTCAAACCTTTAATCACCTTATTCAGGAAATGGGTTCCGCGGTCCGACACTAATTCTTTCGGTGGACCAAAACGGCATATTATCTGCTCTAAAAGGAAACTAGCAGTTTCTTTAGCATCATCTTTCCTTGTTGCACGTGCTTCTGACCACTTTGTGAAGTAGTCAGTTGCGACAATGATGTATCTCTTTTGTGTAGTCGACGACGGAGTAATAGAACCCACAAAATCTATTCCCCACTTCTCAAATGGAAGTATCGCCATAATAGGAGTGAGTGGTCGTTTCCTATTCTCTCGACTATCATGTCGTTGGCAAATATCGCATCGCTTAACATACGCAAACGCATCCTGGAAGATGGCAGGCCACCAATAACCTGCTCTTAAAGCCTTTTGTGCTGTAAGACGTCCAGCAAAATGGCCACCACAAGTAGAATCATGGCACTCTTCCAAAATGAATGGCACCTCGTCAGGCATCACGCACCGGTGGTAGATATCATCAACCCCTTGCCGATATAATGTACATGTGATCAAAGCAAACTTTAACGCTTACTGCTTAATTTTCCTTCTCTCAGCTTTAGATAATTCGGATCCCGCCTCTCCTGTTGATAAATAATGCGTTATTGCAGCATACCAGGAGGGAATAGATGCCGTATCTATTTTAAATAACAACTCCATGTCACTACCTTCAGCCACAGATTCTTTTGGCTCCCCAAAGTCCACAAGACATTCCACGATGCCTTGCAACCTTGGTGGCTTACTCTTGATTTCATAATCAAATTCTTGCAAAGTGATCAACCACTTTGCTAGACGATCAGGCGGCTGTAGCTTATTCATCAATAATCAAAGTCCCTCCGCCTTCGTATAAAGCACGACTTTCTCATAGAGAATATAATGCCTGAATTTCTTGGTCCCAAAGACCATCGCTAGACACAATTTCTCCATGTAGGTGTAATTGATTTCGGATATCCCCAGCTTTCGACTAGCAAAAGCAATCGGGTGGTACCACTTCTCTTCCCAAATTTGGACTAAACAACAGCTGATACTATACATGGTAGCTGCTGAAAATATATAGAACACCTCACCTCTTTTAGGTGCTTTTAAAACGGCCGCTCTTGCTAGCTCTTGTTTTACATCCTCGAATGCTACCTTACAAGGGTCACCCCATACAAACGAACAGCTAAAGGACAATAAATTTGTAAGCGGCAACATTCTTTCTGCTAAGGCGTTGATAAATCTACGGTAGTAACCAACCGAAGACAGAAAGCTATGAACCTCTTTCGGAGTGCGTGGTGGACCCATGGCAACTATAACTTTAACCTTCTCGGGGTCTGTCGCAATTCCTACTGAACTGACCACATGACCTAGCAATAGCCCATAAGGTACTCCAAAAACACACTTCCGTGGGTTTAAGGCGATGCAGAATTGTCTACAGCGCTCAAAGCATTTTCTTAAAATGATCAATTGTCTTCCTCTCACGGTGGCGGCCCCTACGTCATCAATAAACACCTTCAACTCTTCAGGGGATATGTCACCGAATGTCTTATCTGTTGTTCGTTGCCACGAACCAGGCGCATTGCATAAACCAAAGGCCATCACATGGTACGCAAAAGTACCAAATACAGTGATAAAAGTTGTTTTCAACTTATCCTCTTCTGCAATTGCCATTTGGTTGTATCCTGCAAAGCAATCCATAAACGAATATATCTCCCTACCTGCTAATTGATCCAAAATCTGGTCAATAAATGGCAACGGGTAGTAGTCCTTAACTGTCTGCTTATTCAGTTCCCTAAAGTCTACACATAATCGGATTTGATTATTCTTTTTCTTTCTAATCACAACCGGCGAACACCATTCCGTGTGTTGCACAGGAAAAATCAAACCCGTTTTTCGCAGCTTCTGTAACTCTTCAAACAGGCCGTCCCTCAGTTCGAAAGGCATACGCCTTACTTTCTGCCGTACAGGATGACTGCCCTCTTTCAACGGAATTGTATGAACAGCAAGACTAGGAGGGATGCCTCTCAACTCATCATAACTCCACGCAAAGATATCACGGAATTCCTGGATCAAGGCCACATAGTCCTCCCTTTCTATTGAGCTGAGCATAGAACCTAATTTGATCGGCCGTGAATCATCAGGCGTACCAAGGTCTAGCTTGATAACATCTGCATCTCTTATATGATATTGGCCCTCTATCGGCTCATTCAAAGTAATCTGATAGATGTCTTCCGTGGTTGATCCCTCCTTGGACTCATCACTTGATGATGTCTCACTGGCAGATAAATCTTCTAGTATCTCCAATTCTGTAGAAGATAGAGGAGCTCTCTCACTCTGCGGGGACTCAGGATAAGCATCAACCACCACATGCTGGGCACCTCTGCCGAATATTAGCCGACCGGCGGGTATATCCACTTGACAGTCCGCTTGCAAGATCCAAGGTCGTCCGAGTAATACTTGGTAACTTGGACGGCCTGCAAAACGAATCACCCTAAAGTCCAACAAGCATTCTACATTGGCAACAGTGACATGGACCTTAGTAATGTAGCCTTCCGGCTATCTCAAACTATCATCTGCCATTCTGAGAATTGTGGAGGTATCTTTCTGGATCGCAAGACCCAACCGTTCCATCAGTTCAGAACTCATAATGTTAATAGATGATCCCGTGTTGACAATGGCATAATCTACTAATATCCCATCGACATAGGCTGCAACCCTTGGGCAATGCTTCTCAGCATGCTCGAACCAGTCATCACCAACTCGCGCAATACCCAAAGGTTCTACGATATACCCGGTACGTAAAATCTTTCTAAATTCCTTGTGTACTCCTGGGGAAAGCTTAATAAGCTGTAAAAGATTCACATCCGGCTTGACTTCGCAAAGAGAGCTCGCCAAATCGAATTCATGATAGTTTGATAGAACTCGCTTTTCACGCCAAACCATCCGCTCTTTAGGTCGCTGAACTGGCTTCAATGCCTCCTTTCTAACTTTCACCTTCTTCTTTGGTGGTTCCTTATCGGCTTTACTTTCCACGGGCTTCAAAGGTCCCCCTTCCATGGAAGGATCCAAAACTTGCGTTCCTTTGTTGCCTTGTTTAGGGTTTCCGTCGACAAGCTTATCCTTGTCGGCTTCTCTACCCTTTTGACCTCTTGTAAGAACAGCTCGCAGATTAGAGGTTTCAGCATCATTAACGCGTACTGTCTCAATCAAACTAACCCCACTACCACTTGGTAGCTCCTCCACTGTAGTCTTTGGTCGTTGAAGTATTTGTTTAGGCCCGTCCTCTCGCTGGGAATCATTTCCTTGAGCACGATGATTAACAAGCCCTGGTTGCCGACTACCTCGTTGGAGGGAACTGATCTTACTCCAGCAAGTAGCTGCTAAATGGCTAGATTTTCCACAAATGTCGCACTTAACATTTGGGCAATTTCTTGGATAGTGCTGCCCTCCACACCATTTGCAACTAAACCTCGAAGGTGCACCCTCCTCTAGGTATCTACTTCCTATCAAATTTTGTTCTTTTTTAAGGAAGTTGACGTCAACAGCTATTTGTCGATACTGCTCCGTAATCATGTCGGTATAATGCTTCATCATGTCCTTAACCTCGCCAAGAACATTGGAAGAACTCGACTCATAGCCTTGGTCATTACCATGTCGTTCCATCGGCCTAACAATTCGATTAGGCACAGGTTGTTGAACCACAGGCATGGTGTTAGAATTGACCGCCTGGCCTCCACCACTTGAAATCACTTGACTGCCCATAGGCATCGACATGCTAGGGGGAGCTGGTAATAAAGGGACATTCTGCATCATGTTCCCTCTCCCATTAGGGTTAGCCATTGCTATCCCTTGGCCACTACTGCCATTGGCCATTGCCATATTGTTTCCCAATACTAAACCCATATTCGAATTGCCTCGAGAAGCATAGGCTACTTGTAGTCGGGATTCCACCTCTTGTGCTTGTGTAATGGCAGTATCTATATCCCCCAAGGGGACACTACTCAACTGCAATTGGATATTAAAGTCCAAACCATGTAGGAAATATTGCAATTGGGCAGCTGCGGGGATAGGAATAGAGGTGTCCAACTTACGGAAAACCTCTTTTATTTTCTTCGCATAAGCACGAATATCCTCGTGTGGTTCTTGGCGGGTCACGTTGAGTACACGCAACCAATATTGCCCACCCCTTTCGGGGGCAAACTCCCTTCGAAAAGCTCCATAAAATGCATCAATATTCAATATGGTTCCGGCTTCTAAACCATGATACCATAGCGGCTCTTCCTTTGAGAGTCATATTAAAGAACATCATTAAATGTCCTTCTTCTTGAATGCGACAGTTAAACATCAGCTTTTGAAACTCCCTAATGTGAAGTTCCGCATCTTCCTCAACTAGCCCATTAAAAATGGGTAGCGGGTAACCTAGAGCCGGCAAATCCGTCGTTCCTGCTGGAATTGCAATAGGCTGCACCATGACGAGGATTGGATTTGCACTCGGAATAGGGGACGGTGGGGTTACACCTCCCGCAATTGACGTGGACTGGCTTATGGCAGGAAGGGGAGCACTAGAGCTTCCACCTTCTCCTAACTTACTGCTTGTGGCTCCAAGACCACTTGATCCACTTCCTCGTAAGGGTTCAGCACCGCTACGCTTAGGGGAATATCTCCTAAAAATTTCAGCACGTCGCCTAGCTCTTTCGTCTCTTTCTTGCTTTTGGATTTCTGCTAGATGATGCTTATCAATAAATAACAGATCAATCTCAGTATCCTTTGGCATAAACTCCTAGTTGGTCCCTAGAAAACCAGGATTCGAGGACCGCCACTTTTAAGCAGCTCCCGGCAGACGCACCACTGGTGGACCTAAAAACGGGCCGGCACTGGCTCATGCACTAGCCGGGCCTCGTCACTACGCACGCGGCCAGGAGCATCTATCAAAATCTCTGCCTTCTTGAACATTGCGTTTGTAATACGTTGTAGTCCAACTGATCCTAACCCGATATTACTCCTCAAAGGGAGTCCCTTTCACATAGCCAAAAGGCTCGAATCACATACACATGGGGTTCCTCCTACGACTGAATGCCGTCAACCCTCTGCGACTCTCCTACACCTTGGGGATTGGCCCCTCGATGCATCGCTCAACATATAGACATTACACACAAAATTCACTCAAGGTACCATTTAATCGTATACAGGAATGTACCATTGTCCTTACTTCTCTTTCCCCTAGACCCCACAACTAGCCTATGGCTTAGGGTGTCCTGTCTCTCAACATAGGTCAATGTCCTAATGAAAACAATTGCTATGCATCCAGGATTTCTGATACCTTTAAATATTTCCATGATTTATGCATAGTGTGGATACCAAGTGCTCAAACAGTTATGAAATCAATATTGTGCACATGTGGAAAACATCCTTTCAATGACTTCTAATTACCGTTCTTATGCGGCATTGCACAGACCTAGTACCAAGGGAACCCTCGTGCTACTAGGCTCTTAATTTATAATTATTATCCGTCCTAAATGCTATGCATAGAAATTAGCAACTTTTCCATCATCTCACACGGCATTTAGACATATTTCACCTTCTCTACCCTTCCCCGTTTAAATATTGCACCCTTGGATAGGTTTATAGGGTATTTTGACATCATTTTATGTGTAGAAAGTGGAAAAAGACACACTAGAACAAGAAGGTGGGGTTGAACTGAGGCAAATCCTCATGCTTCAGTCCCCACAAACATTCACAAACATTGCTCTTATTTATCATTAATTTTCCGCACCCAAAATGCATTTTTCTCCTATTTTCAGTGATTTTTCTCTATTTTCCTTGTATTTTCCCTTATTTTCTGCATTATTTTATTACTAAAAATTCAAAATAGGTTATGGGCTGTGGCCCTTAGTTCCTTCTTGCAGCAAAATTGAAAGTTTAGTTGGTGTTCCTATTCATTTTCCCATTTTTATGCCCAAAACCATCATTTTCCCTTGATTTTCCATATTTTACGTGTTTTAATGTATTATTTTGAACCACAAGATGCATATTTTTCTGATTATCTGATTATGACCAGCAAGAACTCATGGAAAACAGCAACATAAACAATTTTTAGCCCACATGAACAACATTTTATCAATCAAAAGCCATGAAATCTCAAATTTCCTTTGAAAATTTTGAATTACCGCTTATTTGCGTGTTTCGGGTTTCATGTCCATGGCTGCAAATCTGAAAATCAGCAGCACTTCATGTCTAGCACAATCACAAATCACCATTTCTAGCCCGTGGAGCAATCCGATCCATGCCGGACAAGCCTCCATCATTCTTTCTTCTTCCTTCTTCTTCCCACATGAACTTGCCTTTAGAAGAGAGAGAGGGAGGAGAGAGAAAGACTAGATTTCCATCTCAGCATTCAGGCCATCAATTGAGGGGCGAAGACAGGCGATAGAGTCAGCAGGGAAGGAGTAATTCGGGGGTAATGTCGGTGGTATGGGTTGTGTGCAGGCTGCCATCTCCATCCCCAAGGATGGAGTGCAAAAATCGGCGCCCTCTCTGACCACGTTTCCTCATCTCTTCTCTCTCCATGATTTTGTTGTTGCTAACTTTTCATGTGGCATAAAATTCTTGGGCTCCCAAGGGTCATGCCCACTTTGGCCAAAAATAAGTCCACCTCTTCGTATCTTGACCGGTTTCTTGGCCATTTCCCCGTCCGGACTCGGAATCGAGCTCTGAAAAATCCTGGGCGTCCGGCTTAGCATCCTGCATTGGCCAGTAGCTCGTGTCAACCCGCACGACTGTCTGAAAAATTATGAAAAATCAACAAGTGTCGCTCGGGCGCCTTTAAAGCACTTTGGCGCTTAAAATCGTCCTAGATCGAGCCGCCGCCTTTGACGGTGAATATTTTTCCCTTGATATTCATAATTTTTAGCTATTTTTAAGCACTTCCCATCACCTAAATTCCGCTCTCAGCAGGCTAGAATAATATTGGTGATTGTAGAAGAGGATAAGCTCAAAACGATGTTCATAACAATCTTCAAGACCTTTGCATATCATGTGATGGCATTTGGTCTATGCAATGCACCTAGTTCTTGGCAACAAACTGCCGATAAGACCTTTGGTGACATTTCCTCTAAGGAGCTGAAGGTATTTATTGATGATTTAGAGGCAACCACCATGAGAGAAAGGCAATTGATTATTTTACGAAAATGTTTTGAGTGATGCAGACAATTTTACATAGCTCTCAATCCGAGGAAGTGCGTTTTTGGTGTACCTTATGGGCTCCTGCTAGGCCATGTAGTTAGCTCGGTAGGGATTGTAACGGATCCTGAAAAGATCAAAGCTATAGTCGCCATGAGTCCGCCACACACCCCCAAAGAAGTCCACAGCTTTCTGCCCCATCAGTTGGATATTATCGACTGTTCATAAATGCTTTGGCAGAAAGAACGTTGCCATTGACAAATCTGTTATCCTTCAACTGTTTGTTTATGTGGAGTGACCCTTGTAAGGTGGCTTTCGAGGATGTAAAGCAAGAACTCGCAAGAGCACCTGTGCTGAAAGCACGAAGAGGGGCAAAATTTTTTATATTTGTTCAGCAGCTACCATGCATAGCATTAGTTGCTGTCTAGCGCAGATGTGGGAAGAGAAGTGGTATTACCCGATTGCTTTTGCCAGTCAGAAGCTGGGTGTATCCGAAATTAATTATACTTATATGAAAAAGTTGTGCCTTACGATGGTTTTTGCAACTAAAAAGTTCAGGCACTACATCCTTTATGAGAAGGTTGTCCTTTATACGAAGGTGGAAGGGCTAGGATTGCTGATGAATAAGCTACAACCACTCGACCGTTTGGCAAAGTGGTTAATCACTTTGTAGGAGTTTGACTATGAGGTTAAGAGTAAGCCACCCAGGTTGGAGGGTATCATAGAGTGCCTTGTGGACTTTGGGGAGCCAAAGGATGCTCTGGTTGAAGGCAGTGACTGGGACTCATTGTTCAAGATTGACATGACATCTATGTCCTCCTGGTATACAGCGATAACGCATTATTTGTTGACGGGAGAGACTAGAGCTAGTCTATCGAAGTCAAAAAAGTGAAAGATCAAGTAGCAGGATTTAAAATTCATAGTAATTGCAGGCACATTGTATCAGCAAGGGGTAGACGATATCTATCGCCGATGCGTAATGCCTGATGAGGTCCCTTTCATCTTAGAAGAGTGCCATGACTTTGCTTGCGGAGATCATTTTGTTGGGCGGTTAACTGCGCAAAAAGCCTTGAGGGTGGGATATTGGTGGCCGGCCATCTTCCAGGACACAATTGAGTACGTTAAAAGATGCGACATCTGCCAACGACATGATAGCCAAGAGAATAGGAAGCGACTACTCACTTCTATTATGGTGATCCTTCTACTCCAGAAGTGGGGGATCGACTTTGTGGGCCCTATTACGCCGTCGTCCACTACACAGAAAAGATATATTATAGTAGCGTCTGATTATTTTACTAAGTGGTTGGAAGCACGTGCAACACGGAAAGATGATGCAAAGGAAACCACCAATTTTCTATTAGAGCAAATAGTATGTTGATTTGGTCCGCTAAAAGAAATAATATCGGACCGAGGGACACATTTTCTAGATAAAGTGATAAAAAGCCTGACTAAGTCTTGGCGCATCAAGCACAATAAAACAACCCTCTATAACCCACAAGCCAATGGGTAGGTCGAGAGTACCAACAAGCAGTTTGTGGGCATTCTATCTAAGGTAGTATTGGAAAAGAAATGAGATTGGGACAAAAAGTTGTATGTGGCAGTGTGGGCATACAATACGACATTCAAACGAGCTACTGGTCACACCCCATTCAAGCTAGTATATGGAGAGGAGTGCATCCTTCCTCTAGAGATCGAGTTGCTGACAATAAGATTCACGATCAATCATTCTTTGGGTGACAAGGATGCCCTCTTAGAGTGCTTTACGACTTTGGCACACCTCGATGAGATTAAATTGCAGAGCTTGCTACATTAGGAGGTGACCAAGCATCGGATGAAGCAGCTCCATGACCTAAAAGCAAATAAATACACTTTTAAGAAGGGACATCTAGTGTTGTACTATGATGCGCGTAGATAATTATTTCTAGGAAAGCTGGAGCCCAAATGGGACGGTCCTTATAGGATTGTCACGATCGGAAAGAATAAATCCACGTCATTATTGGTAGATCTTGAGGGTGTGGAGTTTAAGAATAAGATTGATCTTAATAATATTAAACCTTATTATTTTTTACTGCACTAATGACATAATTGCCTCGCAAGTCTATGCGCGATTGATCAGACATCTGCAAGGAAACAATGATAGAGGTTGATGGGTCGACTGATCCCTTATTTGGAGCACCCATATTTAGAGCATCGATATCATCAGGGAAAGCTCATCTGGTGGAATAAAGGCTATAAAGTGACTGAGCAAGATGATGGGACATTCGTTTGGGAGATTAAGGTCTTCTGTCATCACTATTTGTAGATTTTGACGAGCATCCCTGTAGTCTTTAATGATGAAGGTGGGATGGAGCCGTCAGTTCATCCTCTCAATATGTTGAATTTTGACTATCATAATTGCGAATATGGTCTAGACGGCTAGATGTGTAAACCCATTGTGGACATACACATTGTATTTTGATGGGGCATCCAAGGGCCCTGATAAAAAAGGGAGTGTTGGAGTAGTTATCTGAGATCCCTGACGTAGAGTTACAATGAAATTAGCTGCATATCTTGGGGTAGGATTCACTAACAACATGGCAGAGTATAAAGCCTTGACTATGGGACTGAATATTGCCAAGAAAGGTGGTATTCGGGAGCTGTTAGTAAAACGGGATTCCTAGCTGATCTTAAATCAATTCAATGAGACATATACAATCCGAAATCCTATCCTTTGTATGTATCATCAAACTGCTATAACCCTCCTTGATGAATTTGAGAGCATATCTCTTCAGCTAATTCCACGTTCTTGGAATCAGTTTGCAGATTCACTAGCCAATTTTGCTTATGAAGAGGACCTCTTCTTCAAATGTGGTCCTAGTTCGGATGTTGCTCTTGATAATGAGACAGGACCCGGTCGTTTGTGGGGAATGCTATCAGACCACGCATTATATGGCAGGCGATGCATTTGAAAGATATTTGGTTTTTAAAGCTATGATTGAAGAATAGTCGAGACCCATCTACCACTAAAATCCTGGACCCATAGGTTGGTCAGACGACATGTTATGCTTACGTCTCTTGCTATATATGTAGGAGGTATGGGTCACAACTTAATGCATTTAGTTTAGGGCTGAGAGTCCTATTTTTCCCCTTGGAATAGAGCGTATCTTCGTATATCTGCCTTCTTCCAAGGAGGGATCTATATGAGCTAGTTTGTTTGATTTCTTTAGGCCAAGAGGGCTAGTTGTTTTAAGGTTTTAATGTTTGATTTCTTTAGGCCAAGAGGGCCAATTAGTTTGTAGTACAAATGTGCTATTACTTGAGGCCAAGAGGGCCCTATGTCTATTTGGTGCAGGTACATTTAATGGTTTGTTGTTTTAGTGATTGCATAATACAGGTTGATGAAGTCACTAGAGAGAGCCTTTGATGCGGAGGAGCTTCTTATTGCCATTCCATGTGGTTTCGTCCCCTTTTCGAGTTTTTTTTCCCTTAAGCAAATAATGATACATGTGTAAGGGGGTACTTTCTTTTTGTTTGTTGGGGACCGACAATCAAGGCATAACCTCCCAGGTTTAGGTTTAGTACGTCTATGGGAGGTCTGAGTAGTCATTGCCTCCTGCAAAGGCATTGTCAGGCACTGAAAGACCTATTTTAGAAGGAAGTTCTAGTGACCCTATTCTGATGATCTACTAGGCGGTCGTTCTAGGAGGTCCTTCAGTGTGAGGCAGTTAGAGAAGCCTACTAAAATGATGATATAAAGAAGTAAAACCCTAAATATCTAAGAGAAAATCTATGAATATACGGAGGTGTGTAAAAAGGGGTCTAACCCCTATTAAAAAAATATAGAAAAGGAAAGAAAGAAAAATCATTGAGCAGTTGTTTATCACCTTGCGAAGGCCTGGTAGGTTCTTGGGGACAAGACAAGATCCGGGGCCAATGTCTTGTCTTCCTAGGGGTGGCAACTAGCTAGACATCAAAGAAAATAAAAGAAGGTTGGAGCGAAAATAAAAGTGAGCGTTAGAAAAGTATTAAGTGTCGCTTTACGAGGGCTTGGTAGGTTCTTGGGTACCAAGACAGGAACTGAGACCGATGCCTTGTTCTCCTTGGGTCACTACGCTCAGCTCCCTCCTTTTTACATGCCCGAGTATGGAAAATAAAAGCCTAAAAGGAAAATGCGTTAAAAGACAATACTTCTTGATCAGCTATAGGAGTCCTCGCCTAGTAGGAGCTCCTAGTTGAGTTGTCCTTAGGTAGGTAGTTCAGACCCCCACTTAGGATGACCTCTTTGATAGTTCTTTTTAGCTTGGCTGTGTTGGGACAGTAGGTTAGTGACTAGCTTTAGGCTTTCTTATCAGATTATGCTTGGCCTACTCCTTGTGGATTTCATGCCTTGGTTTTGTTAGGGGGTAGGGTGAGAACTATGATGTGTTTTGATGCATATCTATTTTGTATCGGCTTGATGCTTCCTTTGGTTATTTTTGTGCAGATCTGTTCGTGGGATTCGACGGGTTGAGTTGCCCTATCCCCCATGGTCGCCAACGACAGATGATTTTTGACTTCGAGAAGTGCTTAAAAATAGCCAAAAATTCTGAATTTCAGGGCAAAATAGACTTCATCGAAGGCGGCAGCTACAATCAGTACGATTTTAAGCGGTAATGCCCCAAAAGTGCTTTAAAGACCCACCGAGCGGCGATTGGGGAATTTTCATAATTTCTCGGCATGTCACATGAGACTTCTAGAGATGCTTGATAGTGGGGGACTTCAAGACGGATGCCCAGGAGTTTTCAGATCACGAAACGGAGGTCGGATGCGAGAATGGGGATGCCCGGGAGGCCAAGGACCACAAGGGCCAAGTGCAAAAGAGATTTGGGCCAAAGGGTGTGACCCTTGGGGCCTCCCCTTGGGGGCCCCAACCGATTTTTGATGAATTAGGAGGGGGGTGTTTTTTTCGCCATGGCGTGAAGGAAAAAGATGCCGCCTTCTCTGCATGATGAATGTATGGAGAGAGGCATGGAGAGGCTATGGGGACTGAAGAATAACCCCCCAACTAATGAGAGCAGTGGCCTTATGATTCTTTTCGCTTCCTATCACTGCCTTCGGCCTCTCCAATGGCTACCTAAAGATGAAGATAAAAAATGAGTCTTTCTTTCTCCTCCCTCCCTCTCTTCCAAGTGGTGGTTCATGTGGGAAGAATTAAGAAGAGAATCGAGTGGCGAACACTTGTCTGGCATCGTATCGGATCACTCCCAAATCGATGGAGGGCTAGAGTTGGTTGTCCAGAGGTGGGCTGAGCCTTGAATATGGGCTGATTTGTAGTCCCGCATTAGATTTTAAGACCCACAAAAAAGAAAAAAACGGTAACTCTATTTTACAAAGGAAAAATTATTATTTTTTAATATTTGATTGAGCCAATGTTGTTCTTATGGAGTGAAAATTGGTAGACATGCTGTTTACTATTTGTTCTACGCTTGCATAGTCAAAATGGTGAAAATAATTTTTAAAAACCCGTAAAACACAGTTTTTATGAGAAAAATGGGGTTTTTGGTGTTTTCGAGTGGGATAAACCAATACACATAGGATAAAATGCCAAATCTATATTTTTTTTGTTCTAAGAATCAAGAGCCACATCTCTGAAAATAGATCAAAATTTTATTGGAAAAATAGAAGAAAATAGATAAAAATGGAAAAAAAAAGGAAAAAATAGGAATACACCTCATAAAAAATAGAATAAGTAGTTGTGAATATATGGTAGTGGTAGAGCATGAGTTTTGGCCTCAGTTTGCCCTATCTTTTTGTCACAGTGCATGATTTATTACTTTTTATACATTAAACCATGACAAAACAACCTCTATACACCTATGCAATGAAGCAAAACCTAAACAGTGAGGGGGAGGATAATTTTGTGCAACATTTTGAGGGCTGAAATATACAAATTCTGATTGTTTTTTTCTATGCATAGCATTTAGAAAACGGCCTATTTGGAAATAAGGGATCTAGTAGCACAAGGTTCACCTGGTGCTAGATTCTTGCAACGAAGCATATACGTCTTAGTTGGAATTCATGAAAAGATTGTTTGTGTTCTAGCACATAGGCTGATTTCGAAACATAACTGTTTGTGCACGATGAGACATCCACTATTGCATTGATCATAGATATGGTACCAAATCTTGGAAATACATAGCAATTGTTTGAATTATAGTTGACCCACACTTGAGAGGGTGAGATTCCCCTTGCTGTAGGTTAGCCGTTAGTTTCTTGGGGGAAATTATTGGTGAGGAAACATGGTATCTCCTAGATCTTGTTGAAAAAGAGAGGAGTCTTGTGCGAATGTGTTTATATGTAAAAGTAGCACATCGAGGGGCCAATCCCCAAGATCTAGGAGAGCTGCAGTGGGGCCACAACAATCCACCGATGGGGTGCCTCCTATGTCTGTGATACGTGGCACTTATTGCCAATATGTGTGGGATACCTCCTTTGAGGGGTTTTGGGGAAGGTGCCGTTGGACTCTTATCCAGCTACAAATGCAATATTAGATGTATCTAGTGTGCATTTAGTTATTACAGATGCTCCTGGCCCGCAAGGCTGGTGTGTGGTGGTGGAGGTGTCTGTTGTGTGCATGAGGTCTGGCTAGTGCCATAGCCAGTGTCGGCCCATTTTTGGTCCTATCACCGTTTCGGCCATTTTTGTCTTGAAACTTGGGAGATTTGCTATTTTTGAGATTTATGCATCAAAATCACATTCATTTGCTCCCGCATCTTCTTTTCACATGCCATTCTCTTCTTTGAGCTCACTTTCTTATCATTGTGAGATTCATTTGTGTTTAATTTGCTACATAAGATATTTATCCCAAGGATCCTTCTACAGGTAAAGCTCCTCCTTTTTGTAAATATTCATGACTACATAAGATATATTAGAGAAGGTTATAACAAGATGCTTGGCTATTATACAAGGTTATACTCTATATCCTACACATACATGGCTTAAATGCACGAAATGAGAAAAGCATTATTAATTGCACAAACAAGCATTTTCAAGCTAATAGATAAACGGGGAATACATTCATATTGAAGGATCTATGCAATATGAAAAGCCAAAAAGAAAATCTATTTTTGAATACAATGCATTGAACAATATATGGGTTGATCTAAGAAGAGTGTAGGTTGCAATGGTCCACATGTATCGACTCACAGTAGAGGAATGTCACAGTGTTTTGAAGTTTGCCTTGAAGTTAGATGAAGCATAGATTCAAAAAGGACAGAAGATGAAAAGAGTCAACATTTCATCATGAAAAAGTTATTGGACCACATCAATGGTGGGGGTCAAGCAACAATGCATAAGTTTCAGTTCAAGATGGAGATTTGGTGGATTAGTGCAACTCAAGTGTCAAAAGATTGGCTGAAAAAGCAACTTGCTTTTTGCATGCCATCCTAATCTAGAAGCTTTTCTAACTTTTTAGGATTTATACAATAAATAATATTTAAAATAGGCTAAAATTATTCAAAAACCTAGTATTTTTGGACAATCCATGCCAGCACTAATGACTCAGATCACATTGACTCTTTACATTAATAAGAAAGTCGGATGATGATGCACTCCAAAGTTTTTCACACTATGCCTGCATAGTGGCACGACACCAGCGACACTGGCTATAGGCACTAGACGAGCCTCTATAACACTCACAAGACAACCCCACATGGCCTCGCGGCCAAGAGTGTCTAAGGGACACAGTGCCCTAATTATTGCTATAGATATTGCATTTGTAGTAAAACGTAGTCCAACGATTGCCCTTCCTTACTCCTCAAAAGGAGATCCCATACATCTTGGTATAATATACCACATAACACAAACATAGAGGAGGCACCCCTCCAGCTAAATGCCTTGGCCCCACTGCAGCTCTCCTACACCTTAGGGATTGGCCCCAAGATGCATTACTCTAACATAAAGCACATACGAATAGTCTCTACTCTTACATACTTTGAATGATCCAGGAGACTTGATATTTCCTTACCAAGCTTGCTCAATTGGGGGAAGAGTGAGGCTTAGCCTGATGGAGTCACTTCCACTCCATATCCTTAACTTTTGGGCCTTAGGGATGGTTACCAGCCTTTATATTGTTGCCACGCTTCCTAGATACATTTGACCAGTGGAGATGCAGTGCAGGGTATAAATCTGTCTGGTGAGAATACAATCATATGGATTGGAAGGTTTTTAAACCGTGAGTGTTGATCTACATTGAAACCTTGGACCTAACTAAGTAGAAGGACTGCCCAGTCCTCCTCCTAGTTAAGCATACATCTAATGACCCATTTAGTTGCTAGTTTCTTGAAGAGAGAGAGGAGGCCTGTGAATCCCAACCCCCCTTTGTTTTTGGAGAGAGTACAAGTGTTCCAAACAACTTTAGGGCATTTATATTTGAGGGTCCCCCCCCCCCCAAGGAAGTTCCTAAATAAGGATTCAAGTTGTTTGAGAGCCCCTTTAGGGGGGCACCAACATGCTAGGAAATAGACACAAGTAGGAATCAGGATGTGTTTGAGAATAATGCTGCATGAGGCAACTCCTTGTGGGAGACCTTTCCATCTTTCTAACTAGGAATGGATTCTGTTCATTACCCACTGCCATCTTTGTTTTAGGGTCGCTTCAAAACCCAAGGGTATACCTAATAGTCTAAAGATTTTCCCTTCCAGGATTGTTTGGCAAGTGGCATCCAAGATCCATTGGAGAGGGTCATGGATAAGAGTTTTGATTCATGTTTTGGTATGATTAATTTTTGAGCCTAAGGCTAAGTAGAATATCTCAAGGCAATTCCAAAAGGTAAGGATGGACTCTGCATCATTGTTGAGTGTGACATTTGTGTCATCTGCAAATAGGTTAAGTAACATTTCCTTTTTATTGGGTAGTTTGATGCCCTTGATTTTACCTTGAAGTCTAAAGTGCTCTAGGAGCCATCCTAATCCGTCTGCCGCTATGGCAAAGAGGAGGGGGGCTAGCGGGCATCCTTGCCTTATGGATCTACGCAAATGGAATGATTCCATTAGTATGCCATTGATTGAGATGGCTGTGGTAGCATTCCCGAGGTGAATAAAGACAAAATTGACAAACTTTCTGCTTAAGCCCATGTCCACTAAGGATTGTAGTGTATAATCCCACTCCAGTCTGTCATAGGCCTTGTCAAAATCAATCTTGAGAAACATGAAGTCCTGATGTTGTTTCTCTGCATATTCCAATCCCTCCCACAAATTGATGATGGTGTCCAGAATGTAGTGGCCCTTAATGAAGCCCTTTT
Organism: Lygodium microphyllum; assembly: GCF_053477565.2. NCBI lineage: Eukaryota > Viridiplantae > Streptophyta > Polypodiopsida > Schizaeales > Lygodiaceae > Lygodium > Lygodium microphyllum. Next base: position 31,232,864 of record NC_141141.1, read on the forward strand.
GCTCCTTCCGTATCCAGGCTTGTAGGTGGTGAGCCACTCTCCTCGCCAAGGCCTTGGCGAAGACCTTATATGCTGAGTTAAGACAAGTTATCGACCACCAATTGCTCACCTGCTCCTTTGTTCCCTTCATATGAATTAGTTTAACCACCCCTTGATTAGTTTAACCATTTTTTTGACCTTTTTGGGAGAGTAAGCAAGCCAACATTAGAGCAGATAGCTGCCAAAGCCATGATTTCCCGATATAGGAAAAGTTATCCTTTTAAAAATCATTGATAAGAGAGAAGAGAAAGAAATGTGAAGAGTACTTTGGATAGAGAAGTACCTTTTTCAAATTAATGTAGAGAGACCCAAGAGTAGTATTGTAGTATTATAGGAGAGAGTGCTAGTAAATTTTGAGGCTAAAGCTTTAGATCTTTATCAACACACACACACACACACACACACACACACACTCTCTCTCTCTCTCTCTCTCTCTCTCTCTCTCTCTCTCTCTCTCTCTCTCTCTCTATGGCTTAAAACAATTATAGCAACTCTCTCCTATAATACTACAATACTACCTTTGGACTTCTCTTACATTAATGACTTTGGATCTTTATCAAAATACACACACACACACACACTCTCTCTCTCTCTCTCTCTCTCTCTCTCTCTCTCTCTCTCTCTCTCTCTCTCTCTCTCTCTCTCTGGCTTAAAACAATTATAGCAACTCTCTCTTATAATACTACAATACTACCTTTGGACTTCTCTTACATTAATGACTTTGGACCTTTATCAAAACACACACACACACACACTCTCTCTCTCTCTCTCTCTCTCTCTCTCTCTCTCTCTCTCTCTCTCTCTCTCCAACTAGAGAGAGAGAGAGAGAGAGAGAGAGAGAGAGAGAGTTGCAAGAGATACACATAGTGAGAAATGAAGATAAGGGCCATGCACAAATACATACATATACACACATAATGAGAGAGGTGCATACACACATATACTACTTAAAAATTTAATTCCTAACTATTTTTAATTAATTACTAAATAAAAATATAAAGAGAGAGGAGAGACAGAGATAGAGACGAATCAGAAAAGGAGAAAGTGAGATAAATGAGAGAGAGAGAGAGATTAACTGACTTGCTTTAACTTATTTTTGGTCAAGAAGGGGATTGCTAGTAGCAACTCGTCGAGAAGAGGGTTGCTTGCTTCCTTCTCGAGATGAAATTTTTTTCACAAGTCTCCTCCATCATTTCTTTGAGGGGACTTATGAATTTTTTTTAAATCAAATAGGGGGTTGTCGGCAATCCCTTCTTGGTGATTTTTGTTTTACAAGTTCGCTCTAATTTTTTTCACTAAATATGGAGCTATTAGCAGTCCTTTCCTAACCAAAAAAAATTCACAAGTCCACTTAGAGAGATTGAGGCAACTTGTCAATTGTTTTCACTGAGAAAAGGTTTCGAGCAACCCTTATCTAGCAACAAAAAATTTCATGTCCCCTTAGAGAGAGATGATGGAGGGGAGTTGTGATTCAAAGCTCTCTCTCTCTCTCACACACACTCTCTCTCTCTTGCCAAGAAGGGGTTGCAAAAAACCCTTGTTTGACAAAAAAAAATCACTTCCCCTTAGAGAGATGATTATAAAGTCACATAATCTCTCTCTCTCTCTCTCTCTCTCTCTCTCTCTCTCTCTCTCTCTATTGCCAAGAATGGTTGCCGTCGGCAACCCCTATTTGGCAAAAAAAAATCACATCCCTTTAGAGAGATGATTATAAAGTCACATAATCTCTCTCTCTCTCTCTCTCTCTCTCTCTCTCTCTCTCTCTCTCTCTCTCTCTCTCTCTCTCTCTCTCTCTCTCTCTCTCTCTCTCTCTCTCTTAGGAAATTACTACAACATTCAAGTGAACAAAGATTTGTTATTCTAGTTCACATAGGAGATAAATAGAAATTCAAATGAGATGATGATATTGAGTCTCAAAAGTCATGCAAGTTAGCAACATAAATTCTTCTCTATAGGCATAACTTGGTATCCTTCTATAGAAGTATATTTGCAATGGTATCTTGTCGATGTGTTCTCTATATGTAATAGAACTATGAATGGTAAGTTCATGTGTGGGCAATTGGAGAAGGGGATGTTGCAAAATTTGCCATGGAAATGCATAGATTAGGTGCACTTGAAGAAGGAGTAGCTCATATATAAGGATTACCAGATTGAGCTGTAATGGAATGAGGAGGTATATCGGAGATGTTCTATCTTCCTCAACTACCTAAAGGTGAATTCCCCTCCAACAAGAATGCATTACATAAAAAATATTTGAAGAAAAAAAGGTGCAAGAGACATAAGGATCAAGATTCCTGGGGTAAGTAATTCCACATGTATTCTTTAGAATATGTCACACTTTCGTGTATTCTTCTAAAGAAAAAAATGGCTTATTGTAGGAAAGTGATACAGCTAGTGCATTTGTTCATGTGACTCATTCTTTGGTAAGGAATCAAGGTGAAGCCACGATTTCTAAAATATTTTTGATGATATTGATTGGCCTCACTTTAGCCCTATAATGATACTATTTGTGGATGATAGCATAAACAAGATGCAATGTAACCCACCTAACTCCTTTACATATCCATTTATATTTTAAGAAAATCCCATGGATACCATCCTCTTCAAACACATGCTTTCCTATTTGATTGAGGAAAATCCCTTCAATATTGTCTTCTTGGAATACATGCTTCTATGTTTGACTCTGAGCTAGCAGGTTTTCACAGGGGAGTCTAGTAGTTTGTTAGGGAACACCCATTTCACCCTCTAGCAATGGACAATTGGATTGATATTTAATGTTTGCAATAAATATGTTCATTTTCTTTGTATATAGCAGTTCGCTAACTTACAAAAGCATTTGTGGATTAAGTTTTTTTTTTTGTAGTCTTTGTAGTAAGTTCATGTAGTACAATGTGAAATATATCAATATATTAAAATATTAGATTGTTGAAGCTAGGAGTTTAAAATGAATAATTCTTGAAAGAAATAACAGCTGCAAGTAATAAAGCAATATGAAGCTATATTTTACAGAGATTGTGAAGAAATTGTTTCCAAGGGTCTATTATAAATGAATGCATAACTTCAATCCATATGTAAGCCTGATCAAAAGAGGTAGAGAGAAATATGTGCAAGTATAAGTGGATGTGTCTATAGTTTGCTCGTGTGTGTATAATTAAAATACTAACGCATCAAGATGTAATTATAAAATACGTGCAAAGAAGGGAGGGAGAGGAGATGTGAATGTATATGTAGTGTAATATCTCATATATATGCATAATTAAACCTTAACATTGTGACAATATTATCAAAGATAAGTAGACAAGCTTAATCTAGTAATGTCAATAAGTTAAGGAGAGAGAACTACTAATGCATTGTTAGAGAGAGAGAGAGAGAGAGAGAGAGAGGGTGTTATTGAGGGGAAGGAGGAGAGGGAGATGCATGCTGTGGGTCTCCTATATATGTATGTATGTATGTATGTATGTATGTATGTATGTATGTATGTATGTATGTATGTATGTATAGAGAGAGAATCGATTATGGTTCTGATGAGAAGGAGGAGAGTAAGATATGGTGGTGTAGTGGCTGTCAAGATTGTGGGAGAGAAGGAATGAGTCTCACTTGTAGCTTTCTCACTTACACAATGGGGGAATACACACAAAGTTGGAGGCTAAAAACAGTTTTTCTCTTCTTAGTTGTGTAAGCCAAAAGAACTCTCATACAAAGAAATAGAAGAACCCTATATATGGGTCTCAAACCAAACTCAACTAACTAAGGTGGCATACTAACTGAGCCACGAACTAGAGTAGATAAGGATAGCTATCATCTAGCTATTATTCATGGGCGGTGTACCAACCGCATCTGCAGCTAACAAGTCGGTGACATAAATGCACAACGGTCACCCTGGCATATCACGAGTGGAGCTCGATATCTCAACACTCCCCCTCGAGCTCAATCCCAATTCCTACACACCAAGCAGGTCTCTGAACTTGTGCAGCTTCTCTGCACCCAATGCCTTCATGAATATGTCAGCTACTTGATCCTCTGTGCTGACATAAACTAGATCAATAAGACCTAGTAAAACCCTCTCTCGCACATAGTGATAATGCACCTCAATGTGCTTTGTTCTAGCATGATAGACTGGGTTATTTGCCAAGTGTATACTACTCATGTTGTCACAATAAATGACAACTGGCCCATCTGTAGGCTGATGCATATCATAAAGTAGCTTATGCAACCAAGCTACCTCACATGCAGCCATTGATGCACCCCTGTACTCAGCCTCTATGCTCGACAAGGCAACTGTAGGCTGTTTCTTGCTGCTCCAAGCGACTGCAGCACTCCCAAAAGAGAACACATATCCATTGGTAGATTGCCTATCAGAAATACTACCAGCCCAATCAACATCAGTGTATCCATGCAACTGTATATGTACCCTAGTCTCATAAAATAGTCCATACTACAATGTGGACTTCACATACCTGAGTATGCGTCTAGCCGCATCCAAATGCGGTTTCCTTGGAGCCTACATAAACTGACTTACCAATCCAACAGCATAGCTCAAATCTGGCCTGGTAATACTCATATAAATCAAACTTCCTACTATGCGTCTGTATATAGTAGGATCTTCCAGAAGCTCACCTGCATCTGCACTCAGCTTCACATTCCGCTCCAAAGGAACTGAAATAGGCTTACAGCCTGTCATCCCATATTTGGACAGCATGTCCAATCCATACTGCCTCTGCAAGAGCCGTATCCCGCTTGGTGATCTAATCACCTCAATGCCCAAGAAATAATGTAGCTCTCCCAAATCCTTCATCTCAAACTTCTGCTTCAATAGCATTTTCACATGAAGGATATCTTCATCACTATCACCTGTGATAATCAAATCATCAACATAAATGACAAGCAGCATAATACCTTTCTCTATTTTTCTCACATAAAGTGAGAAATCTACCTTGGAAATCTGAAAGCCAATAGTGACAAGATACTGTCCTATCTTGTCAAACCATGCTCTAGGTGCTTGCTTCAAGCCATACAAGGCTTTCTTCAACCTGCAAACAAACTCAGGATGAACAACGTGCACATAACCTAGTGGCTGCTCCATATAGACCTCTTCTTGCAAATCACCATGCAAGAAGGCATTCTTTACATCCATCTGATGTAAAGACCATCCCTTTGATGCAGCCATAGCAATGACTGCTCTTACGGTTGCCATCCTTGCAACCGGACTGAATGTTTCATCATAATCAATGCCATATGTTTGTGCATACCCCTTGACTACTAATCTTGCCTTGTATCTGTTCACAAAACCATCTACATTGTGTTTCACCTTATAAACCCACTTACAACCAATTGTATTATTATCTTTAGGCAAAGGTACCAATTTCCATGTAGCATTTGCTTCCAAGGCATCCATTTCTTCATCCATGGCTTTCTCCCATTTTTCTTTTCCCATGGCTTGCTCAAAACAAGTGGGTTCTGGTTCCTCTATCACTTTGACCGTATAGGCATAGTGAATAGCTGTAAATCCATCATATTTTAGTCTATCCACAGGATACCTAGCTCTGGTAGACCTGCGCAAAGTAGGTTCACTCCTAGGTGCTCTCAAAACATCCCTTGTCTTCCTTACTCCAAGTGTAACAATAGAAGGAATACCCAACTCATCATCAATGCTCTGTTCTGAGCCACTGGATTCACCATCCACATAAGAGTGACCTGCATTCACATCAAACATGGGCTGATCTACCTTCTCTTTCTCTTTTCGTGAAACCTGCATACCACTATCTGCATTGTTTTGAGGAGATTCTCATGATCTCAATCTGCCTGTCCATGGCGAAGAATGTGAACCACTGCTAGAGGACACTTCAGGTCCACTAATATTTTGTGACTGCTATTGTGAATTCTGTGCAGCATTACTATTTTGTGCATCTATATCATCAATCACATTTACTGGTTTATACCAGCTACTCATCTCATAAAAAATAACATCTTTGCTCATTGTAAACTTACGAGTAGAAGGGTTATAGCATCTATACCCTTTCTGCTGTAGAGAGTAACCAATAAAGATACACTTCTCAACTTTTGGATCCAACTTGGATCTCAACTCATCTAGCACATGAACATAGGCAATGCAACCAAAATTTTTCAAATGAGAAATATCTGGTTTCCTACCAGTATACCTCTCCTTTGGAGTCATCCCATGTATTGCTCCAATGGGAGTCTTGTTCATTATGTAGACTGTTGTAGCAACTACCTCAGCCCAGTAAAAATCTGGCAGGTCTTTTTCATTGAGCATGGCACGAGATACCTCTCCAATATGCCTGTTTTTTCTTTCTGCAATTCCATTTTGCTGTGGGGTATGACTACATGAATATTGCTGCTTTATGCCATGCTCCTACAAGAACCTTGCAAACTCATTTGAGAGGTACTCTCCCCCTCCATCTGACCTTAGGCATTTTATTTACAGACATGTTTCTTTTTCAACCATAGCTTTAAGAGTTTTGAAATGCCCAAAAACTTCACTTTTCTTTTTCATAAAATACACCCAAACTTTTCTACTATAGTCATCAATAAAAGTGACAAAATAATGACAGCCTCCAATAGATGCAGCTTTAGTAGTCCACACATCAGAGTGGATTAATTCCAATGGCTTCTTACTCTCTTGAACATGTCAAGGAAATGGTTTCCTTGCATGTTCTCCAAATTGACAGGCTTCACATACCTTATGCATTTCTGCAACCTTGAATTTAGGCAATCCTGCAACAATATTTTGGGCTTGCATTGATTAAAGTCGTTGTACATTAACATGACCAATGCGTTTATGCCAGATATCAATACCTGCAACTACACCGGTCCCATGTGCAAACATTGCTGCACTCAATTCAGGCATGTCTGCATCCAACGTAAACATTCTACATTTCTTCTTTCCTTTTATTATCAAGTGATCTTTATTTTTCATATCCTCAACAAAGCATCCATGAGAATTAAATCTGACCTACAAGCCCTGCTTAACCATTTGACCAACAGAAACCAGGTTCTTGGTGATATTCGGGACATGAAATACATCCGACAGGTATTTCTTTTTTACATCCTGTATAGACAAAGGAATTTTTCCAATCTGCACAATAGGATGTGCAGTATCATCACTAGTCTCCACAAATCCTGGTTTTTCCATTTTCCTTGCATCCTGCATCCATTCTACATGACTTGTCATATGGTTTGATGCACCTAAGTCAATATACCACACATCGTTGCTTTCTTCTACACTTGTCACAAAATTGGTCATGCATTAGGGCCAAAAACATTTCAAAAATGGCACTTGTAAGAAAATGATTAAGTTACTAATTAGTTGAGGTTTTAAAATAATGAACCCTCCAAATTTGGCCATTCAGATGTGATTAATGAGAGAATTTATTATTCATTTAAGATGTTAGCCATTAAATGCCTAAGGACGTTAACTCATGTCAGAGGTCACTTTTCGGCCATTATTCTTTTATTTTAAATATTTTACTATCACGTTTCCCACCAAAATCACGCTTCTTTTTTCGCCTGCATTCATTTGAATCATCGTTCTCTCCTTTTCACTTTGTTTCTTAGTTCTTAGAGTAGATTTTACTCTGTCGTAAAATTTCTCACCAAAATCACGTCTGGTTCTTACCAGCAGCGTGCATTGGTCTCCCTTCGTCTCCTTTCACAAAATCTTGAGAAGGTGATCAACAATCAAAAGAGTCTCTACACAAAGGATCAATACCACTTACTTGCCGATTGAGCTATAAAGATATGGTCCTCCATGGACCTGAGACGAGATCATCTTGTTAGTTTTCAGCAGACCCAACTAGGTTGGGACATCTAAGCCACATCTTTACTTCAACCCCTAAGATATCCATTCTGTAAGATTTTGTTTCAACTAAATCCAAGCTTTTTCTTCAATCTCTTCAATTTGATTCATAAGAAAATGGGTAAAAGAGTCCCATGGTGTTGATGCAAATTAGTAGGGATAGATATACTAAGGATAATCCTTAAGCTAATAGAATAGAAAGTGAAAATTTTCACTTTGATCTTGACACTTGAAAATAGAATATCTTCATTATACAGTGTTGTAATATCAACTTTTTAGCAAGGACTAATTGATAAGACAAGGATAATATATTATAATTAGAAGAAAGGAAGTACTTTGATTTCTGGGAGATAAAAATATTTACCTAGTAATAGATTAAAAATATTTATTATTCAATTTTGTCTCTTAAAATATAAAAAAATTAAACAAGTAATAGATAGAAGTATTAGTGATATTGTGTATCATATCAACTTTAGGACTAAGATGATTTTATGTGTGCAGGATGCTTCGAAGAATATGAAGGATACAACTTCTTACTTAATATTAGCTCTTGGGAGATTTCAATACCTAAATGGTGGCTTGATGTCATGGGATGATACTACTCATGATATCATATCCTAGCAAATCTCTTAAGATCTATTCCCTTGATTTGTAAGAAGAAATAGAAAGGACTTGAATCTATTTCTTTCTCTCAGAACTCTGATTCTAAAGCAGACTGATTTTATAATTGAAAGCATCACTACATTATTGATGCTTTATCCTTGTATATCTTTTTTCAAATGTAATATATCTCAATTTCACAAAAAAAAGAACATCAAAATAATCAGTCTCCATTTCACAAAAAAAAAATTACATAACTTTATTAGGCTCTGAAAAAATTTTAGAAAATTTTTAAGCTTTTTTTGAGCTCGTTTGCTATTTTTAAAATATTTTTAAGCAAAAAAGGCCTAAAAGAGACCCAAAAAATCACAAAAAAACCACCCAAAAATAGCATTGCCGATACAACGCGAATATGGGTATCCGAGCGTCTCGGATACCCATATTCGCGTTGTATCGGCAATGCTAGCTTTTCCAAAGAAGCTAACCTACTACTACTCAAAAAATAAGCTGCCCTTATGCTTAAGTAGCCCCTGTGCTTACATAGTTCATGTTATTTTTGCATATGTAACAACATTTTCTTGTTGATTATTCCTTTTTAAGCTTCCTTAAGCTAAACTTTAATTCACGAAGGAATTCCTTTCATACTTCGCTTCAATAAACTAGATTTATTAAACCCTCTCGCACTTCACAAGTCATTGAACTAGTTGGAAAAATATCCGTTGTTGGAAAAGCAAAAGGCTTGGTCAAACAATGAAACGGGATGCTTGCTTTAATCTCTAATCGATGAAGAAGGGAGATTGAAATCTTTGTGTATGGCTTATCTAAGAGCTTGAAGTTCTTAATCAAATGAAAGAGCAAATTACATGTTTCGCTCAATTTAAAGGTATAGCATTGCCAATACAATGCGAATATGGGTATCCGAGACGCTCGGATACCCATAATTTGCGTTGTATCGGCAATGCTATTTTTGGGTGGTTTTTTTGTGATTTTTTGGGTCTCTTTTAGGCATTTTTTGCTTAAAAATATTTCTAAAATAGCAAAAGAGATTTAAACAATTTAAAAAAATTCCATGAGTTTATTAAGCTTTGAAAAATTTTTAGAAATTTTTAAAGATTTTTTTGAGCTCATTTGCTATTTTTAAAAATATTTTTAAGCAAAAAAAAGCCTAAAAAAGACCCCAAAAATCACAAAAAAAACCACCCAAAAATAGCATTGCCGATACGCCAACACCTCGGATACCCATATTCGCGTCATATCGGCAATGCTATTTTTGGGTGGTTTTTTTGGTGATTTTTGGGGTCTTTTTTAGGCCTTTTTTGCTTAAAAAATATTATTTGCCAACACCTCGGATACCCATATTCGCGTCGTATCGGCAATGCTATTTTTGGGTGGTTTTTTTTGTGATTTTTGGGGTTTTTTAAAGGCATTTTTTGCTTTAAAAATATTTTTAAAAATAGCAAATGATCTCAAAATTTTTTTAAAAGTTTTAAAATTTTTTCAAAGCCTAATAAACTCATGGAAATTTTTTTGAATTTTTTTTATAGGTTTAAGATCTCACAAAAAATAAGTTATTACAAGGGGGGTGTACTTTGCATGCGCATGTTTACTCCTTCACGATACTGAGGGAGGAGGATCCCTACGGAGATTTTGTTGTGCCACTCTTGCACCATATCAAGTCATCCATGATATGCAGCGAAAAGTATAGTACCAAGCATTATGCTTTTTGCCACGCTCGCGCCGTATGAACTGCTCCACGATATGGTGCGAATATGACCGTGCGAAAATTTGGCTTTGCTGCTCTCGCGTCATATCAACTTATCCTCACATGGTTGACTTTATGAATTTATGATTTATCCTTACATTGTTGCTGCTCATGCTCATAAGATCACCCTAATGAATAAAGATTTTAATATGACTAGCAAAATAAGGTACCGAGGATGATGTTTGCAAGAGAAAAATCGATGTACTTGAACCTGTTAATTATAAGAGAATGGGTGAGGTGTATGGGCAAATGGTTATTAATGTTTCTTGCACTTCTGAGGAAGAGGACTATCTTAGCATATCTCATGAGGACAAGTCCATGCTAGGTGTAAAAATGATATTTAATTGTTAGATTTTGTAGTTTATTATTGCATAAGGTAAGGCATTTTGACTCTTAAAAATTTTAGTATATAGAATAATTGTGCTATTGATTGCAAATAACACTCCTTTATTTTTGCTATTAGCTTTAGGACATTGATTGCATCTCTTAGCCAATAAATCTCTAAAATTATGTGTATTGTTGATCCACTGTTATCAATGGAATTTTTTTAAAGATTTGGTTCAAATATAATAATGTCTTTCAAAGCTTTTGATTCCATCACAACTACCATAATTTTTTTAATTACATCGAATACACTCACTAGAGAAATTATCCTCATGAACTCTCTAAGTGGTATCCATGGCCAAGGAAGAATGTGGGTTGAATGGAATACTGCTTGCTTTTTGGTTAATTATTTATTTTATTTGATTATCTATTTTAGTTACATGTTTCCATTTGCAGTGCTGGCAGGCTCCTGACTGTTGAGATATCGAGCTCCACTCGTGATACGCCAGGGTGACCGTTGTGTATTTATGTCACCGACGTGTCAGTTGCAGATGCGGTTGGTACACCGCCCATGAATAATAGCTACATGATAGCTATCCTTATCTACTCTAGTTCGTGGCTCAGTTAGTATGCCACCTTAGTTAGTTGAGTTTGGTTTGAGACCCATATATAGGGTTCTTCTATTTCTTTGTATTTGAGTTCTTTTGGCTTACACAACTAAAAAGAGGAAAACTATTTTCAGCCTCCACCCTTGTGTGTATTCCCCCATTGTGCAAGCAAGAAAGCTTCAAGTGAGACTCCTTCCTTCTCTCCCACAATCTTGACATGGTATCAGAGCCTTGTTCATGGTAAGGAGCTCAAGAAAGCAAGCCAAGCTCGCAGTGTTCTAGTAAGAGGAGCAGTGTTGCTTTCATTTTCTGTTTTGGGAGCAGATCTCTGCAGGTAGCACAGCCGGAAAGTGCAGGAGTGCATTGTCTCAGGTTGAGACGCCCTTCGCGGTGAAGCAAGAGGGCAGTATATGCTGCGGGTTAGGGCTTTAGCCCTTGGCAACCTTGTTTTTTTTTATTTGAGGCCATTTCGGGGCCTGTTTTGGAGGCGAAAGTTTTCTGCACGCACTCAGGAAAAGGCCCAGTTTTATGCTGTGCAGCCATTGTTCTACAGGTCGGTGAAAAGTTACTGTAGAAATTGCATCGTATACTTGTGCACAGAGATATTGGGAGTTACAGAATCATCCATGTTGCCTATTGATGCAAAATCGTCACTAGGAAGTGACTGTGTGGTCAAATACCACTTTCACCAGTTTTGCAGATTTTCCCTTGTGAGGGTGAAGCTGTGTTTTTTGCAGTGACAGAATTTTTTGCAGTGTTCTGTAATGGCATCTGATTCTCTTTCACAGATTGTCACTGAAAAGCTTGACAAGAACAACTTCCAAGCATGGAAGTTTAGAATGACGAATTTCCTTATGGGAAAAGGATATTGGGAATTTGTTGCAGGAAATGAAGAAGAACCAGTTCTTCCTGATGTTCCCAATCAACAGCAAATGTAGGCATTTAAAGCATGGCATGAGAGAGCCAGGAAAGTTATGTACTGGCTGTCTATCAGCATTTCAGACTCTATGATTGTGCATATTCAGGATGCAAGTACGCCAAAGGAGGCATGGGATACTTTGTCAAAAATGTATAGCACAAATACGCAAGCCAGGAAAATGCAGCTCAAGCAAGAGTTGCATAATGTGCAAAGAGAAAATATGAGCATCAATGACTACCACATGAAGGTGAAGAAGATTGCAGATGCACTTGCTTCCATTGACTAACCCAGTGAAAGCATGATTAACTTCACTTGATAACAGAAATAACTCTCCAACCAACACCCACCAACAAAACAACAAAACGCCCCCCCAAAGGAAAGGCAGGAAAGAAAGAAAAAAAAAAAAAAAAGAAAGAAAAAGAAAGAAAAAAAAAAAAAAAAAAAAAAAAAAAAAAAATTTTTATTTTATTTTATTTTATTTTATTTTAGTTTTCTTTTTTTTTTTCCCGGTAGAGGAGGCCGATTTGGAGGCCGTGGTAGAAAACAGAATATGCAGCAAACTCAAGAAAACCAGTCCTATGGAGGAGGACGTGGTAACTCTAGAGGCAGGGGGAGCCAAAGAGGTCGTGGTGGATGGCAAAGAGGCCAAAATGCAAACAGTAATGTTGAATGCTACTATTGTGGTAAAATGGGTCATATGGCTAAAGACTGCTATAAAAAGCAGAATGACATCATGAATGGAAAACTGCAACAAGGAAATTATGCATCTTCTAGTAGACAGGGTGATGACAGAAATGAGCATCTGTTTATGGTGCAGCACATAAACAATTCTATGACAAGTGTAGAAGAAAGCAACGATGTATGGTATGTTGACTCAGGTGCATCAAACCACATGACAGGTCAAGGATGCAAGGAAAATGGAAAAACCAGGATTTGTGGAGACTGGTGATGATACTGCACATCCTATTGTGCAGATTGAAAAAATTCCTTTGTTTATGCAAGATGGGAAAAAGAAATACCTGTCCGATGTATTTCATGTTCCCAATATCACCAAGAATCTGGTTTCTGTTGGTCAAATGGTTGAGCAGGGCTTGCAGGTCAGATTTAATCCTCATGGATGCTTTGTTGAGGATATGAAAAATAAAGGTCGCTTGATAGCAAAAGAAAATAAGAAGGGCAGAATGTTTACACTGGATGCAGACATGCCTGAATTGAGTGCAGTAATGTTTGCACATGGGACTGGTGTAGTTGCAGATATTGATATCTGGTATAAACGCATTGGTCATGTTAATGTACAGCGACTTAAATCAATGCAGGCCCAAAATATTGTTGCAGGATTGCCCAAATTCAAGGTTGCAGAAATGCATAAGGTATGTGAAGCCTGTCAGTTTGGAAAACATGCAAGGAAACCATTTCCTAGACATGTTCAAGAGAGTAAGAAGCCATTGGAATTAATCCACTCTGATGTGTGGACTACTAAAGCTGCATCTCTTGGAGGCTGTCATTATTTTGTCAGTTTTATTGATGACTATAGCAGAAAAGTTTGGGTGTATTTTATGAAAAAGAAAAGTGAAGTTTTTGGGCATTTCAAAACTCTTAAAGCTATGGCTGAAAAAGAAACAGGCCTGCAAATAAAATGCCTAAGGTCAGATGGAGGGGGAGAGTACCTCTCAAATGAGTTTGCAAGGTTCCTGCAGGAGCATGGCATAAAGCAGCAATATTCATGCAGTCATACCCCACAACAAAATGGAATTGCAAAGGAAAAACATGCATATTGGAGAGGTATCTCGTGCCATGCTCAATGAAAAAGACTTGCCAGATTTTTATTGGGCTGAAGCAGTTGCTACAGTAGTCTACATAATGAACAGGACTCCCACTGTAGCAATACATGGAATGACTCCAGAGGAGAGGTATACTGGTAGGAAACCAGATATTTCTCATTTTAAAATTTTTGGTTGCATTGCCTATGTACATGTGCCAGATGAGTTGAGATCCAAGTTGGATCCAAAAGCTGAGAAGTACATCTTTATTGGTTACTCTTTGCAGCAAAAAGGGTATAGATGCTATAACCCTTCTACTCGTAAGTTTACAGTGAGCAGAGATGTTGTTTTTGATGAGATGAGTAGCTGGTATAAACCAGTAAATGTGATTGATGATGTAGATGCACAAAATGGTAATGCTGCACAGAATTCACGGCAGCAGTCACAAAATATTAGTGGACCTGGAGCGTCCTCTAGCAGTGGTTCACATTCTTCGCCATAGACAGGCAGATTGAGATCAGGAGAATCTTCTCAAAGTAATGCAAATAGTGGTATGCAGGTATCACGAAAAGGAAAAGAGAAGGTTGATCAGCCCATGTTTGATGTGAATGCAGGTCACTATTATGTGGATGGTGAATCCAGTGGCTCAGAACAGAGCATTGATGATGAGTTGGGTATTCCTTCTATTGTTACACCTGGAGTAAGGAAGACCAAGGATGTTTTGAGAGCACCTGGGAGTGAGCCTCCTTTGCGCAGGTCTACAAGAGCTAGGTATCCTGTGGATAGGCTGAAATATGATGGATTTACAGCCATTCACTATGCATATATGGTTAAAGTGATACAGGAACCAGAACCCACTTCTTTTGAGCAAGCCATGGGAAAAGAAAAATGGGAGAAAGCCATGGATGAAGAAATGGATGCCTTGGAAGTAAATGCTACATGGGAGTTGGTACCTTTGCCTAAAGGTAAAAATGCAATTGGCTGTAAGTGGGTTTATAAGGTGAAGCACAATGCAGATGGTTCTGTGAACAGATACAAGGCAAGATTAGTAGTCAAGGGGTATGCACAAACATATGGCATTGACTATGAAGAAACATTCAGTCCGGTTGCAAGGATGGCAACCGTAAGAGCAGTCATTGCTATGGCTGCATCAAAGGGATGGTCTTTACATCAGATGGATGTAAAGAATGCTTTCTTGCATGGTGATTTGCAAGAAGAGGTCTATATGGAGCAGCCACCAGGTTGTGTGCATGCTGTTCATCCTGAGTTTATTTGCAGGTTGAAGAAAGCCTTGTATGGCTTGAAGCAAGTACCTAGAGCATGGTCTGACAAGATAGGACAGTATCTTGTCACTATTGGCTTTCAGATTTCCAAGGCAGATTTCTCACTTTATGTGAGAAAAACAGAGAAATGTATTATGCTACTTGTAATTTATGTTGATGATTTGATTATGACCGGTGACAGTGATGAAGATATCCTTCATGTGAAAGTGCTATTGAAGCAGAAGTTTGAGATGAAGGATTTGGGAGAGCTGCGTTATTTCTTGGGCATTGAGGTGATTAGATCACCAAGTGGGATACAGCTCTTGCAGAGGCAATATGGATTGGACATGCTGTCTTAATATGGGAGGACAGGCTGTAAGCCTATTTCAGTTCCTTTGGAGCAAAATGTGAAGCTGAGCATAGATGCAGGTGAGCTTCTAGAAGACCCTACTATGTACAGACGCATAGTAGGAAGTTTGATTTATATGACTATTACCAGGCCAGATTTGAGCTATGTTGTTGGATTGGTAAGTCAGTTTATGCAGGCTCCAAGGAAACCACATTTGGATGCGGCTAGACGCATACTCAGGTATGTGAAGTCCACATTGCACTATGGACTATTTTATGAGACTGGGGTTCATATACAGTTGCATGGATACACTGATGCTGATTGGGCTGGTAGTATTTCTGATAGACGATCTACCAGTGGATATGTGTTCTCTTTTGGGAGTGCTGCAGTCACTTGGAGCAGCAAGAAACAGCCTACAGTTGCCTTGTCGAGCACAGAGGTTGAGTACAGGGATGCAGCAATGGCTGCATGTGAGGTAGCTTGGTTGCATAAGCTACTTTATGATATGCATCAGTCTACAGATGGGCCAGTTGTCATTTATTGTGACAACATGAGTAGTATACACTTGGCAAATAACCCAGTCTATCATGCTAGAACAAAGCACATTGAGGTGCATTATCACTATGTGCGAGAGAGGGTTTTACTAGGTCTTATTGATCTAGTTTATGTCAGCACAGAGGATCAGATAGCTGACATATTCACGAAGGCATTGGGTGCAGAGAAGCTGCGCAAGTTCAGAGACCTGCTTGGTGTGCAGGAATTGGGATTGAGCTCGAGGGGGAGTGTTGAGATATCGAGCTCCACTCGTGATACGCCAGGGTGACCGTTGTGTATTTATGTCACCGACGTGTCAATT
Source organism: Lygodium microphyllum (assembly GCF_053477565.2). NCBI lineage: Eukaryota > Viridiplantae > Streptophyta > Polypodiopsida > Schizaeales > Lygodiaceae > Lygodium > Lygodium microphyllum. The sequence goes on from NC_141141.1 coordinate 31,249,159, forward strand.
GCAGATGCGGTTGGTACACCGCCCATGAATAATAGCTACATGATAGCTATCCTTATCTACTCTAGTTCGTAGCTCAGTTAGTATGCCACCTTAGTTAGTTGAGTTTGGTTTGAGACCCATATATAGGGTTCTTCTATTTCTTTGTATTTGAGTTCTTTTGGCTTACACAACTAAAAAGAGGAAAACTGTTTTCAGCCTCCACCCTTGTGTGTATTCCCCCATTGTGCAAGCAAGAAAGCTTCAAGTGAGACTCATTTCTTCTCTCCCACAATCTTGACACAGACTACCTTCTTGGACACCACATATAAGGATATTGTTGATCCTAGAAAACCATATAACTCTCTCTAACAAGAAGTACCATTGCAAAGTCACAAAGTCATACATATACTTATGGAAAAAGAGTGATTTTCAAATGTCTGCAGGACAATAGATTCAAAGATACTCAAGATAGATGGAGTGAATGTAAGTCTCTTTCATATTGTTGGTTTTTTTAGGAACCCCTTTTTACCAACTTGTTACATTTTTTCTCGCAGTGCTGGCAGGCTCCTCTTCCGAAAAGTTTCTACTTAGCCAGGATACCTTCGTTCTTTGTAAATTTGCTGTTTTGAAGCAAGCCACGAAGATATGGAGGGATACAAACCATGACAAACGTATTCTTCTTGAGATCCTTCCAGATGTCATGGGCTTTTTAATATCCTGAGATATTTTGAATTTGAAACTCTGCACCGTTACCTTGTCAGGAATCTCCCATTTTAGAGATGAAAGACTTGGCAATGGCAAATCTTCGATATTCCCATACCTATCCGCTTTAAAGGGAACCACGTACTGTGGATAATATATAAAAACCTTGCATTCACTAAAAAAAGACACAGTTTGATCTGCATAAATAATGTCTGCCAATACCTTATGAATGGCATGGAAAGTCCCACTTAGGCTCTCCACATATTGCCATTCAATACTTGTTGACGGAAAGATATCTACAATGACGAACCGTTTGTTAGAACTTGCATAAATGGAAAAGAATTATATATGTTATTCAACTAATAACTTACAATGTGTTTGTTGGGAAACACATTCGTTTGGAGGCAAGTGCATATCCTTGGCCATGTAAACATGTTGCACCTTGACAAACCAACCTTCGGGCATAATTTTGAAGGCAATGATACGCCCCTTCCAGTGATGTTTTATATCATCTCGTTTTATTCTTTTCACCTTATGAGAGCCCTTGCAAGATGGCAGCATGGTAACCCAATCATTTACAGCAAAGGTTTTGGGCTCAAAATTTCCATTTGCTCCCTGGCTATAGACTGTGCAAGAGTGTATTAAACGAGAAGGGCGCCTGGAGGAAGCCATGAAAAGAATGAAAGCGTAGAGAAAGAAGCTCAAAGAGGGGTGAATGAACTAAAAAGTAGCGCCAAGAATACAAATGAGTATGTATTGGGCGCCAAAAACAATATCGAAAGATCTCCCGACTTTTAAAAAACTCATTATTAATTTCATCACATCTCTGTCACGTATTTTGTCAGATTTGTAAGTAAATAACGTCTTTGGGACTCCAAAACATGTCAGACTTTAGGGGTTTTGGCTAAAAAAGAAGAGAGAATCACGAAATGGACTCCACTATCTCTAAAAAAGAGGAGACAAGAATACCATATTCTTGCACACGTGGTGAACTCTCTTTGGCCCTTTCCTTAATCCCGTGATTAACAAAAGTGCATTTTTTGAAGCGTTTTTGGCCCTAATGGTGCTGCACCATAAACAAATGCTCATTTTTTACATCACCTTGTATACTAGAAGATGCATAATTCCCTTGTTGCAATTTTCCATTCATGATGTCATTCTGCTTTTTATAGCAGTCTTTAACCATATGACCCATTTTACCACAGTAGTAGCATTCAACATTGCTGTTTGCATTTTGGCCTCTTTGCCATCCACCACGACCTCTTTGGCTCCCCTTGCCTCTAGAGTTACCACATCTTCCTCCATAGGACTGGTTTTCTTGAGTTTGCTGCATATTCTGATTTCTACCATGGCCTCCAGATCGGCCTCCTCTACCTCTGCCTCTACCTCTTTCAGCATTTGAGTAGAAGACAGCTTCTTTTGAAGTTCCTCCTGAAGAAGATGTACCACCATTTCTCTGCTCCTCAGAAATTAGAAGAGTAATCAACTCCTCAAAATGAGAAAATCTTTCATGGATGGAAATGGATATTCGAAACTATGCATAATTCTTTCCTAGACCATTCAAGGTTACAGAAACTAAATCATCATCTTCCACTGGCGACCCAATGGAAGCAAGTGCATCTGCAATCTTCTTCACCTTCATGTGGTAGTCATTGATGCTCATAATTTCTCTTTGCACATTGTGCAACTCTTGCTTGAGCTGCATTTTCCTGGCTTGCGTATTTGTGCTATACATTTTTGACAGAGTATCCCATGCCTCCTTTGGCGTACTTGCATCCTGAATATGCACAATCATAGAGTTTGAAATACTGATAGACAGCCAGTACATAACTTTTCTGGCTCTCTCATGCCATCCTTTAAATGCCTGCATTTGCTATTGATTGGGAACATCAGGAAGAACTGGTTCTTCTTCATTTCCTGCAACAAATTCCCAATATCCTTTTCCCATAAGAAAATTTGTCATTCTAAACTTCCATGCTTGGAAGTTGTTCTTGTCAAGCTTTTCAGTGACAATCTGTGAAAGAGAATCAGACGCCATTACAGAACACTGCAAAAAATTTTGTCACTGCAAAAAACATAGCTTCAGCCTCACAAGGGCAAATCTGCAAAACTGACGAAAGTGGTATTTGACCACACAGTCACTTCCTAGTGACGATTTTGCATCAACAGGCAACAAGGATGATTCTGTAACTCCCAATGTTTCTGCGTATAGACATATGATGCAATTTCTACGGTAACTTTTCATCGACCTGTAGAATAGTGTTCGCACAGCAAAAAATAGGGCCTTTTTCGAAGTGCGTGTGAAAAACTTCCGTATCCAAAACGGGCCCCGAAATGGCCTCGAATAAAAAAAAACAAGGCAACCAAGGGCTAAAGCCCTTTCCCGCAGCATATACTGCCATGTTGCTACACTGTGAAAGGCGTCTCAATCTGAGACAATGCACTCTTGCACTTTCCGTCTGTGCTGCAGAGACTTGCTCCCAAACTCGAAAAATGAAAGCAACACCGGTCCCCTTACTAGAACACCGCAAACTTGGTTTGCTTTCTTGAGCTCCTTACCATGAACCAGGCTTTGATACCATGTCAAGATTGTGGGAGAGAAGGAAGGAGTCTCACTTGTAGCTTTCTCACTTACACAATGGGGGAATACACACAAATGTGGAGGCTGAAAACAGTTTTCCTCTTCTTAGTTGTGTAAGCCAAAAGAACTCAAGTACAGAGAAATAGAAGAACCCTATATATGGGTCTCAAACCAAACTCAACTAACTAAGGTGGCATACTAACTGAGCCATGAACTAGAGTAGATAAGGATAGCTGTCATCTAGCTATTATTCATGGGCGGTGTACCAACCGCATCTGTAGCTAACAAGTCGGTGACATAAATGCACAACGGTCACCCTGGCATATCACGAGTGGAGCTCGATATCTCAACAGTGGCAGTGCTAGTGGTGGTAATGTTATTGAGGGGAGTGAGATGTCGGTGGTTTGTCCCCAACATATAAGGAGAGAGAGAGGAGAATTGGTTGTGGTTTTAATGAGGAGGGAGAGGGTAATATGTCATAGTAATGGTGGTAATACTAATGGTGGTGGTGGTGGTAGGGGTGGTGGTAGCAATGGAGAAGGAGCATTGGTGCTTGACATATGCCCAAAAGAAAAAGAGGACCAAGTGGACAATGTGGAATAAAACTTGAGGTTGCCATAAGAAGCTCCCCTAAAAGCTTGCTCCAAAAGCTCGCTTCTCGCACACACTTACTATTAACTTGAAGCAATTGCTACTATTGTCAATATTATAAATAGGACACACATAGCTAGTGTACATGGTCTAGCACTTGAGGAGAATATAGGTGAGGTAGACCAATGTAAATGTAAGTAAGATGAAATGTATGTATTATTCATCCAAGATGGATGTCTACCTCCTTCTAGAGAGATGTTATCCATATCTAAATAATACAAGTTGTATATAAGCTAATTTTAATAATGGCTTGGCTTTTCTACTCTAAATGCCCCAAAATTTGTTGGCTCTCCATTGAGTGTGGTCCTCTCCTTAGATTTAGAAACCTAGTTCAAATGGTCACACCAATGTATATTTTATAATGTCTTGGCTTGTCTACTATAGAGGCCTTGAAATTTGTTGGCTTTCCATTGAGTATGCTCCTCTCCTTAGATGCGGGAAGCCTAGTTCAAATGGTCGCACCAACACAAAGGAGCTCTATATTTACCTCATGTATTACTTATTCTAGATTTGTGCCATCTATAAAAAGTAGTATATTTGAAGAAGATAAAAGGACTTTAACAATCCAATTCACTCATGAGATGATGTCCATTGGTTTTGCACACACGAATCAATTCTACCATATAGACTAACTTAGTAATAGAACACACATCCCAAAAATCATAGCCTTTATTATGATATACAAAGTCTAGATTGATCTTGAACTTGTAGGAAAAACAACTTGATTAGAAACACATACCCTATTCATAAGGCCTTTCTAAGATCCCTTGGGCCGGGGGAGGGGGGTTGGGGTTTTGAAAGGGATGGCATATTTGGCTTCTTTAGGTGGATTAACCAATGTTCATGAAAGAACTAGGGTTAATGTAAAATGAGTGAAGTTTTTTCTACTTGCTAAGGTAAGGGGGCTAGATTAATAACATCTAATGGCCCCCTCCTTGATCTTTTCTCACCACAACAAATTATTGATTGTGTAGGAGACACCGTTTTCACCTTAGCCAAGTAAGCTTCTAGAAAAAAATTCATCAATATATGTAGATGATGTAATCTGTCACCGCTACACTACTACCATTACTTGCATGCTACAATTTTTGGCCAACATTCTATGACTTTGAAGGGGGAAGATTTATGACAACTAGTTGCCTTGAATTTGGTGTGATATCGCCAATCACAACAAAGAAATTTGTGTTTAGTAGAAAACTTTGCCATGTCAAAAAATCAAGGGGCTCTCTAGCATAGTTTAGGGGGCCATAATTTAGTAGAAGACTTTGCCATGTCACAAAATTGAAGGGCTCTCTAGCATAGTTTAGGGAGGCATAATTTAATTGGCCCCCTTAGAGCAACTTTCCATGAGTTGTTACTCTATTCCACACATTGAATATGGGACTTGATGTACATATTTGGACTTGTTGTTATGCTTTAAATTCACGTGGGATTATTGGCATGCCTATTCAATCCACTATGTGTAGCTTTTACTCATAGGTCTAAAGATTGGATAGCAAGGCCTTATGTTTTGAAGACAAATAAATTGTGAATTTACTAGGAGGAACGACTAATAAAAGGGCTACCGACACTTTCCAAAAAGCAGAGAGTAGCACACATTGATTTTAGAGGGCCACATTCAAGCAGGTCTCAATGGATTTGGTTGCACATGGAAAAACGTAAATTGTAAATTTCACTATATATTTGAGCGGAGATAGCCAGTTCATGTTAAGTTGCTTGTAACCTGCTAAAAAGGTTTATTATTGTGGATGTTGGGCTGGTCACCTGCTAGAGCGGAGACATGCTACGCAAGTCCTTGGACTTGCACGCGCAACTTGTGAGTGTGCCAATAAACATGCCCCATGTAGGTAGCAAGCACCATAATCTTATGGTTAGTTGCCTTGAAGATGCTCAAAAAAGAGAGAGAAAGCATAAATTTGAGGAGAGAGAAAGTCAAGCTGAGGAAAGAGAGAGAGGGCAATAGGAGAGAGAATGTTACTCAGAGCCCATGCGAGCTACTAACTCGATTTCATCAACTTGCACAAGTCGATTAACTTGTGCATGTCTCGGCTCTTAGAATGTCCGGTGGTGTTGCGTGTGAACAAGCGCTCGCCAAAGGCGTTGACGCTAGCGAGCTTGGGCATCGTTGTTTGACGGTATACGAAAGAGTCTGGAAAAAGATGAAATACCGTATTCAAAAAGGGCTTTAATTATTTGTTCTTTTCCACACATGCTACCGCTTCGTTTTCTGCGTTAGGACCGCCATCGCCAGAAGAACGAGAAGAAAGCTTGGACCTGCCATCGACACAGCCTCCCGCCGGAAACCTTGACCATCGCCATAGCCTGGCTCTGCTTTTTCTTCTTTCCGCCTCGACGTAGAGCTCTCTCTTGACCATCGACACAGCCAGCCGGACCCTTGGCGATCGGCATATCTAGGTACCGCCTTTCCTTCTTTCTGTCTCTACGTAGAGCTCTCTCTTTCAGTCTTCCATTGACACGCCATCGCCATCGCCATCTCCGTTTTTCTTCTCGACTTTTACTTCTTTGCAGTTGGCCATCGCCATACGCCCTTCCTTCTTTTCCTCTCGCCTTTTTACTTCTCTCTGCAGTCTTCCTTGTAAGATATCGCCATCGCTAAACGCCTTTCCTTCTTTACTTCTGAACTTTTTGCTTCTCTCTGCAGTCGTCCTTCGACGATATCGCCATCGCCAAACGCCTCTTCTTCCGTCCTTTTTTATATCGGCTTTTGCTTCTCTCCAGTCTTCCTTTCTTCCTCCTCGTAAGCAATCGCCTGGCCAAAGCGCCTTTCCTGCCAACCTTCCTTTTGACATGTCTTCCCCCTCCTCGTCCCCCTTCTGGTGTCATTCCTGCCGCAGTATCGTTCAGCTTCCACCGTCGTCCGGCCTCATCTGTCCATTATGCCGCGATGGTTTCGTGGAGGAGTTCGACGGCCTCAACTCAGGCCTCTCTCATTCGGCAGCTTTTTTCCTCGCAAGCGATGATCTTCTCCGCCGGTCCAGCAGAAATGACAGCCTTCGGCGCCGCTTGCTGCGAAGGCGCTCTCAGGCCAACGAAATGCTCTCTTTCCTTAGCGCCCATGGAGGCCACATGGCGTCCCGCAGCTCGGACCTTTGGAGCTTTGGAGAGAGCCGTGCCTTGCAGCATGTCACAGACGAGCATAGAAGACGAAGCAGCCTCGACCTCGTTGACCGAATCCAAGGGCTCTTTGCAAGGAGGAGAATGCGAACTTTTACAGGAAGCAATGGCAGTGGCTTAGGCTCTCAAAGGCTTGTCAACATTCGCGACTTTTTCCTCGGTCCTGAAGGTGAGCTTCTTATCCAGCAGCTCATTCAAGGCAACGGAGAGAGGCTTGGATCTGCACCTGCATCCAAAGCAGCTGTTGAAGCCATGCCAACTCTAACCATCAGCAAGCAGAGCATGGAAGCAGATGAAATTCATTGTGCTGTCTGCAAGGAGGTTTTCGAAATTGGTGGCAAGGCCAGGGAAATGCCTTGCAAGCATGTTTACCATTCCGACTGTATTTTACCGTGGTTGGAGCTGCATAGTTCATGCCCCATATGCCGGCATGAGCTGCCTAGTGAGGATGCATCAGAGAGACGAGCAAGACGGTTGGAGGAAAGCTCTGTCAGTGGAACAAGAACAGAAGGGGTTGGTCCTACAGGTGAGCGAGGCCTAGCTATAGTGGGGATTCCAGGTCTTGGCATACGTGTGCAATCGTTTGTGCTGTATGGTGTTGCTATGAATGGTAGCATATCTCCAGCAGACCAGATTATTGAACCAGGCAGCTTTGAAGCAGACTTGGGACACAGAGCATCAAGCTCTGACTCTACAGGAACATCAACCTCTTATGATAGTAGCAATGGTGCAGCAGTTGTTAACATTGGTGCAGGTGATGTTGGTGGCACACAAGTCCCCACCCTTCATGTAGACGGCTTACAGCCTGTTGTAGGTGAAGAAGCAGTGGTGGCAAGAAGGGGCAGGGGATTCTTGTCAAGGCTTTTTTCCCGGTTTAGCAGCAACAACAATGATTCTACCATTGTTCAGTCAAGGAGAGAGAGGCGTTCTTAATTTTGGTAAATTTTTGACTGATCTATGTGCTTTTCTGAGGTCTATTCAGGCACAGGAAGTTTTTGAAACGTTGTTTGCAGTTCGTGAAGTTGTTGAGTTCACCTACATTGATGGCACCTGCTTAGATAGCTCCTCCTTTTTGTTGGGGAACAACATTACGAGTCCAGAGATTTGATGGTCTCTTGTTTTGATGAGTTGCCAAGCTATTTGGAAATTCAAGGCTTTCTATTGCCCAATACAGGTTTCATGAATATGGTGCATCTGTTTTCTTGAAACTTCCAAATTTTGCTGTCTTGCTGAATCCTGCAGTTTGATGTTACCACATGTGCCTGGTGTACATACAGGTTCCATATCAACGTTTGCTGTATATAGATGAGTAAAAATATCACATCATTCACTAGTTGGGCAAAGGCTTTGTGTGTACTGAATCTGTACAGAAGCATCAAATAATGTAGCACCATTGGAGGAGAAACAGAGAGTTGCTGTGGTTCTCTCCATAGAAGGGATGGGTGGTCAATGAATTAGCTAGTCAATTACTCCCTTGCTCGAGTCCAGGTGAGTTGGCAAGCCACATGGTCTTGGTTATGATGGCACAATTGTAATGAATTGCCAGTCTACTATTGCCGTTTAAGGCCTGGGGGATTTCTCAAGCCACAATGTTTTGGTTATGATGGCATATCCTTACTCAGCTGCTTTTTTGTCTACGTAGTCTCTCTTCATTAAGAGTCACATTTTGAGGCTGTTTTTTTGGCAGTTTTGAAAGCTTCATGATATTTAAGAATCCATGCAGTTTTTGATGCTTTTGTCTTCACCTTTTGTTAAAACATTGTAGTTTTTAGCTTGTCCTACACGTTCAGCTGACTTCAAAAGTCTGCGAATAGGTTGATCGGTGATGTACTGAAAGGTGCTTAAAAAATGAGCATACTTGTGGTGGCATATAATGGCGAATAGCTCGATTCTTACATAGTTGAAGCAGGCACACACCAGGAAAAGGTGAAGTGCAAAAGTATGTAAGTTTGTCTTTGGCTGATCTCCCAAAACCTATTAAGCACAGTCTTTGGTTTTGATGACTTGAAAAGTAGTAAATATAAATAACTTTAGCTTTAATCTGGAAATTTTCTTTGGTAGCAATATTCATGAAAAACATTCCATACAAACACTTTTAACCTTGACAATTGGATGTTTTTCCATAGGTAAATACTGTCTTTGGTTTTGGAAAAGCAGTAAACATAGAGAGTGTTAGCTGTCTTTTTTCTTTTTGGTGAAGTTTGGTAGCAGTGTTCATGAAAAACGTTGAATACAAACACCTTCAACTTGACAATTTGCAGGTCTTCTCTTAGATTTTGCAAGTTTTTTCATCATAGTGTAACTAAAATGACCTTAGGAGAATGTAGTGGTAATTTGCAGTCTGTCATAAAATTGATGGATGAAAGCAAGGTTGTCAAAGGAGTAAGAAACCTTCTTTCAAAACACATCATTGTTTTCAAATTTAACAATCCTCTTGAGACTAAACCTCGGTTATTTTTGGACACTGCTTGGTGCTTGTATTTAGATACACTTGTTGGGCTGGACTTCTGGTGGTTTTTGAATCATGTTATTTATATGCAGTTGCATTTAAGGAGGTAATCAGTGATATGTAGTCCATACATAACCTATCAAAGCAGTACCAGCTTTATGCAATGAATATGATAGCCTACTTATAATAGATTGGTCAACAATGAAATAGATGACAATGTCAGATTGTAGTTTGTTGTTTGTACTTCAGGATGTGTGGTCTTCATAAGTGGATTTGGATTAAGTTGCAACCTAAGTCTGTCAAAAGTAGTGTATTTGCAGAGCTAGTAGTGTATTCTAGTATGGTTTGTTTTCAAATCAAGTTTGACTCAGTGATAGAAGAATACCGGTATGATAATTAAAGTCACTCAAAGTGAGGCTGCAAAGAGCACCGTGTCCTTTGTGGATTTACTAAATCGGGACCAATTGAAAGACAACTATGCACTTTGTGGATTTATTTAAGAGGGACCAAGTGATGAGCTGATTTGATGAATTTAGTGCTTGCTTAGCAAAAAGCGGTCATGGAAAAGGTACATAGAAAGAGATGAGAGATGAAGAGAGAATTATAGTTTGCATTGTGTTGTTCTGGGGAGTTTTTAAAATTTAACTTGGTAGTGCTAGTAATAAATATCTTCCCCAACCAATTAAAATGGCTTCACACATCTTGATGTATGTGTGGTCTTCAGGCCGTGCACATTCTAAAGATGATGTTGCTTGCATATCCGAACCTGCCCTCTTGGTGCTCCACATGACTCGTGCTTGCTTGCCTACCCCAACTTGCTTGCCCAATGCTCCTCATGGCCCACTTGTGATGCACTTGCACTTGTTCACTCACTCAACATGGCATAGAAAGGTAACACGATATATGAGAGCAAGGTATACTCTTGTATTATTCAATGAAAGAAATGGTACAATATAGGCACATCCCAAGACTACACCCTCATATTGTCGCACATATGAGGGTTCACCACTGGGTATAGGAAATTACGTGTAGATTGGAAACCAAGTAGGGCTCAAAGTCATTACTACTCCCTATATAGGTGTTTCTAGTAGCAACGCCATGGTGTAGCTATAAAGCCTTTACACTCATCTCCACTTACTAGATTGTTGTCCTCAACAATCTAAGGGTAGAGTTTATTGACTCATCCAAAGTCTTAGCATAGCGTCTAATAAGCTGGTTGGTTTAGGACTTGACATATTAGTAGGGTCTTAATGCAGCCTTTACTATCAGACTAGTCAGTGTTTGCCACACTACGATTTGGGGGTCTTAAGATAGCTTTTCCTATCAAGCTAGTCAGTGTCTGTCCCTCTAGATTGCTTTGTTGCTTGGCTTATTTGTGCTACCATGTGGATCCACTCTCGATTCAATTACATTTGAGGAGTGGAGGTGTTACTAGGCCTATGATATTAAGTGATGATTCAAGGGGCATTGGAAGAATTGTTGGGGTTCTCCTTAAGCTAGGTGGCAAAGGCTTCATTGCCACGTTCATGAGCCTTTGCTTTTGAAATCCAAGTGGCTTCTTTAAGAGGATGCCCTTTCCACTTGGTGAGGTACTCGGGTACCTTTTGTGTTCTTAGTGCCGAAGGAAGGCTCCTACTTTGAAGGGGCCATTGGAGTGAAGCAGTGGGACGTGCTACTTCCATTAATCATCGGGATAGAACTTGTGTAGAAGGCGGGCATGAAATGCATTATGGATGCAAATGCTTTCTGGTAAGTTGAGCTTGTATGTTACTATATTCAAAACTTGAGTGATGCGATAGGGTCCATAGTAGCGGCGATTGAATTTGGGGCTCATATTCTTTGGGGGAGACATGTTTAGAGTTGACGAGGACCATGTCTCCTTTGGTAAAGAGTACTATTTCATGCTTCTTGTTTGCTTGTTTTGTTATGGTGATTTTTGCTCTTTCTTAAACTTTGCTTAATTGCTTCATTGTGGTCTCTCCATTTCTTCAATAATTCATTTGCATCCTAATCTTCAGCTTTGGTAGCTCCTGAGGCTAAGGCAAAGGGTGTGATGATTTCTTTTCCTGTGGCTAGCTCAAAGGGTGTGTAACCTATGTGGCGAAGTCGATTGAGGTGTTATAGTTGAACTCGAGTATATCAAGGTACAAGGCTCAATCTTTTTGGTCCACCTGGGGCATAGCTCCTGAGATAGTCTTTAATGCCTTGGTACACTCTCTTTGTTTGCCTATCTGTTTTGGGGTGAAAGGAGAATGAGAATCTCAATTGTGTCTCTAGAGTCTTAAAGAGTTTCTTCCACGTCACTCATGAATCTACCATCTCTATTTGAGATGATGGCTAAGGGTAAGCCATGTAGCTTGAACACATGCATGAAGAAAAGGCGGGCTATCTTCTTGGCATTCAATGGTGGGTTAGCATGTATAAAGTGAGCTTGCTTAGAGAAATAGTCCACCACTACAAAGATGATGGTGTAACCATGGGATTTTGGGAGCTCCACGATAAAATTCATGCTAAGGATATCTTAGGGCCGACTAGGTACTAGCATTGGTTGAAGTAATCCTACTGGCTTGGAGCGTGGTGCTTTCACGAGTTGGCAAGTAGGATAAGTCTTGATAGAGTCTATGACTTCTTCCTTCATGTTTAGCTAAAAGAATTGCTTTTTGAGTGCTTCAAATGTCTTGCTTTGTCCCTTATATCCAGCTAACTTTCCATCATGCACTTCATGTAATATGACATTCTTCAGCTCCACACTGTTGGGAATGTATAATCTCTTGCCTACAAACATAGTTCCCTTCTCTAGGGTATACATGCCATGCAATGTTTTGTTAGCTTTCACCTACTCTATAAACTTGTGAATTTCTTTCTCATGTTCCAAAGCCTCCTTTACTAACTCGAGGAAGTTGCTACTGACCACACTGATGGCTTTCAAATTGGCCTTGCGACTAGTATCTGCTATCCTGTTAGTGGAGCCTAGCTTGTGTTTGATCTCCAAGTTGAACTCTGTTAGGAAGTTGAGTCATCAGGCTTGTTTGACAACAACTTTGGTCGGGACTGGAAGTATTTGAGTGATATGTTGTCTGTGAAGAGCACCATGTTTGTCTTCAACATAATGCTCCCATTTTCTAAATAGTGAATCATTGCTAGCATCTCCTAGTGTGTGCTTCATTTGGTATTCGCATCTGGAACTTCTTGGATTCATAAGCTATGGGGTGGTCATCTTGCATCAACACTCCCCCAATGCCATAATCTGATGCATCTATAGAGATTTCGAAGGGCTTTGTAAAGTTTGCCACTTTTGAGTATGGGGGTTTGACTCATACATTTTTTCATCAGCTCAAAAGCGGCCTATTGCTTGCTTCCCCATGTGAAATTGCCATTTCCTTTGGTGAGGTGGGATAGTGGGGTTGTTACTAGGCTATAATGCTTGATGAATTTTCTACAAAACATCGTGAATCCTATGAATTCTTGAACTTTCCTCATGGTCTTTAACACAGGCCAATTCTTTATTGCTTCTACTTTCTTGACGTCTACTTTGATGCCAGTCTTGCCTACGATGAAACCTAGGAATTCTAACTCCTTCACTAGAAACTCACATTTTTCAGGCTTCGCATACAGTTTGTGTTGTCTTAGCTTCTCAAAAACTAGACATAAGTGTCTTTTGTGTTCCTGTAGAGTTTTACTATACACTAGGAAATTGTCTATGTAGATAATGATAAAGACATCTATTTTAGGCCGGAAGACTCCATCCATTAGGCCACAAAAGGTGCCCGGTCCATTACTCAATCCAAACCCTAGGACAAGCCACTCCAAGCTTCCATATCGGGTACGAAAGGCTGTTTTTGGAATGTCTTCTTCAGCTATATGAACTTGATGGTATCTTGACCTAAGGTCTGTACGACTGAAGTATTTGGCTATATGTAGTTTGTCTAATAGGTCTTCAACTAAGGGCATGGGATACTTGTTCTTGATGGTGATCTTTTTAAGAGCCCCATAGTCTACATATAGTCTGAGTTCCACATCCTTCTTCTTGACAAAAAGCATTGAGGCATCAAACGGGGATTTGCTGGGTCAGATGAACCCTTGTTCTTCCAATTCATGTAACAGTTTCTTCAACTCCATGAGTTCAATGTGATTTATATGATAGGGGGCTCCAACCAGTGGGATTGCCCCTAAGAGTAGCTCGATCTTGTGGTCTACTACTCTTTTGGGGCGTAGGCCTTTGGGTAGTTCAGTTGGCATCGCATCCTCATATTCCTTAAGTATTACTTCCACTTCTATATTGCCAACTTGGGGTTTGGGCTTCTTGGTGACCTCCTGCTCAATGGGCTGAATCATGCATAAATATACAATGTCTCCTTGCTTTATTGATTTCTCCACTTGATGCAAGTCCTAATATGGGTAACTTGTTGAGGTGGTGCTTGGGTTGGTGCTCGTGGTTTGTTAGTTACTGGTTTCGCCATTTGGTATGAGACTTTGGGCTTGTTCTCCTTTATCTGCACTTTGATTGATGTCTTGCCTAGAAGTTGCATTCTTTCATAGGGTACTCAACGCCCTCTCCTTGCATATCCAGCATCATCTCATTAACTCCCTTCCCAAACATTGCAATGACATACTTGTCATAGAACTCCAGGCCTAAAATGACTTCAAAATTGTCCATGGGAATGACTAAGAAGTTGAGTTTGGCCTTCCATTTCCTTGCTTCTACTTGCACTGCAAAGACCTGTTTTACTTTCTTGGCTTCTCCTTGTGCAAAGTTTGCCGTTAGCCCTTTTAGGGCTTTAGACAATTTGAGTCCATGTTTAGATGCACAATCTGGGGTGATGAAGTTGTTGGTGGCTCCTGTGTCTACCATGATGGCTTGATCCCCTTCACTCATTTTGTCTTTGAGTAAGTGTTGGACTGTTGCTATCCGGGTGGCCATGCATTGGGGATGAGTACTAATTGTCCCCACCCTTGGGCGATCTAAGCTCTCTTCATTTCCATTGGGGATTACCTAGATGTGCAGGGTTGTGGTTCCTCTTTATACACACTGGGGACTGCTACCCTAGACCCACTTGATGAGGCTGTGTTGTCCATGGGGCATCTGTTTTGATAGTGGGATCCCCTGCACTTGAAACATCTAATCCATGTGGTTGAGGCTTGGGGTCTCCACCATGACATATTTGATCATGCGGACCCATACAATGCACTTGGAGTTGGTCTATAGTGGTTGTTTCCCCATCGCCCAACTGCTCCTCTTGGCACCAAGGTGGATTGTGACATGGTTGGGGTTATTCCTGAGACCTGACCCTGCATCTTCAGGAATGGGCCTCTAGGGGTATTGGGTCTTGAGGTCCAAGAGTTGTTGGTGAGGTCGGTGTTGAATCTAGTCTTGCTTCCTTGGGCTGTTCTTCTCCCTTCTAGGTCAACTAGTCTTTCAGTCATCCTCATGGCCTTGGCTAAACTGTGTGGCTCCTGTCTCTTTACATCTCTTCTGGCCCATTCTTGCATGCCAAATAGAAATCCATGTAACTTAGTGTCAATGTCCATGTTGGATACTTGCACCATCAATTGCCTATATTTGCTAACATACTCCATCTTTCCTTGTGTTTGCTTGAGATTTCTCCATTTATCTCTAACTTTGAATTTCTCTATCTTTGGGATGAAGTAGTCTTTGAGTTCTTCTTGGAGTTTTTCCCATGAAAAAATAGTGTGTCCTTGCTCTTGTTCTAGTAGGTACCAACTAGTAGCTTCCTCTTCCAAGAAGACGGCTGCCACTTCTCCCTTCTTGTCTTCAGTGATTCTAGCATACTTCAAGTATCTGTCTACTTCCGCAATCCACTTCTTTAAGATCAACCCATCTCTCTCTTCTTTGTATGTGGTGGGTTGGGGCATTTTGAACTTGCCATAGTCGTCTTTTGAACTCTCACCCTCCTCATCTTCCTTGTGGGTTTGTCTTTTGCCTTTCTTCTTGTCCTTCTTTTACTGCCTGCTTCAACTATCTTCTCCTTGTCTTTTTTTGTATCTTGAGCTCTCCTAGAAGTCTCCTCTCTAGCTAACCTATCTGCTAGCCTATCCATTTTCTCTTGCAATTGTCTTTTCTTATCTTCCTATTGCTATATCACCCTCTCGGTAACCCTACTCCACTTCTAGTTTTCTTTTCTTTTCCTCTTCTTCCTCCTTCATTTGCATGCTTCTCTAGACTGAGTCCAATAAGCGTGACATGCCCTCTAATTGCCTCTTAGGCTAGCTACTTTTTCCTCCTAAGCTACTCTCCATTCTTGACCTCGGCTCTTCTTCTTCTCTTCAATTATTGGGATGGATGCATTTTCTTTGTCGTCCTCCATGTTGTCGTGGCAATATGCGCCTCGGCTTTTGGTGTTGTCAATGTGGGGGAGCTGCATTTCACCTTCGGATGGTGGTTGTGCCACGAGGGAGCCGCGTGACGTCTTCAGATGTTGACTTGTGTCAAGGTTGCTGTGTCAGGGGTCATCATGTCAGGGGTCGATGCGATGTGGGGTGTTGTGACGTGGGGCATCGCGATGCGGGGCGTCACGACATAGATTGTCTCGACATGATTTTTAGGGCATTAGATCTCCTCTCTTGCTTTTGTGATGAGTATTCCTTCACTTCGAGCAAGAGTTGCTCTGATACCAAGAGTGATGCACCTGTACTCATTCACTCACTCAACACAACACATAAAGGTAACATCATATGTGTGAGCAAGGTATACTGTTGTATTATTCAATGAAAGAAACGGTACAACATAGGCACATCCCATGACTACACCCTCGTGATGCCACACATATGAGATGTATGTGTGTTTATAATGTGTTTGTATATATTCGTTATATTGTATGTTAGAATGTTTACAGTCACATGATGATGATGGTGATAATAATAAAATAGTTAATAGCATATACTTACGTGAAGTTATAATTCTTTTTAAAAATATATACTATATATGACATTTGTAGTTCTGCATGCATGTGTGCACACACACACATTAATGTATATATGTATACCAAGGAGTCCTTTTGGACCTCTCTCTCTCTCTCTCTCTCTCTCTCTCTCTCTCTCTCTCTCTCTCTCTCTCTCTCTCTCTCTCTCTCTCTCTCTCTCTCTCTCTCTCTCTCTTTCCAAGCGGGCCAACATTAGGTGTCCCAAATAGAGGGCACAATTGGTAACAAGTGCAACGGTGGACCTCGCGTGCTCTCTCTATGTATGTAAGCCAATACTGGTTCTAGTGGGGAGAGGTATTTATAATTACTATAATACATATACACACATACACATGCATCTTCTATCATCTATCTAGTCTAATATTATTATGCAAAGGTTTCCTTGCATAATAATATTATCTCATATTATTATTCAAAGCTTTTTTGATCTCCTTGTAGGGTAGAGTGCCACGTGTTACCCTCTCACCTTCATGTAAATTCTGAGCACCCTTCCTACCTCTCCCAATCTCTCTTATTTGATCAATCTTGATTTGCACACATATTGGAAATGAAGAGTGTGATTAAGTAGTAGATAGTGTGAGCTGTGTGTACTCTGCCATAGCTAGAAGAGGGGGAGAGCTTTTTGCAAGGTGAGAAGAAAAACAATGCAATGCACATTCCAAATAGAACTTAGGCTACAGTTCTGATGTTTCTTTGTGGAAGATGATCCATGGTGTGAAGAAATGGCAAAGGGAGGAACAAATGACATAGGAGCATGTCTTGAGGTGGCTTTAAGCCTTGCAAGCCACTTTGACAATCACACAAGCGTCACCATTGCACTAACAATTAGATCTTAAACAACTCTGATATGGCATGGCCCGCCATAGCTAGAAGAAACTTGAGAGGAAGGCTATTAGTGTTGAGACACCATTAAACTTTTTATGTGTCCATGTGTTTGAGAGAGAGAGTGTGTGTGATACTAAGGTTAATGCAATACCTTTGTAAGAATATGTTAACACCATGGCCACCTAAATCTTGAAGACATCAATGTCCACCTCTTTTTTCTAAATTTTCTAAAGCTTGAGAAAATCAAAGTTGCGAGTCCAATGAGAAATAGATAGTTAATAGCAATAGCAACGAGTGTCATGCTCAAGATTAAGGTCACCTAACATTGTGTAACTTTCTTCAAGCAATAAAGAAAATTAGGGAAAAACTATAAGTTTTACTTATCTCAATTACATAAAGTTGCAACCCATATATAAAAGATCTTGCTTTGATTGTTCCTCAATCAAGAGCATTGAGGAAGTGAGTATCCATGGCCTAACTTCAAGTTGTGTGTTAAAGTGTGTAAATAGCTAAAATATGAAGGGCTTCATAAGCAAGTCAAAGAATAGGCCTTGCTTTTGTAGCATAAGGCTTTGCACATCGAATCAACTTCTTTCAAAGGTCTCTCTTTATTCCTTGCCACTCATAACTTCATCTCAATGACCACTAGGGAATATGGTGCAAATTTGCATACAAGCCATGAAACCAAAATACAAATACCATTGTGTAAACTTTGCCACTTCCGTCATGCATGTTAGGACACGAACTATCCTAACAATTATTGATACCTTTGTGAAGCACAAGTAGTGTTAAGAAACACAGATCCTTGAGCAAACTCTCAACAACAAGATGGAGGATGGAAGTCAATGACAAGATGCATGATGGAAGAGACTAGACACTGATTGTTACTCAAGTGAATTAGGTTCCAAAATAAATTAGCTTGGATTTATAAACACAATCTTGAGTAGAGAGAGATAAAATATTGAAAGTACAAAGTCAATAGCATTCATCATTTAGCTCAATGCCAAGTACATGCTTTTATAGTTGTAGGATGGGTCTTCTTTTTCCCATTGTGCCTATGGAATAAAGCATCTCTTCTTAGATTCACTTGCATGTTGCTTGCCTGGATGTTCCATACAAAGAGATATACATGGATGTGATTGTATAAATCTCAACACCACTCCTTAATCACAATCATAAAAAGCATTGAGTATACAAAGGTTGTCTCATGAGTAGAGCCTTGCTAAGTGTAGACATGGAAAAAACCAACCATTTAAAGCTAGATACTATCAAAAGGCCTCATTAAGTGTGTAGAGGTTGTAGTACATAGGTTACATGAGGGTTATGAAACTTATGATTGGAGCATTAATGCAAGTATATACAAGGCTTAAAAAAGTCGATTTGAATAGTGGGAATAGGACTAATGAGGTTGGTCGTTTTGCTCTTAAGTATCTTCTTCTTCTTCTTCATGATCTTATTCGTATGTGGCACTTGCTAGGTAGATCTTTTGTGATATTTTCTTGGTATAATAGAACTTTTCAATGAGTCTTTTTCTTTTGTAGAAGTCATAGACAATGTCTTTTTTTCCTTTGTACTTGTTATTGACATAGAGAATCTATTCTTTCTTTGAAGTGCTTGCTTCCTCTTTACCTTTGAGCTTTTTCTCTTCCTTAAGGAGTGATGCTTTGATGTATACCAACTTTGGATTTGGTATATTAATTAATGTGGTAGAGATATTTTCAAATTCTAGAGGACCACTCTTTAACAAAACTCCAAGCATACATCTTTCTCCATTTTTAAATTAATCCTTGCAAGTTGAGCTAACAAACTTTCCATATAATTAAGATAGGTTGCAACAGATGTATTAGCTTTCATATTCAATCTAAAAATTTCAATGAACAATCCACATTTTGAAGATTTAGATTGGGCATCAAACATCGTGTCCAACTGTTTTCAAGTGGCATGAGATGTATCACATGTGTCTACATGATGGATATAACTGTCATCAAGCTCAAGCTTGATGATGTCTTGGGCTTTGTCATCATTCTATTGCCATACTATTGTGAGAGAAACATATTTGGGTTTCTTCTCTTGGCCATTGTTTATTGACCAAAAGCCCTTCTTCATTAGGATCAACTTGATCCTTGTTTGCCAAGTGTGGAAGTTTGTTCCTTTAAAGCGGCATGACAATGAAGCTTTTCCCATATTGGATGGTAGCAACATCAACAAATCAACACAAAAAAATCTCAAATTAGTAGCAAATGAGTTGCTAGGATGTGTCAAGAAACACAAGTGCTAAGAGGCAATAATGAATATTAAAAGAAACTATGCTTGTTGAGCTTAATGTTGAACTTGATGGTTGAAATGTACCAAGAAACACAAAAAGCACTAATGGATATCAAAAGATACTATGCTTATTGAGCTTAATATTAAACTTGATGGTTGAATCTTCCACTCCTTTTGCTGATTTGATGTAGTAATCTTGTTGAAACTTCAATGTACAGTGGATCAAGTTGTAGTGGGTTGTTTGAGCCAAGGGAAGTGAGAAAATGGAGAAAATGAAGGACAACGTCAGTGGTATAGTGGATCAGAGTTGTGGTGGGTTGTTTGAGCCAAGGGTTTTTTTTTTGAGAGTTTGGCAATCACACCCATTTGTATGCCTCTTTGTATGGAGTAATGGGTAAGAGAAATGCAAGTAGTCTAGGAAGAGATGCTCGAATCCCATAAGCACAACGGAGAAAAAGGGAGCCATCATGAGCCTATAAAGTATTGTACTTTCTTATCATTTGAATGTAATGTCATTGTCCTTTGTCCTTTCGCTCTAGTATCATTGTCATTGTGTCTCATACTCAAGATTATTTTTATGAGTCCAAGCTTTCATCTTGGAATCTAATTCACTTGAGTAACAATCAATCCTTCTTGTCCATGATATCATCAATATTATCTTTGTGTTCCATCCTCCATAGCTACCATGCTCTAGATCCGTGTTCTTCAATATAGTATCAGAGCTCAATTGAGCATGGCTCTAATGCTATGCTTTTGTATGTTGATGTAGAGAGTGCTCTACTCATGGAAGAGATGAATCGGCAGAACAATGCATCCAGTAAGTCTTCCAGTGCTTTGTATATTAGAGGTAGATCACAGTAGAAAGGCAAATCTGATAGCAAGGGATGCAGTAAATCATGTGGTAAGGATGTTGAATGCCATAATTGTGGCAAGAAGGGTCACTTCACATGACTACTATAAATGGAATAAAGTGAAAGGGAAGGGCAATAAGACAAATGACAATAAGGAAGAGAAGAAAGAGAGTCAACCTGATAAGAAGAGTAGTGTAAAGATTGAAGAGGTGAATGTAGTCCTCTATTCTCCTCAAGCTTCTCTTTACCTCTGCCCAGCTTAGTGTTTACTATAAAGTGAAGGAAGTGAAAAATGAGGCATCAAGAGGAAAAGCACAAGGTGGAAAAAAGGAAAGGCGCCCTACAAAAGAGTGGACCTAGAAGGAATCTAAAAGCATGGGAACAACCACCAGGAGTACAAGACGCAACCATGGAAGCTGTAAGAAGCCAAAAACAAGAAGACACACTTTAAAAATATAAAGGCACAGCCAAAACCTCTGTAAAAGAGCTCCAAGCTCCCTCCTGTGCAATTTTTAACCATGAATGGGCAGGAGGATCAAGCTAGGAAGAGAAGAGGACGAATGGGAAAAAGGGCGTAGGCAATGGCCATCAATGCACAAAAGGGGATAAGGGGATGACCGCCCAAAAGGGATCTAGGGTTTTGTATATAAAGTTAAAAAAGTGAATGAGAGATCATTCTTTGGTGTGTGGCAAAGCGGACTCTTCTTCTTCTCTTCTTCTCTTCTCTTGCTTGCTTGCTTGTGAGTGCTTATGAGTATTTTTGGTTTTTGATGATTGGTTGAGTAGGAGAAATCATCCCAGTACTTGGCTTTCGATTCTTATTGCATTTAGAGTAGGTTTAAGGTTAAGAGATAAGATGGAAAAGCATAGGGTTTGTTGCTATAAAAGAGGCCAAACAAGGCACAGATTTGGGAAAAATGGGAAGGAGTACTGAAGGGGGTTAAGGTCGACAAGTGACGGGGCAGGATTGGCAAACCTTGTGAAGCAGGGGTTGAATAGCCAGGAGACCAAGGGGGAGCTCATTTGAAACCTTGGTTGTTTGAGAGAGAGAGAGAGAGAGAGAGAGAGAGAGAGAGAGAGAGAGAGAGAGAGAGAGAGAGAGAGAGAGAGAGAGAGAGAGAGAGAGAGAGAGAGAGAGAGAGAGAGAGAGAGAGAGAGAGAGAGAGAGAGAGAGAGAGAGAGAGAGAGAGAGAAAGCTTCATTGCATGGACTTGTTTCAATCGTGTCGTCGACAAGTTTGCTGCCCACTACAGGAACACCCACACCTTCTCTTTCATGCATAGGTAGGATCTGGAGGTGCTCAACTAGTGTGAAGCCCACAATTGCTTGGTGCGACGAATTTTTTGTTGACTCGGAAAAAACACGCCGCGTTTGGCCTGTCCGAATCACGTCGATTCTGGGTCGAGTCCCAAATTGGCCCTCCGCCTGCTTCTATTTGGCCATTCGACCCACTCGACTTGGACATATGGAAATTCGACCTCGGTCTATTTCTATATTCAGCCCTCGGTCCACTCGATTCGGACGCCCACCACTTGGCCCACTTGACTTGGACACATGGAAATTCGACCTCGGTCTATTTCTGTATTCAGCCCTCGGTCCACTCGACTTGGATGCCCACCACTTGGCCCGTATCCGAATCAAATACTTGGACCAACTTGCACCTGCAATAGTTTAGCTGAGACACATTCGGACACTAGACTCGGTCCGTCCAAATTAGTCACTCGGCCCGTCTGAATTAGTCACTCAGCCTCTACAATTCGGACCTTTTGGGCCAAGTCTGAATTTTCCTAGAATTTTTGAAATTTGGACTAGACCACCTAGACATTGGTTGTACGAACATCCAAAAATCACAAAACCATAGAGATGCTTGAGACACCTTTCTGGCACAAGGAACAAAGGATTCAGCGAGACGTAGGCATAGAGGCGACACTAGTTAACCATCGAATGATCCAACCCATTAGCCACATCAAGCGGAGTCGTAGAGTGCTAACAAATCGTGACTAAGTGGAGGGCATAGCAGAGAACCCTATGAACCATCGAGGATGACCAGAAATCGAGCGTACAAACCTATCAGGCTAAACCCACGACGAGAGTGCTAGAGCCATCCAGACACTTTAGTTTCTAACTCACTCTGATTTCCAGCCCTCAAAGCACATTTGAAAAGAGCTAAAAGCCTAATTTTGCACAGTGCACGAAAAAGATCACACACACCTACACACGCACAGAGTGAGGGTAAGCTGAGGACTAGTTGTAATTAACAAGGAACTCACCCAGACTTAAGAACTTGAAGGAACCCACCAGTAGGAGAAGACCCAAAGACAGAGGGGTGATCAAATCCCCAAAGGTAGGCCCAAGTGAAGAACACAACCAAAAAGCTGGATGCAATGAGGACAGACACTATCGTGGAAGTGGATCTACCCAGCCTTATCAACTCGATCGATAACTTGGCAGAACAGAAAGCTTTGGACATGGAAGACGACAGCTCAGGCCGTAGAAGCAATGAAGAGCTGGACCTAGGTGATTTTCATGAGGCTGTCCAAGAGTTAGTGCACAAATATGATGTTCAAACCCGGCTAGAATACCAAGGTAGACCTGTAGAGGACATCATAGCAGATCTCGAGGAGGAGAGGAACTTGGCACGCAAAGCTCTGCAAGGCCTAGTCGCATACAACCAGGATCAACAAACTAGGAGCTTGCGCCATAGCATGAAAATGCAAGAGATCCAGAGAGTGCTAGCCCTAGCAAAAGCAGAAATCGATTGGAGAGCGAGAGAGCGCTAGAGGGAAATCTCACATTGAGCAAGCTTCTGATGAAGCGACTACTAGATAACAGGGCAACAGAGCAAAGCACTGCAGCATTGGCAACATCACTGCTAGCAGGGTTAGGGGTTAACCAAGGCTCTAAGAGCCAATAAAAAATTCATGTGGTGGCAAAGCAGTTAGACAAATACCAAGCAAACAAAAACTCGTACAGATTTGTGGAACAATTCGAGCAGGTCTGCGAGGCCAACAGCCTTATCGATCCTACTCAACGCTCCCAAGATTTCGGATTGTGCTTAGGTAACAAGGGCCGAACTTGGTACACGAGTTTGGATGCTGTAGAGTGTGCCAATTTCAATGGCTTGAAAGATCTCTTCATTAAGAGATTTTTGAACTTGGATACTTCGATAACCTGCTAGTGCGACTCATAAACGTCATGCAGAGAGAGACAGGATATTCGAGATTATGTGACCCATGTGAGGAGCCTCTTCAAGAGAATCCCAATGGGCAAGAGACCAACCGAAAGAGCGGTATCCATGGTATTCATCAGCGAAATACAAAGTGAAGAGCTCTGCAAAGCCTTGGTCATCAACTCGAGCTTGCAGCGAGATGCACTAGCAAGGGTCTTTGAGGAAGCTATTAGAGTGGATGACCAGCTCAAGGAAAGAAGCTCCAGAGGCTCGAATCGAGAAGGGTTCAATACCAGTAGTTCCAAGAGGGCCTCAATGCCGAGTGAGAGACCAACCCAAGCGTGCAGGACAAAGGGAAGGGCACTGATTCGGGACAAGAGCTAGCAGAGATTAGGATGGACATAACTAAACTATAGGAGATGATGAGATTACCAATGTGCCCACATGTCCAATGCCTGCATTGTGGCGGGAATCACTTGCCAGCTAAGTGCCAGGACCTTAGGTTATGACCTTGCACTAATTGTGGTAGGTTCGGCCATGACGCCATGCGTTGTAGACTACCTTAGAGACTCCCATACCTGCAGTCTTATGGTCAACGCTACCTTGAGAACAAGCCACCAAAATTCTTTGGAAGGAGAGCCCCATTGGATCTTCCGACACCTAATGATGCTAAGATGCCCATCCCTAGGATGGAAATAAATCCTATAGGTATCCTTAGACCACTTGGACCCTATGTAAACCACCCACCAAGTGATGCTCTAGTCCATTATGTGGATGAGCCTAGCAACAATGAGCCTTATGTAAACCTATACGTGTCATATGACGAGGAAGGCAATACAATCCTCATGGACTACCGATCAATTCTTGTGATGGCATTAGGTAGGGGGAGAGGCAGAGGCCTAAGTGCATAGACCTAAGAGCCGTTTGTGTGTTGGACTTGCAGTCACCCATGACACATTTCTTCATGCTGCCCTAAGAGGAAGCAAGCAAATAGAGATAAGGGTGACGTGAGATGCGTTGAGTGTGGAATCACTCACCTCTTTGTCGATCTCCCTAGGTGGAGGCCATCCTCTAGTTTGGGAAATGAGCCATCGGTTCCATTAGGGTTGTTCGATGTCGAGACACTCAATGGAGAGGCCACACCTATCCCGCTGCATGTCATGACCTGCGCGCAGATGAAGCAAGCCGGCATATCATTGCTAGGGCCTAGCAACCTTGACGCAACCCTAGTTGGAAAGAAGATCTGGAGATGAAGAAAGAAAATACCAGATACTAAGGTCACCCTCAAAATCAAAAGTGGCACAACACTGCCAGTTGGAAGAAAAGTCATTGACGCAGAAGAAGAAATGTTAGTCCCATAGACAGCTGAAAAGGAAAGTGCTAAGGTCGGGGAGTACCCCAACCCGAAGTGCCAACTCAAAGCCATCAAGAAGGTGAAAGAGTGGGTGAAGGACACCTAGGAGCACCTAAAGGATGCTGAACCCATACTAGAAGACGAGATCGATGATCTCTCAAGCACATAAGCATGCTAATCTTTCTCCCACGACCAAGATTGAAGGAGGCGATGGCACCACAAGTTGGGATGGCTAAACAAAGTCTAAATGCTCTGAGCCAGCAAACCAGTCAAGGTCATTGGTCAAGAATTGTAGACCTAGGGGAGAGGCAAGTGACTAGCAACCTCCTCCAATACACTGGTGACCATACTTGTAACTCTAAGATTAGGCGACATGCTTAGGCAACATCCAATGCTATAGCTAGAGCTGAAACAATGGATTGAAGAACCAAATGAGCCAGTTACCACATACTTACCTGAGCACGATGCAAAAACTCAAATACTGAGTTTGACTCTACACTTCATACCTAAATCCTTGCATGTTAATGCCTTTTGGAAAGGTACGAAAACACATGCAGTTCTACTAGTCTTAGCATTGGGGGACATCACTAGAAAGGGAATTGTGGACACGGGGGCCAGAGTGAGTGCGCTAAGCCATGCGGTACTCCAAACTTGTGGTAACCCATTGGTCGAAATGCTAGGTTCAACGTCACATTGGCTAACGGAATGAAGGTGAAATCGTTCAGAGTGATGAAAAATTGGCCAGTGAAGATCGCGGAAATCCAATTCTTTGTTGACTTCATAGTCATGAAAGGAGTGGATTACGACATCTGCTAGGTCGACCTTGGATGCACAACACGAGAGTCATAGGGGACTGGGGCAACGGTCTTATATTCCTGAGCAATCGAACGAAGGCCATAAGAGTGGAGATGGATACATGGAAGACTACGCCTATTGACTTGGATGCCATCTCCACCATGCTGAAGGGCGACGAATAGACTAGGGGATCTTATGGGGCCCTTACTAAGTATATCCCATGTCGTGAGGATGAGCGAGACTAGATACATGTTCTTGCTACCATTGACCTACCATATTCTTAGACATTGAGGAATATGAATAAGTCATCAAGGCAATCAAAAAATCCAAGGACACACCCTAAGTGCTAGTCTGCATGATGACTGGAAGCCTATATGGAAGAACCAACCCTGTTGCGCTCCAAGTCCCGAAAAATAGATATGAGAGCTCTTGGAGGTCCAGGGGTACTTGACCGACAAGTTGACTGCAATCCAACAATGAATCTTAAGCCACTCTGAGATCTCTTAGATGAGCCTGAATGGCGATGGTCCAAAGAGCACAATTTAAAATTGAGATACAATTGGGCCTTAATCCTCAACCAGTAAGAAGATATATGTCAGAACCTGGAGAATGATGAGCAACTAGATGAAGATAGCTCTGATGATGAATATAAGGAATGCTGTTCCTTCAGTGATGAGAGCAAAAGGGAAATTGATACCCTAGACTACGACCCTAGGGAACACATGATTGAACATATACAAGTAGACCCCAGACCATGTAAGCAGAGTGCCCTTGGAGTAGTGAAAGGAGTCCAACACATGAGGACTGCGATCAAACCTAGTTGGAGCACACAAGTGCAATCGACTACGAGCATGTATGCCTAGCCCCACCAAGTGATGCACCACTACTGCGAATAGACTCACATTCTTAGCTATGACCACTAGGAGAGAGATCCTCTTCTAGTGAAGACGGAGAATTTGATTTTGGGAGAATTTCACGATCACTATCTGAACGCGCCAGTCACCTTCCAACGATTGATGTGTACAATATTCAAAGATATGCTGAGGAAGGAGTTAGAGGTCTTCGTGGACGACTTGTGTGTTTATTCTACTTGGTGAGAACACTTAGACAGACTCCAAGCGAGTTCTTGAACTGTGTCGGCTATACCATCTCTCATTGAACCCCTTGAAGTGCCAATTTTGGGTGAAGCATGGGTGTATACTAGGACATATGGTGTCGAAGAATGGCATTGCCACAGATTTCTCGAAGATTAGGGTCATTGTCGATCTTCCACCCCCAACTGATTTCAAGGGTGTATAGTGCTTCTTAGGATACACATGGTATTATTGACAGTTCATATTGAACTATGCATTGATTGCTAGACCTCTATGCAAGCTGTTGATCATATTCAAATGGACCAAGGAATGCCAACGTGCGTATGAGGAACTGAAAAATGCTCTAACCACAACAACAATTCTATGAGCCCCAGATTGGACACTCACCTTTCATGTGCACATTGACGCTTCGAAATTTACTGTAGGAGCTGTGTTGTGTCAACCTGGTGAACACAACCTGGATTACCCAGTGAGCTTTGATTAGAGACAACTCACTGAGACAGAAATGAATTACTCGACAACGAAGAGAGAGGGCTTGGTCATGGTGTTTGCCGTGAAGAAATTTTGACATTAACTTTTGGCTATCCTTTTTACTTTCTTTGTTGACCATCAAGCCTTTTTGTATCTTGTTAACAAACCATGCGCTACAAGACGCATCGCTAGATGGCTTCTTCTACTTTTGGAGTTTGACTTCTCTGTGGTGGTGCATAAAGGGAAGCATCATCACATGGTTGACCATCTTACTCGTATTCTTACGGGAGAAGCGGCTGGACAAGGCATTGTAGATGGAATTGCTAGATGCGCATCTATTCCACTTATCCAATGAAAAAGATTTGTTTAGAGTTGACATGACGCCGTATTGGGCAAATGACATAGTTCAAGTGTTTGAGTATGGACTATCGGAACACGACCAATAGAGAAGGCTCGACTTAGGCAGCTCATCCTGAAGATCCAACCCTATTAGTTAATAGCATGCCAAGTTTACAGGCTGGGGAAAGACGAGTTACTGCACAGATGTGTGTGTGAGCATGAGATGCATGACATATTGACAGAGACACACGACAGAATCACAGGAGGACATTTCAGTAGAGACGCGACAGCGCGCAAGGTACTGCAATCCTAGCTATGGTGGCCTACCCTCTTTCGAGATGCATGATTTTTGAAGCATTGTGATGAATGCCAACGGACTAAAGTTTCAATCCATAAGGATGACATCCCCAATTATTACATGACAACCCTTTGAGAAATGGGGGATTGACTTCATCGGACCCATTAATCATGCAACACAGTATTCACAAGCCAAATACATCATTGTGGCCATCAATTATCTAACAAAATGGACATAAGTACGAGCTACGAGAAAAATGATGTTAGGACCACTGCTAAGTTTCTCTGGGAGCAAGTGATCTCACGATTCGGTTGCTCCATGGAACTAGTTAGTGACCAAGGCACATACTTCATCAACGAAGTGATAGCTCACCTCCTGTCTTCCTTTCTAATCATCCATTGGAAATCCTCGCCTTATTACCCTCAAGCAAACGGTCAAGCCGAATCCACGAATAAAATCTTAATAAACATCCTAACCAAAGTCATCTCTGCTTCACACAGTCATTGGGATAATAAGTTGATGCCGGCCTTGTGGGCTTACCGCACAGCTTACAATACGGTTGTAGAACAGATCCCCTTTAGCTCGTACCAAGTTTGAGGATAGCCCTTCAAGAGAGATGGGATGGAAAGGAAGCATGGACATAATGCTTGATTGAACTCGAATGCTTATCGAAAACCCCGAATTCTAGCCACCCATGCGATAATATGCGAAAAGGTAAGACACAAACGTTGGTTTTGAAAAGCATGTCAAACAACATAACTTTAAACAAGGTGACTTAGTAATGCTGTACTCAATCAAAGGACATAAGCAAAAGCTAAAGTTTCAGGGGCCAGGACCTTTTAAGGTTCAAACCATCAGCCGAACTGGCAACATAGAGCTCGAAACCCTAGAAGGTGAGGGTATAGGTTTCTTCAATATGGCAGCTGCATAAAGAAGTACTTTCCCCCCTCACACCCCTTGCATGAGCCTCCAATGCTGACACCCCTTGTCCACGTACAAGTAGCCACTATCACTGAGGTTGATGGTGAGGATGAGGAAGCAGTACCATCAGCTTACCTAAGCATGACGGTCACTGCTAAGCATACGTACCATCAACACATTGATTGATGAGGGAGCTGATTTTAATGTCTTAACCCATGACCATTGGACCCAAATCGGTAAACCACAGTTGTAGGCCACTAATTCTAAGCTCACAACTTATGGGAGCCAACCCTACACACTTTTGAGAAAGTGCAAGGTTGTAGTTTCTATTGAGTCTGAAAGCATGCCAAAATCTTATATGTATTGCCAAACACTAAAGATGCAAGCACAAAGTCGCTGTTAAGACAAACCTTTAAGAAGCAAGCTCGTTGCAGTGTCAACTATGAGTCGCAGTGCATCACCTAGCCGTGGGTAACGTTCATAGAGTTACAGCTTTCAGCAAGGGCAGTGTGACTCCTTCCAAGTCTATAAAGCCATTGGTAGAGAAACCCACCATCAAGAGTAAGGAGGGGGGTCGTGACTCGTCACAACCTACCAAGCCTCAATGCCAACAACCCACTAAACCCAACACTGAAACCCATGAACCCCAGTTCAAATGGGTACCTGCAGTAGGGACCACCACCTAGGAACAAAAACCCATGGCCTCGCAAGGCTAATGGTCCACACTCGAAATCTGGGAGGCCAAGACAAACCTGTAAAAGAAGATGCACAATCAAGTCGTGATGGGTCCCCAAGACCTTATTGCAAGTGCAAGGCTACTATGAGGGTAACCCCTGGATTTGGCTATCTAAAGCCAAAACAACCCAAGATTCTACTCACGTGCCACCCTTGGCTACATGAAACAATGAGTTAGAAAAGCTCAAGCAACAAGAGATTCGGGCCGCCAAGTCCATAGAACGACTAAAACCTAGCTCAACAACACCTAAACCAATCTATCGCCCGAAGTCGTAGCCTACCACCAACAAAATGTCCCCATCTTGCACAAATGATACCACTCAAATCTTAGATGCATCTAGTTGCGTATCAACCACAACTACAACCAAACCCATCGAACATAAGGCCAAGCTACAATCCCAGGAGCAAACCAATAAGCAAACATTAGCTTACTGAACTCTCTAGCGCTGTCAAACCTAACCACCCACCGGTCTTAGACCCTCATATGAGTGACGATTAATTCTCACCTTGGCTGTAGACTTAGCTCAAAATACAGGGGACGACTTGGTTGCTTGCCTCTGATGCTTGGATGCTACTCTCATGACATTGACTAAAAGCTACGATCGACTAGACTTAGGTCTCTTGGAAGAACCTAAAGTAACAAAAGTACGAACACCCCCGTGGGAGGAGTCAGAATTTGTATTTTTTAAGGCTTCCAAAGCAGCTGAGTAGTTAATTGCAATTGAGATATCCAAGGAACAAGCAATCAAACAACGTCTCATTACATCATATAGTAAGAACATGATCATGGTGACAAACCACAAAATCGAGAAGTTGAAAGAGCTTGTTGACAACAACTCCTCCTTTTTGCAAAAATGGTATGCTCTACGAGTGCAATGGGAGCTGGAGGGATGCCAAATAATGACCCATGTTGAACAACGACGCTCAATCAAGGCATCATAATACGACCCAACCTATGTAGCTCCAACTTCCTGTAGGGTGTTGACTACCATTCGTAACCGACCCCTGGAAGAACACATTAAGGGACATCCTTATTTAGATCGCATCCTCACTGAGGAGGAGTTGCATGTTGCTAGCCAAGTGGACTCTGATAACTTCTTGTTTGATGTTCTTACTTACATTACACATGTAGGCATATGGCCTTTAGATATGTATAGCTATGCTACTTTAGAATACAACCCTAATTTCTATGCTTGGCTCATGCGATAGTAAAATGCTAAGATTATGTGCTGTAGGTCCTTCATCCACTAAATATTCAATCTTGGGAAGGATTCTTCTCAATTCAAAAAAGGGGGGGAGGTAACGGTGAATCAAACCAAACACATAAGGAGAATAGTAAAGGAAAAGCACACATGGGGGACCTCAATGGTAGGACGAAGCAACTTGTAATTGAGAAATCGACAATAAAATTTGAAATCAATAGACTTAGACCGCTTGGAGGAAAAAGTGTAATTCTATACTAAAAACAATTTAATTTGCCAAGCATGAAGTCTATTCTTTCAACAAGTGACTATTTGAAAAAGCACTAATGGCAAACCATGGCTTATGTCAGGAGCTGAAGATATCGCAGCAGGACCAAGCCCATCGCCTACCCTTCACGAAAAAGGAGAGAGCGAAGTAGGGCCTCTCCCTTGAGAACCGGGCGTACAACCAACTTAGGTTTAGGAGCATCCACAACATTGAAGGGGTATTGATCAGTGAGGAAGCCGTCAAGAGGATCATGGATTAGTGTAACCTCACTACGTATATCGAAAAGTTTCTGACCACACTAAGTGGCCACACTAAGCATCCACAACATTGAAGGGGTAGTGACCAGTGAGGAAGCCGTTAGGAGGATCGTGGACCAGTGCAACCTCGCCATGTATATTGAAAAGCTCGACGGGGGCAAGAGCATGACCACACTAAGTGTGTGGAATCTCTGAGGATGTATGACCCCGATAAGGAGAGTGGTGTCCTTGGCAAGCAGAGAAGGAATCAAGTAGGTGCAGGTCCTGCTCAGCAAGGCCTTAGTGGAAAAGGTGCTAGGATTGGAACCAAAGGTGGAGAAGAGACATAAAAGAGATGTCTATGTCATGCTCGGGATAAGGAAGGAAAGTGTCTTGACGAATGATGGTATAAGCATCCAGGACATTCCCAATGTAGAGGTCAGGTGCAAGCCAAGGTGATCCACTCCCTCTTCTCTAGCCTAAGATACAATTTTCTTATGCATAGAATTAGCGTGCCCATGCTGGAGAGTGTGGCGGCTCATTTGCTGCATGAAGTGGATTGGAAAAGCTATGTCAGAAAAACCATAGATCAATTAGCTAGGACACTAGCCCTTGGAAGCAAAGCAGTGGGTGGTGAATCCGTAGCATCGAAGGGAACCAATAGGAAGAAGCCCTCGGCCAAGGCCTCATTCATAGGGTATGGAGGAGTCTTGAATACCCTTATCCGAGAGGCGATAAAAGAGGTGCAAGATGGAGAAGAGGGATAAGATGAAATGCCTGAGAGGTCACCTCCTTGTCATGATAAAGAACAATCAAGTGAGAGGACGGTTAGTGAAGAAGAGGGAGAGCAAGAAGCTCAATCTAGTAAGAGGAAGGCACAGACGCCTAAAAAAAAGACGACAGAGAAGAAGCAGGAGGAAGAGAAAGGAGGAAGTGGACCTACTAAAAACCAAGGCTGAGTCATAAAGAGCCGAGGAAGAGAGGAGAAAAGTCACCGAAGAGGAGAAGGAGTTGAGAAGAAAAGAAGAGGAGGACTTGGCACAAGCTGTGCACATGTCCATAGAGCAGTAGTGTAGGCAGGATAAACTAGCAACAATGAGCCCGCCAAGGCAGGATAGGCTGGGAACCAGTGGCCAAGCATCAGAAGACTTACCTCCACTCGTCCTAGAAGGAAAGGGCAAGGCCGCACTCCACCTAACCCTGCCTACCCTCTTGCCAAATACCCCGATCATCGTAGCAATGCCATGCACCCCAACCATAGTGGACGGCATCAACCTCATTGCATGGGTGCAATTCCTAGTTGATAAGGCACAAACCCCAATTCCCACCTCCAGTGTGGGAATCCCAATGACAGGAATAGAAAGATCGACAACTGCGGATATTGAATCTCAACAGGGACCCAAGCGACCAAGAATAGATACTACTACCATGGAGCTGCAGCCCGCTGATCAAGACAAGCATGTCAGGGAGTTTTACACTCAATTGGAAAGGGCAAAGAAGGAGAAGAGAGTAGCAGTGGCGAAGTTGGAAACGAAAAAGGAAATGTTAAATGCCTTCCACCTAGAAAAGACCCACCAAGTGGCCTTCCACACACTAAAAGTAGAACTGAGGGCCAAGAAAGATGAAGAAGGACGGTGGCGAAAAAGATTGGAAAAAGAGAACCAAGAGCTGGTCAGAACGCAAAGGGATTACAAACTCCTGGTTCTACAACAGGGGAAGTTGGAAATACAGGTGAGAAAAATCCAAGAGAACATGGAAGAGCTCGCCGCGTTGGAAGCAGAGAGAGTACAAGAGCAAGAATAACGAAAAAAAGAGAGAAGAAGCAGAGCGTGGAATGTAAAGACAAAGGGAAGAACAAGCAACATTATAAAAGGAGATTGGGCGCCTAATAGAAGAAAAAGAGGAACTTATACAAAAATGGAAAAACTAGGAGCCGCTGATAGTGGCCCTGTCACAAGGGCAAGGTGAGGGCTTGGAAGAGATGAACAAGAGGGCAGATGAATGGGCTAGCCAGAATGAGAAAAGGGTCAAAACCTTGGCATGCCATCTTGCTCAAGTCGAAAAAGAAAAAATACTTCCTGAAAGTAGATTGACAGCCGCCCAAGTGAGCTTCCAAACTCAGCAATGCGCCTTCCTGGATATCGTACTAGATGTCACCCAGGTAGAGGAGGGAGAGTCTCCAACACACGATCCACTATAGCTCGTATACAAACTCCAAATGCCATTGGCCACTCTAGCAACACCGTCCAACTCATCACCTAGTAGTGCCATGGGACTAGCACTCAACTAGGAGGGGGGTAATGTTTATTACAAAGCAAAGCGAAGGAAGAGGAAAACGAGGCATCAAGAGGAAAAGCACAAGGCAGAAAAAAGGAAAGACACCCTACAAAAGAGTGAACCCGAAAAAAATCTAAAAGCATGGGAACAACCAGCAAGAGTACAAGACACAACCATGGAAGATGCAAGAAGCCAAAAGCAAGAAGGCACACCTTTAAAATATAAAGGTGCAACCAAAACCTCTGTACAAGAGCAACATGCTTTCTCTTGTGCAATTTGTAACCATGAATGGGTAGAGGAT
Source organism: Lygodium microphyllum (assembly GCF_053477565.2). NCBI lineage: Eukaryota > Viridiplantae > Streptophyta > Polypodiopsida > Schizaeales > Lygodiaceae > Lygodium > Lygodium microphyllum. Next base: position 31,282,998 of record NC_141141.1, read on the forward strand.
CAAGCTAAGAAGAGAAGAGGATGAATGGGAAAAAGAGCCTAGGCCACGACCAGCCATGTACAAAAGGGGATAAGGGGATGACCGCCCAAAAGCGATTTAGGGTTTTATATATAAAGTTCAAAAAGTGAATGAAAGCTCATTCTTTGGTGTGTGGCAAAGTGGACTCTTCTTTTTCTTTTCTTTTCTTCTCTTGTTTGCTTTCTTGTGAGTGCTTGAGGGAGGGAGTGTGGGTGAGTGAGTGAGGGATCTTGGAGGTGACGCCCTCCTTCATCTCCTCTCTTCTTCTTCTCTTCTCTTCTCTCATCTCACACATGGCTATGGAGGATGGAGCTTGAAGGAAGAGGCTTGAGGATGCTTGAGTGTGCATCACGAATCGCAGAGTGCTTGAGAGAGGAAGCAACTCAATCGGGCACTAAGGTAAGCCCACTACACTCGTAGAGAGGGATAGCGTGTCGGCTATGTGAGAGGTAGCCATTAGTGCTCGCTTGAAACGCTTGACCAATAAGCGGTCTGTGGGTCTTGGTGGTTGTGATCTTGAGCTCACCTCTACAAGTAGGTTGTACTGTTGTTGCATGTAGAGGCCGTGATCTTTCCTGTAGCCATAGGGCCATTATGATTTCCCTAAAATATACAATGTAAATGCCACTAAGCTGGAGGAAGCCCTTATCTTTTTCGAGGATGACTTATGGGCCTCGATTTCCCAGAGACCCCAGCTCCTGCCTTCAGTACGACTAGCATGGAATAGAGCCAAGAAAACACCAAAGGAAGAAAACACATGAGGCCCCAGCTCCTAGTTCCACTAGCACGGACATAATGCACCACATGGTAAGGCAGACACACCCCCTAGGTAGTGCACTTTTCTTTTCCTTTTTAGGTAAATACAACTACAACCAACCACCGACCTTGGAGGCCCCTATCAACTACTTAATATACCCTTGGTCTCCAAAGCCTCGATCATTGTGATATGCTTCTCTTCCATGTCAAATCCCCACAATAGTCCCATCGTCAACCACATGACAACCCTTCAATCACCGAGCCCTCACCAACAAAGATCCATAAGTGCCATGGGATTGACAATCAACTAGGAGGGGGTAATGTTAACCCCAGTGCAAGACAAGGAAAAAGAAAGCAAAAATAAATCCAAGAAAATTTAGAAATGTGGACACTGACGGAGGAAACAAGAGAAGAAAAGGCAAAAGCCGCAAAGGAAACCTCAAAGAAGGCAAAGGGAAAATGTGCATTTTAAAATGCAAAGGCATCCCCAAATTTTGTAAAAGAGTGCGAGGCTCCCTCCTTTGCAAACTGTAAAGAGTAGACGAGCATAGGTGATGGCATAATGTAAATAGAAGGGAATAGGAAAAGAGGACCTTGACAAGATGCCCGATCATGTAAAAAGGGGATGGGTGCCCAAAGAGATAAGGGCATGTATAAAAACCAAAAAGTGAATGTAAGAGCTCATTCTTGGTGTGTGGCTAAAGTGGCTCTCTTCTTCTCTTCTCCTTGCTTGTGCTTGTGCTTACGTTTGAGAGAGGGAGTGTGAGAGTGTGAGGGAGTGAGTGTGTGAGGGTTAGGGACTATGGTGGAGAAGCTCTCCATCTTCTCCTCTCTTTTTCTCTTCTCTTCTCTTCTCTTGTCTCGCGCGTGCAACTATGGAGAATGGAGCTTGAAGGTAGAGGACTGAGCTTGCTTGAGCTCACATCTCGGATCTGTTAGATATGATCAATGCCCCACCCTCATTAGGTGCTACTAATGATCCATGGTGCTCAAAGTTGTAAGGCCCCCATTATGAGAAGAAGCCAAATGTGAGCCCGGACATTGGTTGAGTCCTGACTTGTATATCAGATGAGGTCTATGTGACCGGATGGCAAAAAGGTGACCGTTGTGGGTCTAATCTTTGGGTTAGACGGAGTGATTAAGCTAGTAGTAACTCGAGATTCTCCTCTTATCTGTTGTGTACTCTCTATCTCTTTCTCAGATTCTGTTCGTTGCGCCGTGTTATATTTTACATGGTATCAGAGCCTAGGGGGCTCTAGAGATCGGAGAGTGTGCAAGAGGCAAAGGCTTCAATAGCAAAGAGAAACTATGTCGACTTCCAGAAGCGGTTCTGGCGCATCAGGAAGCGGTGCAGGAGGTGGTGTTGCTGTACCGGCTATTCAAACACTGAGGATTCGTCCACCAACCTTCAGCGAAGGCAAGTTAGATGGTACAAACTACACCTTATGGAAGTTCAAAATTACAACTATCCTTGACCCTTATGAGCTTCTGGAGACTGTGCTGGGGACTGACGCAGAACCACAGCCTACCCCCGACTCATCAAATCCTAGTGTGATGATTCCTCCGAATGCAGATCTTCTACGAGCTTGGAAACAAAGGAATGCAGATGCATTGTGTGCCTTAGTTACAAGCTGTTCTGACAGTGTTCTGACTTTGATTCAGCACATACAACCAAAGCGTCAGAGGCTTGGAATGTACTAAGGAGTCAGTATGAAACACAAAACCAAACAAGGATTCAAAACTTGGAGAATCAACTAGCAGCGGAGAAGTTTGCTGAAGGAGAGACGGTTGAAGCATTCATCACTCGGATTAAGAATCTACGCGACCAGATGGCTGGCGCTGGGATACAAAAGACTAGCGAAGAGCTAGCTCGGAGGTGTCTTCGGATTTGTCCACAAAAGTTTGATGGACTAGTAACTGCCCTTAATACTCAGGTGAGACCTCAAGCTTTGACTTTTGAGGAGTTTTGTGCATTATTAATGGAGGAGGAGTTGAGGCTGAAAGCCCGAGAAGGAAGCAACAATGGAGATGCTGCATTCTCTGCCAATGCAAAAGGCAAAGGTGGTTTCTCCACCAAAAATGATGGTGACAAAAAGAAGAAGGGCGGAAAGAAGAAGTTTCAAGGAGAGTGCTTCTACTGCAAGAAGAAAGGACATGCAATTGCAGATTGTCGTGTCAAGAAGGCAGATGAAAAGAATGGTACCCTTAAAAGTAAAGGGAAAGAGACAGCCAATATGGCTGAAGCAGAGCTCGAATTATTCATGGCGACCATTGAGGAAGTGTGCTCCTCGGCGCAAGAAGAATCTACCATTGACTCATGGGTGTTGGATAGTAGGGCCTCCCATCACATGAACAACAAGAAAGGTCTATACAGTTTTATGCAACCTCTACAAGAATCCATCACTATGACGGTTGGAAATGATGCTAAATGCCCTGCTGCAGGTACATGTACTATTTCTTTTGTTGCTGCAAAATGCTAAATGCCTTGCTGTAGGCACAGGTACTATTTCTTTTGTTGCTGCAAATTGTGAAGTCAACAAGCTTTCAAATGTGTTGTATGTTCCCGAAATCAGGAGAAGTCTCTTATCAGTTTGCTGCCATAATTGATCTTGGTCATGAAGTGAGGTTCAAGAAGACAGGTGCATAAATTCTTGATAGTGCTGGCACAATTGTTGGCAAAGGAGAAAGAAGGAACAACCTGTATGAGCTAAGTGCTCTTACAGCCACCGCTGGAGTGGGCACAAGTAAGCTTTGGCATGAAAGGTTTGGACACATCGGATTTGCAGTGTTGAAGGAGATGCAAAAGCAAGGTATGGTTGCTCACCTACCTACAATAACTGAATTGAAGGAACCATGTGAAGCTTGTATGATGGGCAAGCAACAGAGAAAGGCATTTCCACAAGAAAGCAAGAATAGAGCACAGGCTCCTCTAGAGTTGGTGCATGCTGACTTGTGTGGTAAGATGCCTACACAGGCCTTGGGGGGATCTTCTTATTTTATGTTGATTGTCAACGACTACAGTAGGAAGATGTGGGTGTACTTCCTTCGTGATAAGGATCAAGCTTTTGGTAAGTTTAAAGAATGGCTAAAACTTGTTGAGAATGAAACAGGAAAAAGTGTGAAGAAATTTAGAACAGATGGTGGTGGTGAGTTCAACTCAAAGGAGTTTGAAGGCTTTTGCAAGAGCAAAGGGATCAAGCGTCAATTGACGACGCCTCACACACCTCAGCAGAACGGGGTTGTGGAACGCAGGAATCACACCATTGTGGAGATGGCAAGATGCATGCTAAAGGGCAAGGGATTGCCTAACCATTTTTGGGTTGAAGCTGTTAATACTGCAGTCTACATTCTAAATCGGAGCTATACAAAGGCTCTCAAGGGAAAAACACCTCATGAGGCTTACATTGGTAAGAAACCATCTGTCTCACATTTCAGAATTTTTGGATGTGAATGTTATGCACATGTTCCAGATGAGAAGAGAAACAAGTTAAAACCAAAAAGCAGAAAATGTATCTTCTTGGGTTATAGTGATGAGCAGAAGGCTTACAAATTATATGACCAAGAGGCAAAGAAGATCATCGTGAGCCGTGATGTGGTGTTTAGGGAGGAGCCGCATACAGTGGAGGAGGAGAAGGCAAGTTCTTCCACTTTATCATCAAGCAAAGAAGTAGTCCACTATGAACCTGTCCCGAGAGCTATCCCTATCCTTAAGGAGGAGGAAGCATCATCTTCAGATGATGAGAAAAAAGTTCACCAACCTGACATCACCCCACCAGAAAAGCCGTTGCCGTGCTGGGTGAAGCAGCTCTATGACCACAATAATCCTATGCTTGCATCTGTTGAGGAGAAGGCAGACGGCGGACCAAGGAGGTCTCAAAGAATAGAGGAGCAAAGGAGGGCTTCTGCTCACATAGTCAATATGGCCTTGATGGTTGAGATTATGAGAGAAGTAAAGGAGCCAACTAACTTAGAAGAAGCACTTGCAGATTTATCATGGAAGGCTGCTATACAGGCGGAGTATGACAGCATAATGAAGAATGACACTTGGGAGCTAGCGGATCGACCAGCAAAGCGGAAGGTTATTGGCACCAAGTGGATCTGGAAGGTAAAGTACAAGGCTGATGGTACCTTAGAAAAGTACAAAGCTAGACTGGTTGCCCAAGGATTTTCACAAGTTGAAGGGTTTGATTTTCAAGATTCATTTGTCCCAACTGCCAGAATGACCACTATTCGCATGGTACTTGCAATGGCTGCCCACAAGAAGTGGCCAGTGTACCAAATGGATGTTAAGTCAACGTTCTTAAATGGTGACCTCAAGGAGGAGGTGTACGTGGCTCAGTCACCAGGATTTGAGGCCCCCCCATTCTGAGAACAAAGTGTGTAAGCTGAAGAAGGCATTATATGGGCTGAAACAAGCCCCCAGAGCATAGCACCAGCGGATAGATAAGTTCTTTTTAAACCTAAACTTCAAAAGATGTGCCTCAGATGCTAACTTGTATGTTTACAGGGATGGTAAAAAGTCTGTAGTGATTGTCCTATATGTGGACGACCTTCTTATTACATGTGACTATGAAGATATGATCAACCAAACTCGAAAGGCTTTGAGTTCTGAGTTTGAAATGACAGACTTGGGCTTGTTGCACTATTGTTTGGGGATTGAAGTCTGGCAAGAGCCAGGAAAGATCTTCATCTCTCAGAAGAAGTATGCATGGGAGATCTTGAAGGCATTTGGCATGACCGAGTGCAAGGAGATAGCTACACCTATGGAGGTGAATGCAAAGTTATCCATTGAGGATACATCAACACTAGCAGACATTGGGAGGTATAGGAGGTTGGTCGGCAGTCTGATCTACTTGTGTAACACCAGACCAGATATCAGTTTTGCTGTTGGTGTTTTGAGCAGGTTCTCAAACAAACCTCATGAGAGTCATTGGAAGGCTGGGATGTGGGTGTTCAGATACTTGAAGAAAACTCTTGACTATGGTATCACATACAGTTTCAAAACTTCTCTTGTGGGGAACTGTGACTCAGATTGGGCAGGACACAGTGATTCCAGGAAGTCAGTTTTTGGTTATTGTTTCTCTTTGGGTTCAGGAATTTTCTCTTGGATTAGTAAGAAGCAGCCAACAGTGGCATTGTCTTCTACCAAAGCAGAGTACAAGGCAGCTTGTTTTGCTGCATGTGAAGCAGTATAGTTTAGAAGGATTCTATGGCATATGGGAGTGCAGGATGAAGAACCAACTGTGCTAAGATGTGACAATCAGAGTTGCATCGCCATTATAAAAAATCCAGTGTTTCATGCACGCACCAAACATATAGAGATCCAGTATCACTATGTGCGTGATTTGATGGAGGATGGAATAGTGGAATTGGTCTACTGTCCAACAGAGGAGAATGGAGCAGATATCTTCACCAAAGCACTTACGAAAGATCTGATTCAAGTTCATCTTCAGAGACTTGGCATTGGGCCGAGGAGATAGTTTACCTATGGGTGGACATTGAGGGGGGGTGTTAGATATGATCAATGCCCCACCCTCATTAGGTGCTACCAATGATCCATGGTGCTCAAAGTTGTAAGCCCCCCATTATGAGGAGAAGCCAAATGTGAGCCTGGACATTGGTTGAATCTTGACTTGTATATTAGATGAGGTCTATGTGACCGGATGGCAAAAAGGTGACCGTTGTGGGTCTAATCTTTGGGTTAGACGGAGTGGTTAAGCTGGTAGCAACTCGAGGTGCATTGCATCGAGTTGCGGGGTAAGGGAGTTAAAAGGGGCCCCTATTGTGGGGTCCGAAGGCCGCGGAAGCGGCCCCTGGTTGGGGGGTCCGAGGGGGGCCAGCGGCCCCCCTGGTGAGATCGGTCAGGCCAACCTCATGGCCTTCGTAGGCTATAAAAGCTAAACCCCTTCACAGCCATCGATCACTCATCTTTCACCCAGTCAGAGTTGTTGTTCCAGCTAGCCTTAAGCTCTTCACCCATCTTCTATCTAGATCGCCATCTAAGCTTCACACAGTGGAAGCGCACGGGTGGACAGAGCCATCTTTGTATCAGTTGTTTGGAGTTAAAGAATTTACTGATTCTCCTCTTATCTGTTGTGTACTCTCTATCTCTTTCTCAGATTCTGTTCGCTGCGCCGTGTAATATTTTACAGGATCATGGAGCTATTGGAGTGCTTGAGGGAGGAGGCTACTCAATTAGGCACCAAGGTAAACTCACTACACTCGTAGGATCGGGAGTGCATATGGCTAAGTGAGAGATAGCCATTAGCCACTCACTTGAAATGCTCGAAGCAAAAAGTGGTCGAAAAAAAAGTGCATATGGCTAGGTGAGAGATAGCCATTAGCTACTCACTTTAAATGCTCGAAACAAAAAGTAGTATGTGGGTCTTGGCGGTCGAGCATGAGCTCCCACTTCAATGAATATATACACATTTAACATTCTACATTAGTAGAGATGTCTCCTCCCCTCAATGGGCATTCAAGTGCATACGTCTTTTCTCAAAAAGTAAAGACATCTATTCAAATAATTCAAAATAAAGCGCATCAACATATTATAAGTCAAAAACATGCTCAATCGATTTGAAATAAAGTTCATGGATATATGAGAAATTCAAAAATAAACAAAAAATTAGAATATTGCAAAGTACTTGTATTCTGTTAGTTGAAGTTCCAAAAATTACAATCACTAGTAATACAACTTTCAGAGTTGGGATATTTAAAAAGACTCCACAATTTCTAAGATGTGCGGAGCCATATACTTTTCACTCTAGTAATTATACTCTTAGCTCGACTTCAAATCTTTCTATCCTCTAATTTAAAATAGAAGTTAAGTTTTTTCTAGAATTTTTGTTAAGCAATCCTTTGATGTACTTTTTAATGTGTGTGTGTTCTTGGTACATCTCAAACCCTTACATTCCTTGAATATGTGTAAGAAAATTGCAATCAATATAAACCAACTTAGGTGCATATTCTTTGACCCGGTCTTGCTTTCATAGAGTTCAATATGTCTACTAAGATTTTAATGCTGCATATGTGTAAAATTTCACCACTGCACAATGGCCATTCCATGCTATTCAGATTCAATATATGCATCTTTTTAAGAGTCCCATATTCTAGTCCATGCTTAGGTAGTATATACTTAGAATCATTAAGAAAACAAAGTTCTCTGTAAGCTTCTTAGACACATGGCCCTCAATAAGCAATTGACCAATTTCGATATGCTAGCACTTGAAAGCACATGTAAAGCTCTCAACACTTTCCCACTCAATCTAAAGAGTATACTTATGCAAGCACAAAAAAAAGTCACATAGATATTTGGGAGATTGCACCTGTAAAAAGCATCTATATAGTTTGTGTTCAAAGGGTATTAAGAAATACCCTTTCTTTACATGCTATAAGGCCATAAAATGATCCCTTTTACTTTACTAAACTTATATTTTTTTCAAATTATAATTAAAAAATCTCTTTTGTAAATCTAATCCTATCAATTTTACTAGATAAAATACTCTTTCCTTTGAACTCATGTGGTATCTTATATGTTCTATAAGGTGGACTCCTTGAGTGTAGATATCATCAATTTACTCATCCTCACTTTATTAAGTTTCCTTGTGAATATTAGATCCTCGTTGGTTCGCTCTGATACCAATTGTAACGTGTCCACCTGTCCACTTGTAGGACACGTCTTAGCAGCCCATCGGGAAGAGAGTCCAGAAAGCACCGCCCGACACTCCCACGAAATGTCACGGGGTTTGCGATCTAGGTCTTTCCAAGTCTGCCATGAAGCGGAAGCATTCCGGCCGTTCCCACTTAGGATCGACCTGAATCAGGGTTTCCCTAGTGGTCAAGTTCCTCGGAGGTAACTAGCGCTAGACGAACTACTTTACGTAGAAATATCAGGGTTGAAGCGGATTTATACTACACTTAGTTCAAGGAGAATGGAAAATGAGAGGGATGCAAAGCTCGACCTCTCTGCCCATAAGGCATAGTCCCATTCCGTTCCCCTAAAACAGTATAAATCGGGACTCTAGCTTCTTAGATTCTAGGTCATCATTACCTTGATGTCAATTCCGTTGAGAAAAGTTCCCGGCCAACGGGGACCACCCTTCCGTAGGACGGACCCATGGTCGCATCCACTGCACTCTACTCAGGGTTGCTTTAGTTGTCTAATTACCTACCACATTTAGTTTGACAAGTAAAAACAACTTTCTTAATTAGCCAATTAATTCCCGGTTCCTTTACGTAACTTAATCACTAACATAGAAAAACAATGTTAAGCAAGTTCCTTTTCAACAATTGATCTTATTTATCAGTCTTTGAAATACAACATATAATCCAGCCTGAAGGCTATTTCATAATCCGCCCGAAGGCAATTCCATAATCCGCCCGAAGGCAATTCCAGCAATCCTCAAGGATCACTATTCCAAGTTTTCGCCTGTAGACTAGTATGCAGGCCTCGAGATCCAATCTCGAGTCACGTCGGCCTCTTGTGCAGGACCCGGAGGCAAGGGATTTACGGCAAGAGCCCCCCTGGTACCCAAGCGTCCTCCTGCTCCAAGTAGCACCCACGAAAAGACCTCTCGCAACGGGTTCGGTCCATGTACCCGACGCGGCTAATAACCCCCTTGGATAGGGTCAGGCAGACAGTCGGGGGTAATTGATGCTGCCTCTCCCTCCAGGCCTTCAACCAGAAGCGTTATTATTTTTTCAGCTTTAGTTCCTTGAGCAAAGAAGTACAAACAGTGCTCTTAACTGTACAAACACAATCAATTCAGTGGTCGTTTGTTCGGCCAACTACTAAGGTGTGAATCCATCTCTCGAAATGCATCCAACATTCGATCCGGGATCAATTTTGACTTGGCAAGATCCCAAGGGTTTTGTAAGCTGTGTTACTAGTTTACCCTCTTTCCTTGGGTTAGGGTTTATACCCTGTTAACCCAAATTAACAAACACCTTAGGTTCCTTATATTAAGGTCAATAAATCCTGGACAACCTCGTTGTCCTCACTTGATTGGTCAATTGCTTGCTAGGCAATTCATCATTACCCTAACTTGGCAAATCAGCCTCAAAGAACGGTGATGAAGCAGGATGATTACTCATCCTCTTGCAATTTAAACTTGTACTTAGAACCTGCTAACCTTGTTCTAATAAGTGGCAATACTATTTTATGGTTTAGACACAAAACCATGCGATGCTGCAACTTGTTGCATGAGATAAGTGTCTCACCTAACTTGCGGGATTAATTCTCCCATCACACGGTATTCCTTGGTTAAGAACACCTTTGGTCAAGATGTAGGGTTTGGGAGTCCTCTTGACCCAACCCAACCCTAGCCCTACTAGGTCGATAACATCTTTGCCCTAGGGTTCCTAATTTCCTTGTGGAAGTCTAGTATTAGGCCAATTGATCCTTAGGGTAAAAACCCTAGATTGTTCTTGTATAGGCGTTTAGCTAACCTTAACATTCTGTGAATGTGGGTAGGACCTTTGAGGTCAGAATTATTAAGACGGATTCTCGAGTGCGATACTAGGCAGAATTTTATCGCGACTTAGCTCTACCTAGCGCATTAAGGTGATCATCATTTGAGTTACACCATTACAAGCGATTTACCTAATTGATCTAATTGTCTTGCGACACTACTTTTCCTAAAAGATGTAAATAATTGCAAGGTATAACATTCCATGCAAATATGCGATTCATAGACTTTTTCCTTTTTTGCAACTATAAGAAGTACAATGACCATTTCTTTTCCTTGCCTAAGCTATAATGATTGACAATTTAGGGCCAACTCGTTTAAACCCTACGTTGATTTACATCAAGAACTATGCCCATAAATCCTTCGTTTAATGCATTGAATTCAAGCTTTAATATTTTTGATGGAGATGCATTCAAATTTTGACTCCATGCATGAGCGAATACCATGAGTCCAACATTAAATTAATCCTTCCTTTAGAACTTAACCCGACCTAAAATGCAAGCATCCTCGCATGCAACTGACAAGGCTCATAGTTTCCTTCCCATGCATTGCGATTCTTTGGACAACATTCAATGGGCATCTAGGATTATCTCATGCACGAGTCACGATTAGGAAGTTATTACCTAAGTGCATTATGCGCTGTTCTTTTTCGCGAGGCAATCTAGGATGCATTTAGACAAATCCATCTTTTAAACCTATGCAATATGCGTTCAGGATTGCAACTTGGACGTGCAAGCAATTTCAAATGCACGACATGCACTAACTTCGTAAATGAATGAATAAATGCATTTAAATTTTCCTAAAAACCATCATGCTTAATGCGTCCCCTCTCATGTGAGAATGCAATTGGAACCTGGGCATGAGGACTCGTAGTGTTGTCCATGCGTGAACTCGGGTTGAAGGCTCCCGCGTGTGCGCCTCGCGTCTTTAGCTTTGGAGCCATTTATGCAGTGTATTTTATCGCCGAAACTCCCCCTTGGATTACTTGCGTGTTCCAAAGTCTCGCAGTCCGCGATCTCCCTCTCCTGCGCAGGACATGGCCTTGCGGTTGTGGGTTTAAAGCACCCCGGGAAGGCACGATAAGAACAAGGCTTATGGAAGCCTTTTGTGGAAGCTTCCAAAGAGAAACTTCTAAGCTTTTGTGGTGGCAGAGAAGTGACATGGAGAGAGAGTGTTGATGAGGGAGATGATGAGGATGACAACGAAGGAGATGAAGAGGAAGATGATTACGATGATGATGGAAATGATGGCAGAGACGGCAGTGTGGCAATAGCAACGGGTGGTGTCGGTAGCTATGGCAGCCCCTCATGGTACGGCGGGCAGCACGACAGCCTTCCTCTCTCTCTTCCCTCCCTCTCCCATGCTTGAGAGGGGGGTCTTATAGGTGGAAGGGGGAGGGATATCCATACACATGGCTAATTGCATGCTTCCTCCTCCCCTCGTGCTCTTCTACTGCTCTCACACTCCCTCTCCCCTGCCATGCAACGGCTGAGGGGGAGGGGGTTATTATAAAAAAATTTACACTAATTTATCCATTATCCCCTTTTTCCCCCTTGAAGAGGTGCTCCTGTGTGGCCTACGGGTTTTTAGCCTTGGTCTCTTTTGCACAACATGGCTGGAGTTTATTAACGCACGAGGGTGGAGCATTTAGCCCAGGGTTCTTCTGTGCAGGGACCACTCGAAATTCTTCTTGCGTGGGATGTGCGGGTCTAGGGTTATTGATATTTCTGCGGAAATATTACATGAAGATGCATTATGCTTATATGGTTTCTTATGTACGACATGTGAAACCTACTTGCTTTGAGGAAGTAATGGAAGCAAAGAATGGAGACAAGCTATGGATGAGAAGTTGGATGCATTGAAGAAAAAAATGACTTGGGATTTAGTGCAGTTACCTCATGGAAAGAAATAAATTGGTTGCAAATGGGTGTACAAAGTCAGGTGCAAATCGGGTGGTTCTCTAGAAAGGTATAAAGCAAGGCTAGTTGCAAAGGGTTATGCACAAACATATGGATTGGATTATGAGAAGACATTTATTCCAGTGGAAAAGATGACTACAATGAGATTTGTCTTCTATATATGGCTGGAAATTGTATCAAATGGATGAGAAAAATGCATTCTTGAATGGGCATTTAGAAGAGGAAGTGTACATGGATCATCCTGAAGGGTATGTGAATCCTAAATACCCGCATTATGTATTGAAGAAGGCATTGTATGGACTGAAGCAAGCACCAAGAGCTTGGTGTGAGAGTATTAGCAGATTCTTGTGCAGCATGGGATTTCAATAGAGTATGGTTGATTACTCACTCTATGTGAGATATATAGAGGATGGTATGGTTGTGGTTGTCATCTATGTTGATGACCTCATTATTAAAGTACACTTGATAGGGAGATTGTTGAAGTTAAGCATGGTCTTCATAAGGAATTTGACATAAAGGGACTTGGTCTATTGAGATATTTTTTGGGCATTGAGGTCATTGATACACTTCATGGTATTTGGTTGGTACAAAGATAGTATTCTTTGGAGATGTTGGAGAAGTATGGCATGACAAGATGTAGGCCAGTGGGGACACTCCCTTGGATTAGAACATCAAAATGATTGATGATGGGCAATATGTTGAAGATGTGACTATGTTTAGAAAGATGGTTGGTAGTCTTATCTACTTAACCATTACAAGACCAAATTTGAGCTATGCTATTGGATTGATTAGCCAATTTATGCAAAAACCATGTAAATCACATTTCAATATAGTGAGGAGAGTTCTAAGGTATGCAAAGAACATAGTTGGATTTGTCTTATTCTATGAGAAGGGAATAAAGCCTACCTTTTTTGGGTATATTGACGCAGAATAGGCAGGTAATCTTATGGATAGGAAATCCACCAGTGGTTATGCATTTTCATTTGGATTAGCCATGGTAAGTTGGAGTAGCAAAAAGCAACCTACAGTTTCTTTATTAAGTACAGAAGCGAAGTACCGAGGAATTGCATTGGCAACATGTGAGCAACATGGCTAAGATTGGTTTTATGTGATATGGGGATTGAAATTGATGGTGGAGCCATCATATATTGCGACAACATTAGCAACATTATGTTGGCAAAGAACCTAGTCTACCATGCCAAGAAAAAACACATAGAAGTGACTATCACTTCATTAGAGAGAAAGTCATTGATGGAGAGGTTGACTTGGTCCATGTCAAAACAAATGACGAAATTGTTGATATCTTTACCAAAGCATTAGGTAAATATAAGTTTGAGTATTTCAGGAGTGCACTTGGAGTATTACCTTTGCAAGCTCATTCTGAGCTTGAGGGGAAGTGTTGACAAATAAGGCATAGCCTAAGTCCTTATCCTATGCTTGTATTAAGTATCTGAGAGGCTATGTAAAGTGCCCTAAGGGTCAAAGGGTCTATCTCTTTGTGAGAGACTTGGAAAAGTAGACTATAGAGAAGATAGAATGAGAATATTGAAGAAGAAGAGAATGAATAAAGTTTGAGCCTCCATATCTGTGTCTCAATCACCTTTCATTGTGGATCCCCATCGAATCTCTCATCTATTTTCAGACTATGTTCAGGAACTCCTGTCACAACTTGAGAGAGCAAAATAAGAAAAGAAATAGCTGTTGTTGAGTTAGAGGCTGAAAAGGAGACTATGGCAACCTCTCAACTAGAAAAAACCCGCCAAGTGGCCATGTAGCAAAGAGAAATAAATGAGCTAAAGGAGGAGCTCAAGGCCAAGGAAGGAGGAGAAGAAAGGTGGCAACCAAAGCTCCCTGAAGAAACACACGCTCTCATGAGCATGCAACCAAAGCTCCCTGAAGAAACACACGCTCTCATGAGCATGCAACAACAATTAAATGAAGAGCTAGTAGTGTTGTAGAAAGAGCTGCAAGGGGAGATGAAAAATGTCCAGGACACCATGGAATTTTTGGAAGCAATGAGAGAGAAGAAAGCATGAGGGTATCAAAAGACATAGAAAATTTGAAGAAGAAGGTTGCCTTAGAGCTAGAGGAGAAAAAGAGATTGGAGAGGGAAATTGAGGAACAAGAGAAAAGGCTGATAATCCTAGCTCAAAGGCAGGGAGAAAGCTTCGAAGAAAAGAAGAAGAAGATAGAAGAATGGATAACTAGAAGTGAAAGACAAGTACAAGACTTAGTGCACCATCTAGCTTGCTCAAAAGGGGACAAGGTGCTCGTAGGAGAGAGCAGGGCAGAGGTTGCACAATTGAGCTTCAAGACCCAATAACGTGCTCCCACCAACTCCTGATTATCATCTTCAAGCTCTTCTGCCAGCTTTCCTCTTACTTTTTCTTAGCCTTGAGCTCCACCTTTAGCTCACTTATTTCTCTCTGATAACTGGCTACTTGGGGGGCTTTCTCGAGCTGGAAAGCCGCTAATGTGCCTTTCTCCACTTCTAGCTTAGCCACCATAGCCACCTTCTTTTCCTCCTTTTCTCTCTCTATCTAGGAAAGGAGTTCTTTTACATAATCATAATCTATAGGCGACCACAATGCTACAAGGATAGTCATTGTGGATGCTTCTACCTCATGTCTCTTAGGATCTTGTCGCGATTCCACATTTATAGTAGCAGCTGTTAATATCTTTGTTCCTATCATTGGGGTTCCTCCACTTGCATCTTGAGATATCTCTTTTTTTTATTAGAAACTACACCTAGGCCATAAGGTTACTAGCATCTACTGTAATTGAAGTGCCTTAGGTGGTGGGTGTGGAGACTTGGGTGGTGGGTGTGGAGACTTGGGTGGTAGGCACTAGGATAGGTGGGATAGGGTCAATCAAACCCTTGCCCTTGCCTTCTACTAACTGGGGGTGGCATAATTTGTGGCACTTGGGAACTTATCCCTAGGCCTTCTTCTTTGTGCAAGCTCATGGCAGCCAACTCCTCCTCTCTAGAGGGTTGCTCATGGCAGCCAACTCCTCCTCTCTAGAGGGTTGCTCCACTGATGGCCCTGGTTATGCCCTCTTCTTCTCTCCTTTTAAGCTCCTTAGCCTCTTCATCTGCTTTTCTCTTTCTTTCTTCTTACACCTCCTTAGATTCCCTTTGGGCCTTGAGGTAGTTAGCTATTTCTTTCTTCCTTCTCTCCTCTTCCTCTCTCCTTTGGGGGGTCTTCTTCTTGGACTTCTTGGCCCCTTGACCGTGTTTCCTATTGTCCTTCTTTGTCACTCTCAGTTCTCTCATGGGACTGTTTCTACTCTTGGTGGAGAGGGGACATGTCTAGTGTCTCGCCAACTCCTTCATTGTGTTGTGCTCCCCCCACTGCCTCCTTGATGAGATGGTAGTCAAGACCCCACCAAATCCAATGGTTGGGGCCTTAGACCACTACTTCTTCCTTGACTTGGAGGCTAGGGACTCTCCACCCATGGGTCTTCCATTTGTAGTTAGTGCCTTAGCTGAAGTCTTGATGATCTTCCACATGAATACATTCAAGTTCACTTCATCAAAATATTTGGTTGCAATGCTTTCCAGCATTGGCACATTGATTCTGCTCATCAATGTGTTGTACATTTGGCTAAAAAACAAGGCCTGCACCATTTTGGCTTGTAGCTAGACTTTGAGGTTAGGGATATCAGTTAGGCTGATGCCATCATTAGTGTGGACTAGCACTTTGTCCATTCCCATCATGTTTTACATGTCCCTTTTCAGCCGTCTTTCAACTTTGTTGGCCAAGACCAACGCTCTCTCCACTAGCTCCGGTGTCAGCTCTACTTGGCGGGTGGCCTCTCCTTTTCGCATAGTCATGCTACCATGGTTTTCCTGTTGAAGGTATGGAGGAACTCTATGAACTTTTTATAATCCATTGCTTGGCCAACCTTCTCCACATACTTTTGCAGCTAGCATTGATTCACAATCTGCCTTATGGCCTACTCCTCCATGACTACATCTTCCAAATTCAGGATGTTCCTGAACTTGAACAGGTTTTAGGCCCTTCTCTCCACTGAGAGGACATACTTTGCTTGCTCCTCCTCTAAAAATGGCAACTTGTTTGTTTTCTCATGTCCTACCATTGTAGGTGCCTATCATGAAACCATAGCTCACCATCAGTATTCTTCATGTAATTTTTTGTGGAAAGACACATTGGAAATAGAAAAAATGCTTATGAAAATTGAAATGCTTAAATACAGAAAGGGAATTTTCCTTGAAACAGTCCATACACTCCTCAAAAAATTTATGAAACTTCTCCTCAATCATAAGTTGATTTTTAACAATTCTTTTCAGCTTTTGGATGTTGATTGAGGTTTAGGGTCCACATCTTTGTTCCACACCTTATCCCCTCCTCCCTTGGAAAGGATAAGAATTCTTCCTAGGATTAGAGGTTAATGGATTAAGGCCATTTATTGCTTGCTCATGGTGTTTTAATTTCATATGAGCTAGGCATAGAAGATTGTGTTATACTCCATGTGAGCATAGTGGTCCATATTGACAAGTCAGATGCTTACATGGGTGAGATAAGTGAGGATATCCATTAGGAAGTCATGGGAGTTGATCCAGCCGGTAATGTGTAACTACTGCTCCATCAACATGTGATCTAAATAGGGGTGGGTCATGATGTGCTCTTCTAGGGATCGGTTGTGAATGGTGGTCAATGCCCTATAGGAGGTTGGAGTTACATAAGTGGGATTGTACTCTAAGGTTTTCATGGCATGTCTCTACTCAGTGTTGGTCACGATTTGGTAGCCCTCTAGCTCCCATTGAAGTTGGAGAGCATACCATTTTTGAATGAAAGAGGAGTCATTGGTCGCAAGCTGCTTCAACTCTTCAATTTCCTAGTCTGTGGTAGGAATTGAGCTCCTTTTATATGAGGTGATGAGGTGTTGTTTGTGTTCTTGCTACAAGAAATCTTGGTGGTGATCAACTCCTTAGCTACCTAGGGAGCCTTAACAAATACAAATTCTGATTCTTCCCAAGAGCAAGGTAACACATGCACCTCCATGGCTAAAGGCTCTTCTAAAAGGCCTAAGTCTAGCTTTTAGCAAGTGTAGTAAATGTAGCCTCATCCAAGCATTAAGGAAAGTACCACATCATCATCCATATATTTAGCCAAGTCCAAGGCCAAGGTAAGAATTGATTGTCACTCATAAGAGGGTTCTAGGTCTATGGGAGGTTGAGGTTTGATTGGGCTAGACAGGTTTGCAATTGAGGTTGTTGATTTTGGCTGCTTTTGAGGAAGTGGTACAGTCACTTGCGCACTAGGCAAGGGTTGTGATGTAGATGTTGTGCTGCTAGATGCCTGGGAGGCCTTGGGGGCACTGGTAGCGCTAAGTTGAGGTGGTTTGGAGGCATTAAGCTATAGTTTTGGTCGGTAGACTCATTGAGGCTTTGCAGGCATAGTGGGTTTGGACTCCATGGGCTCTACATCTTGAGTGGTTTGGGATTTCTATTTTTGATCTATCATGTGAGCTTGCGTGGGAAAGCTTGAGGGTTGTGCTTGAGTAGTGCACTTGGAAGTCATGGCTTTGGGTATCCATATCCAAGTATTGCCTCCATAATAGACTTGCACTTGCAATAAAGTCTCCGAGACCTAGTGCGGCTTGACCATTTGTCAATGCCTATGGTTTCTTCTCAGCCTCTTAGGTTTTGAGGGTGAATTTCTAGCCTTGCAAGGTCATGCTTGGTTGCTTCTTGGTGGCAATTCTTGATGTTTAGTACCCATTTGAGCTTGTGTTCATGGGCTTTGGATTTCGTCTCCGCCATGTGCTGACATTGAGGCTTAGTGAGTTGTGACAAGTCATGACCCCCCTTCGTAGACTTGGTGGTGGATTCCTCTATTAGTGGCTTTGAGGGCTATGATGGAGTCATGCTGCCCTTGCTAAGAGCTATCACGATGCATACATTATTGATGGCAAGGTGAATGCACTGTGACTCATAGTTGATGTTGCAGTGGGCCTATTTTTTGAAGGCATTTCCTAGCAATGATTCCTTATCAACACCTTATATGTTTGGCAACACATAAAAGATTATGGGTATGCTCTCAAACTTGATAAAGGTTGCGACTTTGCACTTTCCCAAAAGTGCATATGATTGGCTCCCAAAAGGGCTAAGTTTGGCATGTATGGGTTGTAATTGTGGTTGGTCGATTTGAGCCTATTGATTGTGAGTTAAGATATTGATGTCTCCTCCTTCATTGATCAATACATGGAAGGTATGTGTTCATTGGGCAGTGATTGTTATGCAAAGGTAAGTAGGTTCTACTACTTTTTCATCCTCATCTTCAATTTTCGTAATTGTGACAGACCTTCACATGGGACTCTAGCATGAGAGGCTTGTGTAGTGGATGCGTGGGAGGGTAGTAGTTCTTTATGTGGCTACCATTGAAGAAGCCTATGCCTTCTCCATCAAGGGTCTTGAGCTCCACATTGCCAGTTTGGCGAATGGTGCAAACTCGGAAAGGCCCTAATCCCCTAAACTTCATTTTCTACTTATGGCCTTTCACTGATTATAATAGCACGAGGTCACCCCGATTGAAGTCTCGCTGCTTAACATGCCTATCAAACTAGCTCTTACGTCATGCTTTTTCACAAATCGGTGCATGGGTAGCTAGAAGTTAAGCTATCGGTAAAATGGTATTAGTTTCGTAGGTCAACCTAAAGGGAGTATGTCCTACAACCATTTTATAGGCTATTTGATAGGCCCATAAGGCTTCCATCAGCTTGTTGTCCCAGTCGCTCCATGAAGCAGAGACTATCTTAGTCAGGATGTTCACTAAGATCTTATTTGTAGATTGCACATGGCCATTGGCTTGAGGGTAGTAAGGCAAGGATTTCCAATGTATGATCAAAAAGGTAGACAAGAGGTAAGAAATCACTTCATTGATGAAATGCGTGCCTTGCTCACTAGCTAGTTCAATCGGGTAGCCAAATCATGAGATCACCTACTCCCACAGGAACTTAGCTATGGTTCTAGCATCATTCTTTCTAGTGGCTCGTGCTTTTGCCCACTTTGTGAGATAGTCTGTGGAAACTATGATGTACTTGGCATGAGAATATTGTGCTGCAGGACTAATTGGCTTGATAAAGCTAAATTTCCATTTTTCAAAAGACTATCTTGCAATGATTGGGGTTAACTCCATCTTGTCCTTGTGAAAGGTGCCTTGGTCTATTGGCATTCATCATAGTGCTTTACAAATCATGCTGCATCTCAAAAAAGTGTAGGCTACCATAATTGAGACTGCAACACCTCTTGTGGGCTATCGTGTTGTCCCACTGCTAAAGTGTCCTCCAGCAATTCCGCTGCGTGCTTTTGCAAGTACATCATGTATTTTATGCTCACACACACACACCTACATAGCAACTCATCCTACCCTAACCTAAAGAGTTGTGTTGCTACAACTGATAGGGTTGCATCTTGAGGATGAGTCACCTAATCAAGCTGTCTCGATGGGTCTTTTGAATAGTATGAGTTCAAGTACTTGGACTATATCATCTACCTAGTATGGCCTCAAGTTGGCTCTACACAAATCTTTCTCCCTAGATAGGTTAAAGAGATGCGCATCTGGAAAATCGTCAACGATACCCTATCCAACCATCAGCTTCTCCTCTAGGTATCCAGGACATGTGGTCAGCCATGTAATGTTGTTTCCCCTTGTGCACAGCCACAGAGAAGTCAAATTCTAATAGTAGAAGTAACCATCGAGCAATGCATCTTGTAGTATAAGGTTTATTAACAAGACAGAGCAAGGATTGATGGTCAACAAAGAAAGTAAAAGGCGTAGCCAACAGATAATGCCAAAATTTCTTCATAGCAAAACACCATGGCTAAACCTTCTCTTTCCATTGTGGAATAATTCATTTTGGTGTCCGTGAGTTGTCTGCTAGCGAAACTCACTAGATAGTCTAGATTTTGTTTGCCAAGCTGGCACAACATTGCTCCCATGGCAAACATTGAGGTGTCTATGTGCATATGGAAGGTTATGGTCCATTTTGGGGCTCACAGTATTAGTGCGGTTGTCAGAGCCTTTTTCAACTCTTCGTATGCATGTTGGCATTCCTCGATCCATTTGAATATTATCAGTAGTTTGTAGAGTGGTCTAGCGATTAATGCATAGTTCAACACAAATTGCCGATAGTATCTTGTATGCACTAGGAAGCACTAAACTCCCTTGTAGTTGGTTGGTGGTGGAAGGTCTACAATAATGCTGACTTTTGAGAAGTCAATGGCAATGCTGTTCTTGGACACCACGTGCCCTAGGATGCATCCATACTTCACCCAAAACTGGCACTTAAGGGAGTTTAGTGAGAGACAATACAATCTGCATCATTCAAAGATTGCATAGAGTTTGTTTAGGTATTCTTTCCAGCTCGAGTGAACACATAGGTCATCAATAGACACCTCTAACTCCTATCAAAGCATGTCCTGAAAGATGGTACACATGAGCCATTTGAATGTGGCTGGTGTGTTTGTCAGCTCAAAGGGCATGACTATGTAGGCAAAGACACCCCACTCCGTAGCGAATGCGGTCTTATATTTGTCATCATGATATACTTGCATCTAATTGTATATTGTGAGAAGCCATCTAGGAAACTGTAGGTTTCCTTGCCAACCGCCCTCTCAAGAATATGCTCAGTGTATGGCAGTGGATAGTTGTCTCTCTTCGTTGCAGCATTGACTTTCTTATAATTAACGTACACTCTGATTTTCCATTCTTATTGAGGACAATTACAATGGGCGAGATGTAGCCCATGTGATCAATTTCATGGATGAATTCTGCACTTAAGAATTTTTCTATCTCCTCCTTAACCACATGAGCATGCTTGGGATTCATTGGATATGGTCAATGCTTAACCGACATTGCATTAGGTGTCATGGAGATGTTATGAGTCACTACACTCAAATTCACTCCTTTTACCTACATCTATGTACTCTCATAGGAGAGAAATGAGACTTGCTTCTTCTTATATGCTCAAGTCATCATCGATAAAGGCAGGTCACGACATCTCCCCCTTCCTTAACCAAATTAATATCTTTCACTTTGGCAGGTCATTCTATAGGCTCACTTGCTTGCCCTTATCATTTGGCTCCTAGCAATACCACTACCCTATCACCTCTCTTGAACTTTGTAAATTATTTTGGTAGATCTTGTAGTTTTTTCTGTTTTATAGCTTCCAACTCCCTAGACTATCTGTTCCTTTCCTCCTTCAACCATTGGTGCCTTAGGTGGACACACGTATAGTTATGGGCTGATTTTATGGCTGAAATCCATATGCTCTTATGATAGATGTCTTATGCTTTACCAAACTGTGGTTGATTATGTTATGCAGTTGGCTATGACTCTTCTTCATGTGGGAGCTTTTGCATCCTTGGTTGATTCCTTTATGTCCTCCCGTCCATTGAGGTTTCATGAGCCTTTGCAACATATTTCTACCACCACTGATGTACTTGCAGATGATTGTCTTCATGAGCATGCTCCCTCTATTGGGACAACCCTTGACTCCTCGAGCTTCATGGATGCTATGAATAGCCCTATTCATGACGACTTGGATTCCTTGTTGTCTTCTACAGGTTCTTCAATTACAGATGTTGTATACTTCCATTGTGGAAAGCTTGGGCATGTTAAAAGAAAATGTTTTAGACGGATTAGAGAGCAGCAGAGATAGAGGGAGACTCGACATGAATAGAGAGCCAATGACGCAGTAGGTATTACCACTCTTTCTAGTGGTGGTGAGGTACATGTAGTTACCCATGATGATGCAGTTGAGCATGTTGGATTCTTGAGCCTCTTGTCATGTTACCCCTCATAGAGCATGGTTCTCTTCTTATAGGGAGGTTGATAGATGTATTGATTTGGGCCTTGAGCAGACTTATGCTATTTTTGGTACAGGGGATATAAACCTAGCTTTGCTCGATGTGACTTCTCTTGTGCTCCATGATGTATTACATGTTCCTATGCCTAGTGAGAGATTGATGTCTATCCGTCAGTTGCATGATGTTCTCTCTCCTCTCCCTTTCTCATTTCCTTTTCTCTCTTCCTCTCCCTCTCTCATTTCCTCTCCCTGCCTCACCCTCACCCTCACCCTCTCTTTCTCTCTTTCCCTATTAGGTTTAATGTTTTTTCTCTCATTTTCTCTCTTCTTTTCCTCTCGCATTTTTCTCTCTCCTCTCCCTCTCTCATTTCCTTTTCTCTCTTTCTCTCCATCTCTCATTTTCTCTCCCTCCCTCACCCTCACCCTCTCTTTCTCTCTTTTCCTATTAGGTTTAATGTTTTTTCTCTATTTTTCTCTCTCCTCTCTTCCTCTCATTTATTTTTCTCTCTCCTCTCCCTCTCTCATTTCCTTTTCTCTCTTTCTCTCCCTCCCTCATTTCCTCTCCCTCCCTCACCCTCACCCTCTCCCTCTCTTTCTCTCTTTCCCTATTATATTTAACATATTTTCTCTCTTTTTCTCTCTCCTCTCCTCTCATTTTTTTCTCTCTCCTCTCCCTCTCTCATTTCCTTTTGCTCTCTTTCCCTCCCTCTCTCATTTCTTATCCTTCCCTCACCCTCTCCCTCTCTTTCTCTCTTTCCCTATTATGTTTAATGTTTTTTCTCTCTTTTCCTCTCCCTCTCTCATTTCCCTATTATGTTTAATGTCCTTCTCCCTCTCCCTCTCCCTCTCTCATTTCCCTATTATGTTTAATGTCTCCCTCTCCCTCTCCCTCTCCCTCTCCCTCTCCCATTTCCTCTCCCTCCCTCTCCCTCTCCCTCTCTTTCTCTCTCATTTACTCTCCCTCTCTCAATACACACGAATTATACAAAAAAAAGTAAAAGAGAGAGAGAAAACTCCCTCTCCCTCTCTCATTTTCTCTCATTTCATCTCCCTCTCTTTCTCTCTCATTTCCTCTCCCTCTCTCAATACACACGAATTATACAAAAAACAAGTAAAAGAGAGAGAGAAAATACAAAATCAAAACATGAATGGACAATGCACTCACTGTAAAGGCTTGAAGAAGGTTTTGGTGGCTCCTCTTCATGACGGTGGTTTCTCTTTGCCCTCCATACACCTCCTCCTCTTCTTCGCGAATGGCAACAGTGGCGGCGGTGGCGGTGAGAAGCCTTCTTTCTCCTTCTTTCTCTCTTTCTCTCCCTCTCAGCAAGATGCTCGCTCTCCCTCTCGCTCTCCCTTTCGCTCTCTCTTTCGTGAATGCGCGAAAAATGATGCGCTTAGGTTTTTGCCCACTTTTTTTCCTCTGGGTACTGTCGCTATTTCTCGTCGCTAATGGGCGTCGCTATACCCTCATATCCTTGTAGTGTCAGCATCACTATTTGTGTCTAAATTTGATTCTAAATTTGAGTCCAAAGAATCCTCATCTTTACTGTTCTTAGATCTAGAGGTACCAACCCTTTGAGATAAAATTCTAACCCTTCTAAGCAAAGATGTTCTTCCTAGCACTGCATGTTGTAGCCTCCCAAATGCCTGCCCAAGAGAGGTATCCTGTTTTTCAAGAGGTAATATACCCTCCTCATTGGACAAATTTGGAGAGTCTGTTGAAGTGGCAGGAGAATGATAGGTTGTTGAGGTACCTCCGAAGGTATCCCCTTCCAAATAAATCTGCCCAGCATCAATAAACTGCTCCTCATCCAGCGTGTCCAAGCCTTCTGATCCACTCCTGTCATCTAGCCTTGCAACCTATTGTTGATGTCTAGCTAAAGCCTCCCTGATTTCCCTAGATCTGCTAGTGGTAAGGATAGGGTTGAATATATAAGGATAATTGTCTGACATAAATACTACATGTAGAAGGCACTCTATCAAATCTCAATGCCATCAGCATTCCTACTACCTGATCAAATAACTGTTTATTCTAGATCTATGCCTTAATCAAGAAAATGACTTCCATGAAACCAGTAGGATATCTATCACCAAAGTGTTTAGGGCATACGTCACAAGAAAACCAAGAATATGATAGTACATCATTGCCTTGAAAATAGAGAACATGAACACAAATATGCTATCTGTGCAAACTTTAGCTACCATAACCGAGAGTTTTAGTGGTTCCATAATGCAAATCAACTCAAACACTTAAAGATCATGACACAATCATCAAGAATAGCTTGCGGCAGCCATAAGAGCATGGCGATGCCTCTCTCTTTGTATTGTAGAATCACACGCCTGACATTAAGAATAACTCCCTGAATACCAGAATCAACACTCTGACATATAGATAGTTAGTCCCATGACATTTTAAGACACAATTACATAGGCTGATCCATATATGAAAGTAAAAGACTAAGGTTGCTAAAGGAATTCATGGCCTAGGGTTTTGTGCTCCTAATAGACCATCAAGCCTTGCTTTATCTTGTCTTGCGCTATTGGTGAACGCACAGCTTGATGGCTACTTGTGCTTTTAGAGTTTGACTTTTTTGTGGTTATACTCAAGGGCAAGAAAAATTACATGGTAGATCACATGTCCAACATACCCATAGGAGAAACTACTGGATAGGGCATTATAGATGACCTACCCTATGCAAACCTCTTTAGTGTGTCCAATGAGAAGGATTTATTCAGAGCTAACTTGATGCCTTATTGGGCTAATGACATAGTCCAAATCCTAGAGCACGAACTATTAGAGAGGCCTATTGAGAAGGCTAGGTGAAGGCAAATTATCCTTAAGATTCAACCCTATCTGTTGATCATCGGCCAACTGTATAGGTTAGGACAAGATGGACTATTATGGAGATGTGTATGCAAGCATGAAATGCATGATTTGCTAATAGAAGCACATGGTGGAATTGCTAGAAGATACTTCAGTGTGGAGATACTACAGCTCGCAAGGTGCTACAATCTCAATTGTGGTGGCCCACCCTCTTCCGCAATGCATCTAAATTCGTAAATACTTGTGACAAGTGTCAAAGGACTAAGGTTCCTATTCATAAGGAAAAAATGGATTTGATCCCAATCATAGCATGCCAACCATTCAAAAAATGGGGCATTGACATCATTGGGCCAATCAGTCATGCAACATAGTACTCCCAAGCCAAATACATCATCGTAGTAGCAATGGAGTACCTTAAAAAATGGGCTGAAGCTTGAGCCATGAGAAAGAATGATGTTAAAACCATAGTTAAGTTCCTTTGGGAGCAAGTGCTCTCACGATTCGGTTGCCCCACCGAACTAGTTAGTGACCAAGGCACTCATTTCATTAATGAAGTAATTGCCCACTTACTCTCAACCTTCTTGATGGGACCTAAAATGGGTTGGCACTGGCTATGGCATGGCACTAGCCGGACCTCATGCACACAACAAACAACCCCACCACACGGCCTTGCGGGCTAGGAGCATTTGTAATACATCATGTACATTGGATAGACTTAATTATGCATTTGTCGCTAATATGTAGTCCAACGTTTACCTTCCCTTCTCCTCAAACGGAGATCCCATAACATGTAGGCATAGTGCCTCGCCACACAAACATCAAGAAGATCCCCTCGATTGATTGTCGTGGCTCCACTGCGGCTCTCTTACACCTTGGGGATTGGCCCCAAGATGCATCGCTCCAACATATAAGACATAACACACAAACTCCACTCTCTTCTTGTTTTGTACGATCTAGGAATATATAGATCCTCACCAAACAGTCCCAAGAAAAGCGTACAATTGATCTACAGCAAAGGCTTCTTTCCACACTCAACTTATAAGTCATGTCCTAGGAAGAAAATTGCTATGCAATCCAGGACTGATACCATGTCATGTGTCATGCATAGTGCATATGATCCTAGTGCACAAACAATATTTATCAAATCAACATTTTGTGATGTGGACAAAATAGCCCTTTCATGATATTTACTAAACGTATGCTTCGATGTATGGAGACTATCACCGATCTCTCGTGCTACTAGGCCCTTAAACTCAATTCTCGCAATTCTAAATGGAATGCACAATCAAAAGTTTAAAAAATTCAAACCCTCTTAGCCCTTTTAATATCTTAACCTCACCCTTTCCCTCTAACGTTTAGGTTATGCTGCGTTGCATAGGTGTAGGGTATTTTTTTGTATGCATTTTTCGCATAAAGTAGAAAAAACATAAACTATAATGTAAAAAAAAAAAGCCAAACTAAAGCCAAACTTCATGCCTCAGATTTGTTATATAGCCACAACCACAAATCATAATTTTTTAGAAATTTATAATGTGAAAATCCTATTTTTTACAATTTTTACTATTTTTCTCTATTTATTTGTGCATAAAAATAGATTATTTTATGATTTATAATTAGTGATTGATCATGAAATCTGAAAGATGTTTTGTCTCAGAATTTTATCCCATGTGCATCTCTTTTTCCCACCTGAAACCAATAAAACCTTCATTTTTACACTAAAAAGACGCTTTTTGGGCCATAATTTAATTATTAAGACTATTTATCATTATGGATCTGCAAATTTTTTTAATGCATAGCCCTCAATCATAATGAAAACAAGATCCAAACAAATTTTTGTTCCATATGAATTTCATTTCAACCACCAAACATCAACAAAAAGCCAATTTCCTTCATAAAAATGAGGCATACCGTTTATTTGCGTGTTGCGGGTTTTGTAATTAATTTTTTTGGGTTGCCAATGGACTGACTGGTAGAAAATATTTAATGCTGAGTATCTCCCCTCAGCCTCCTCTTGATCTTGGAGCAATCCGGTTCATACCGGGCAAGCATCCTTCAACCGGTCTTCATTCTTTTTCATGGGCATGAATTGCCCCTTAAGGGGAGAGAGAGGGAGAAGAGAGAAATACTGGTTTTTGATCAGGCCATCCAGGCAGCCATTTGACGCACAAAGACTGGTGATAGGGAGCAAAGGAAGTAAGAAGATTAATAATCTAATAAGTTGGGGGGTTGCTTTGAGGCCCCCATAGCCCCTCTCTCTCACACGTCGCCTGGTTTCATGGCATTCGTTTTTTCTTGCCCGCTCAAAAAAAAATCCCCCCCTCCTCCCCCCCCTCAATCGTCAAATTTAGAGGTCCAAGGGACTCCCAAAGGGTCACACCCCTTCCATTCTCAAATGGTTGGCCAATTTTTGGCACTCCTTCCGTATTCGGCGTTTGAATCAGCTTTCGAAAATTCCTGGGCATCTGTCTCGAAGTCCCCCACTATCGAGCATCTCCTAGAGTCTCATCTGACATGCCAAGAAATTATGAAAATTTTCCAATCGTCACTCACTAGGTCTTTAAAGCACTTTTGCGACTTTGCCGCTTAAAATCGTACTGATTGTAGGTGTTGCCTTTGACGAAGTTTATTTTTCACCCAAATTTCAGATTTTTTGGCTATTTTTAAGCACTTCTTAGAAAAAATCATCTATCATTGGCAACCATGGGATAGGGCGACTTAGCCCGTGAAATCCCAGGAACAAATCTGTACATACACACAACCACAAAGAGCATCAAGCTGATACAAAATAGATACATAACAAAACACATCACAACTCTCATCTTACCCTCAGACAAAACCAAGACATGAAATCCACAAGGAGTAGATTGAGCACAATCTGATAGAAAGCCCAAAGCTAGTCACTAACCAAGTGCTCCAACATGGCTAAGCAAAAAAGAACTATTAGAGAGGTAATCCTAAGTGGTGGTGTGAACTACCTACCTAAATAAGGTCAACTCAACTAGGAGCTCCTACTAGGTGAGGACTCCTATAGCCTGATCAATAGATGGTGTCTTTTAGCACATTTTCCTTGTAGCCCCAGATTTTCCATACTTGGGTGTGTAAAAAGAAGAGAATTGAGCGTAGTGACCCAAGGAGAACAAGGCATCGACCTCAGATCTTGTCTCGGTACCCAAGAACCTACCAAGCTCGCGCAAGGTGACACTTAATCCTTTTCTAATGCTCACTTTTATTTTCGTTCCAACCTTCTTTTAGTTACTTTTCTTTTCAGCTAGTTGCCACCCCTAAGAAGACAAGGCATCGGCATCGGGTCTTGTCTCCCCAGGAACCTACTAGGCCTTCGCAAGGCAATGAACAACTGCTCAAAGATTTTTTTTCTTCTCTATTTTTATAGGAGTTAAAACCCCTTTTTACACACCTGTGTATATTCAAAAATTTTCAATCTGATATTTAGGGTTTTTTCCTTTTGGTTATTTTTAATAGGCTTCTCTAATTGCCCCACACTAAACAGAACCTCCTAGAACAGTCGCCAAGTAGGTCAACAGAATAGGGTTCACTAGAACTCCAGTCTAAAATAGGTCTTTCAGTGCTTGACAATGCCTTTGTAGAAGGCAATGACTACTTAGACCTCCCCCTAGATATACAAAACCTAAACCTGGGACTTCATGCCTTGATTGACGGTCCCCAACAAATAAAAAAAAAGCACCCTTATATACACATGTATCATTATTTTCTTGAGGGAAAAAGACTCAAAAAGGGGACGAAAACACCTGGAATAGCCACAAGAAGCTTCTTCACTGCAAAGGCTCCATCTAGCAACTTCATCAACGTGTATGGTGCAATCACCAAAATAACAAACCATTAAATGCACCTGCACCAAATAGACATAGGGCCCTCTTGGCCTAAAGAAATAGCACATTTCACTGCAAATTAACTGGCCCTCTTGGCCTAAAGAAATAAATCATGTCACTACAAAGCTGATGGGCCCTTTTGGCCTAAAGAAGGCAAACATTAAAACGCTTAAAGCAACTGGTCCTCTTGGCCTAAAGAAATCAAACATGCTAGCTCATATAGATCCCTACTTGGAAGAAGGCACATATACAAAAATACGCTCTATTCCAAGGAAAAAATTAGGGCTTTCTGCCCTAGACTAAATGCTTCAATTTGTGACCCATCCCTCCTGTATATATAGCAAGAGACATACACATAACATGTTGTCTGACCAACCTATGGGTCCAAGATAGGAGTGGTAGATGGGTCTTGGCTACTCTTTGCATTACCCATATCAACCATCACCTGCCATATAACACGTGGTCTGATAAAACTCCTCATAAGCGACCAGGTCCTGCCTCTTTATCCATAACAACGTCCAGACTAGGACCATAGTTGAAGAAGAGGTCCTCCTCATAAGCAAAATTAGCTAATGAATCCGCAAACTGATTCCAATAACATGGAATAAGCTGAAGAGAGACACTCTCAAATTCATCAAGTGGGATTATAGCAGTTCGATGATACATACAAAGGATAGGATTCTGAACTGTATATGTCCCATTTAATGGATTTACAATCAGCTGGGAATCTCTTTTTACTAACAACCACCGAATGCCACCTTTCTTGGCAATATTTAGTCCCATAATCAAGGCTTTATACTCTGTCATATTGTTAGTGAATCCTACCCCAAGATAAACAGCTAATTTCATTATAACTCTATGTTGGGGATCTCCGGTAACTAATCCAACACCCTTTTTTATTAGGGCCCCTAGACGCTCCATCAAAGTATAACGTGTACGTCCACAATGGGTTTACAGAGCCAGCCACCAAGAACCCTCCCTATTTGTAATGATGATAATCAAAATTTAACATATTTAGAGGGTAAACTAACAGCTCCATTCCACCTTCTTCATTAAACTCCATAGGGATGCTTGTCAGGACTTGTAAACGGTGATGACACATATGTACTGTCTTCTCCCATTTAATGGATTTACGATTAGCTGGGAATCCCTTTTTACTAACAACCACTGAATGCCACCTTTCTTGGCAATATTTAGTCCCATAATCAAGGCTTTATACTCTGCCATATTGTTAGTGAATCCTACCCCAAGATAAACAACTAATTTCATTATAACTCTACGTTGGGGATCTCGAATAACTAATCCAACACCCTTTTTTATTAGGGCCTCTAGATGCTCCATCAAAGTATAACGTGTACGTCCACAATGGGTTTACACAGCTAGCCATCAAGAACCCTCCCTATTTGTAATGATGATAATCGAAATTTAACATATTTAGAGGGTAAACTGACAGCTCCATCCCACCTTCTTCATTAAACTCCATAGGGATGCTTGTCAAGACTTGTAAGCGGTGATGACACAAAGGTACTATCTTCTTGCTCAATCACTTTGTACCCTTTGCTCCACCAGATAAGCTTCCCTTGACGATATCTTTGCTCTATATATGGGTGCTCCAATTAAGTGATTAACTGTCCCATTAACCAGTTTAAGATCTCTTGCAGGTCTCAAATCAACCCCAACATGGACTTGCAATGCATTTAGTGTGTTAGCATATTTAGAAATAATAAGGTTTAATATTATTAAGATTAACCTTATTTTTAAATTCCACTCCCTGTAGATCAGTTAATAAAGTTGTGGACTTATTTTTACCTATCCTAAATATCTCGTAAGGGCCATCCCATCTAGGTTCCAACTTTCTTGGAAATAGCTCCCTATGCGCATCGCAGTATAGAACTAACTTTCCTTTCTTAAAGGTATATTTCTTCGCCTTTCGAGCATGCAGCCGCTTCATCCGACACTTAGCCACTTCCTGGTGCAACAAACTCTGTAATTTGAGTTCATCCAAGTGGGCTATAGTTGTAAACTGCTCAAATAGAGCATCTTCATCACCCAAAGATTGATTGATTGCAAATATTCTAGTCGACAACTTAATTTCCAAGGGCAAGACACAATCCTCCCCATAAACTAATTTGAATGGGGTGTGGCCAATGGCTCATTTAAACATTGTGTTATACGCCCAAACTGCCACATATAATTTTGTATCCCAGTCTCGTTTCTTTTCGGAGACTATCTTGGATAGGATACCCACAAGTTGCTTGTTGGTAATTTCGACTTGTCCATTTGCTTTGCAGATTATAGGGGGTAGTCTTGTTATGCTTAATTTTCCAAGTTTCAGTCAAGATTTTAATCACCTTATTTTGCATTGTCCTGCCTCATCGCCCGTGCTTCTGGCCACTTTGTAAAGTAATCAGTGGCTACTATAATATATCTCTTCTAAGTAGTAGAAGATGGGGTAATAGGACCCACAAAGTCGATGCCCCACTTCTCAAGTGGAAGGATAGCCATAATAGGCATAAGTGGTCACTTCCTATTCTCTTGATTGTCATGTCTTTGACATGTATCACATCTCTTAACACTCTCAAATGAATCTTGAAAGATGGACAGCCACCAATATCTACCTCTTAAAGCCTTCAGTGCCATCAACTGCCCAACAAAGTGCCCTCCACAAGCGGAGTCATGGTACTCCTCCAAGATAAATGGAACCTCATCAGGCATCACACATCGGCCATAGATATCATTAATACCCTGTCGATATAGCGTTTCTGCGATCAAGGAAAATTTCAATGCCTACTGTTTAATTTTCTTAATACTCGGATTTGGATAAAGTACCTTCAGTCTCTCCTGTAGATAACTAGTGTGTTATAGCAGCATATCAGGAGGGAATAGATGCCATATCAATCTTAAAAAAAGTTTCTATGTCACTTTCTTCAACCACGACTTCTTTGGGCTCTCTGAAATCCACAAGACATTCCACAATGCCCTGTAGATTCGGTGGTGTGCTCTTGATCTTGAAATCAAACTCCTGCAAAGTGATTAACCACTTTGCTAAATGATTAGGTGGCTGTAACTTATTCAACAACAATCAAAGCCCTTTTGCCTTCGTATAAAAAACCACCTTCTCATAAATAATGTAATGCCTAAGGTCACAAATACCATTGCAAGGCACAACTTCTCCATATAGGTATAGTTAATTTTTGATATGCCCAACTTCCGACTACCAACTTCCGACTAGCAAAGGCTATCGGATGGTACCACTTTTCCTCCCAAATTTGAGATAAGTAGTAGCAACTGATACTATACAAAGTGGCTGTTGAAAATATATAGAACATTTCGCCCCTTTTAGGTGCTTTTAAAATAGGTGCTTTGGCAAGCTCCTACTTCACATCGTCAAAAGATACTTTGCAAGGATCACTCCATGTAAACTGAAAATTGAAGGACAATAGGTTTGTCAGTGGCAAAGCTCTTTCTGCCAAGGCATTGATAAACCTCCGATAATACCCTACAGATGATAGAAAGCTATGTAACTATTTTGGAGTACGTCGCGGACTCGTGGCGACTATGACCTTGATCTTTTCAGGGTTAGTCACAACCCCTACTGAACTGACCACATGGCCTAACAAGAGCCCGTAAGAGACTCCAAAGACACACTTCCATGGATTGAGAGCTATGCAAAATTGTCTGCAACAATCGAAACATTTCCACAAAATGATCAACTACCTTTCTCTTGTGGTGGCTGCCCCCAGGTCATCAATGAATACTTTCAACTCCTTTGGGGAGATATCATCAAAGGTCTTATTGGTTGTTCTTTGCCATGAACCAGGTGCATTACATAAACCAAATGCCATCACATGGTACACAAAGTTACCAAAGACAGTAATAAATGTCATTTCAGGCTTGTCTTGCTCAGCAATTGCTATTTAATTATATTGTTAAGATCCACAGATAGAGACAAGGGTTGAAGTCAACTAAGTAGAGCATTGTGCTCTCTCTCTTTCATTGTCATTCCACACACTACTTAGTGAATGTACAACCTAAGGTCACAAAGGACCATTCACACCAAAGCAGTTAAGTCCTAAGCACCGACTTATTTAATGTTCGCATAGTGTGGTACAGTTGGACAACTTAAGTGTCGGGTATGATCATAGCAAAGATAGTAGATCAAGATTGAAGTCTTAACACTCCCCCTCAAGCTCAAGACAGCATCTGCACATCAAGCAGCTCTCTAAAAACACTAAATTTATCTTTACCTAAGGACTTGGTAAAGATATCCGCAACTTGCTCATCGGTCTTTACATGCATGAGATCAACTCGTCCTGCAAGAACCATCTCTCTGATGAAGTGGTAGTGTACCTTTATGTGTTTCATTCTGGCATGATATATTGGATTCATGGCTAGAAGTACACTACTCAGATTATCGCATAGTAACTTCACTAGAGCATCCACATGTATGTCCAAATCAACCATAAGCTTGAGCAGCCATGAAATCTCGCATGCTGCCAATGCAACACCCTTGTACTCTGCCTCAGTGTACTGGACAAAGAAATCGTAGGCTATCATGCCGCTACCAAATCCAAAAGCATATCCACTCGTAGATCTACGGTCAAATGAGCATCTTGCCCAATCTGCATTAGTGTATCCAATGAGTTTCAAGGGCTTATCTCTGACATAAAATAGCCCATACTCTACAGTGGACTTAACATATCTCATAATACGTCTAATTGCATCCAAGTGCGGATTTCTGGGCTTCTGCATAAACTGGCTTCTGCATAAACATACCCTGCAATTTTAGCTGTGTCTGCCATATACATGTGCACAGGTTACAAATTTCAGATCTGTAAATTCAAAGGTGTTTACCAGCGAATAAACACAAGGTTTATTTGCAAACTGGTGCAGATTGCATGTATAATTAAGCAGACAATAAAAAAGGCTGTCTAGTGTATTGTTGTGCACTACAGGTCGAGGATTGCAGAAGATTTGTTTGCTGTTTGGTATTAGTTTTGTGATAATGGCAGAGAACAGTGGAAGCCACATCATTGAAAAGCTCGACAAGAACAACTACCCTTCATGGAAGTTCCGTGTCATGAATTTCCTTATTGGAAAAGGCCTATACGAGTTTGTGTCAGGTGAAGAAAAGGAGCCGGAGGTGATTGATCCTCCAACTGCAGAAGAGACAAAGGCCGAAAGGAATGGAATGCAAAAGACAAGAAGGTCATGTATTGGCTGTCTGCAGTAATTGACAATAATATGCTGGGACATATTAGAAATGCAAAGAATTCATATGTAGCTTGGACCATACTTGAAAGTATGTTTTCCGTAAATACAAAGGCACGAAAGACTCAACTCAAGCAAGAGTTGAATATATTGAAGAAATGGAAGATGTCTATCAATGAGTATGCACTGAAGGTAAGGAGCATTACAGATGCATTGGCAACGATTGATGCAATGCCCCATGATGATGATTTGATATCGTCTACCTTGGGTGGACTTAACAATGAAAAGGCTTGAAAGTCTTTTGTAACTTCCGTATATATCAGAAAGCCATTTTCAGATTTCGATGAATTGGTCTCCCTTATGATCACTAGAGATCAACATGCAGAGTGAGACATCTGAAAGAAGTGGTGAACATGTCCAAGCTTTCTACTCTAGTTCAGGAAGGGGACGTGGCAGGTTCTCTTCAAGAGGCCGTGATATAGGACGTGGTAGTGACAACTAGCAAAACAGATTGAATCAGCAATTTGGCGATATGCAAGTTTTAGGAGGTCATGGTAACTTTTGAGGCAGGGGGAGCTTTAGAGGAAGAGGTGGATGGCAGAATCGAGGTTCTAACAACTCTGGTATTGTGTGTCACTACGGTGACAAAACAGGTCATGTTGCAGCCCAATGTTATGCTAAGAAAGATGATATTCGCAGTGGTAAGTTGCAGCAAGGAAACTATGCATCGTCTACATGACAAAATAAAGACAAAAATAAACGTCTGTTTGTTATACAGCATATGCTAAATGCTGTTACAAGAAATAGAACACATGATGATGTTTGGTATGTTGATTCAAGTGCATCCAATCATATGACCAGCCATGCAGAATGGTTTGGAGAGATGTAGAATTTGCAAAATGCAGGTTATGTGCAGATGGGTGATGATTCATGCCACCCAATTTCATACATTGAAAAAGTTTCCTTGTCCTTGCATGATGGTAAGACAAAGAGTCTTTCAGATGTATTACATGTGCCATCTATTACAAAGAACTTGGTGTGAGTGGTCAGATGGTAGAGCAAGGGTTGCAAGTCAGATTTAATGCAAAGGGTTGCTCTGTAGAATACTTCAATGACAATTGCAAGCTAGTTGTAAAGGGAAGCAGAGTTGGACATATGTTTACTCTGGATGCTGGAATTCCTACTATGAATGCTGCTATGTATGCTAAAGGAAAAGGTATTGTTGCAGATATTGAAATTTGGCACAAATGCATTGGACATGTAAATGTACAAAGGCTGAAATTAATGCAGTCCAAAGGGTTAGTTTTACAGGTTTATCTACATTTACAGTTGTAGAATTTCATAAGGTATGCGAAGCATGTCAGTTTGGTAAGCAGACAAGACAAACCTTTTCACATGACAGAGATGTAAGCAGAAATATCCTTGATGTTGTGCATATAAACATTTGGGGGCCTACACAAAATGTATCTCTTGGAGGCTGTTCATACTTTGTCACATTCATTGATGATTGTTCTAGAAAGCTATGGGTATATTTTATGAAGGAAAAGAGTGAAGCGTTTGAGCACTTTAGAACTTTCAAGACTGTAGTTGAAAGAGAAACATGCTTGAAAGTAAAGTGCTTGAGGTCAGATGGAGGGGGAGAGTACCTCTCGAATGAGTTTAGTGATTTTCTGAGGTCTCATGGGATAAAGAGACAGTTCACATGCAGGTATACCCCATAGCAAAATGGGATTGCAGAAAGGAAAAATAGGCATATTGTAGAAGTTGCACGCGCCTTGATGGCTGAAAAGAATATGCCTAAGCATTTTCGGTCTGAGGCTATTCATACTGCTGTTTATATTATGAACATAACTCCCACAGTTGCAGTTCATGGAATGACTCTTGAAGAATGCTTTACTGGCAAGAAGCTTGATGTATCGCACTTGAAGGTATTTGGCTGTGTTGCATATGTTCATGTGCCAGATGAGCTACGGAAGAAGCTTTATCCAAAGGCAGAAAAATGTGTTTTTATTGGATACTCTTTATAGCAGAAAGGGTATCACTATTATAACCCTGTCACATGTAAGTTTAGAGTGAGCACGGATATCATCTTTGATGAAATGAGCAGTTGGTATGCATCTAGTGGTGATGCATTGGATGATGATGATCATGAGACTCATGTGTAAGCTGAAAAGTAAGAATCACAGACTCTTAGTGGACCAGAGAAATCATCTAGTAGTCCTTGGTCTGGGAGACTAAGGAGTAGCTCTACATCTTCAGGTGCATCTAGTAGCACTACAGGTAAAGACAAAGGAAAGAATAAAGTATCAGATGGCATTGATACAATTTTTGATGGAGACTCTAGTGGCTCAAAGAGCTTGGATGATAAGCTTGGCATTCATTTTGTCAGGACACTAGGTGTACAGAGAGCTCATAGTAATGTAAAGGCTCCATTGAGTGATCCAGTGGTACGCAGAGCTAGCAGGGTTAGATACCCTTTTAAAAGATTTGGTTTTGAAGGTTATGCACCTCACCATTATGCTTATATGGTGAAACTACTTGAGGATGTTGAGCCCACTTGTTTTGAGGATGCTGTTGGTCATACTCGTTGGGATGCAACAATGGATGAGGAAATGGCTGCATTAGAGGCCAATAAGACTTGGAATCTAGTATAATTGCCGAAGGGCAAGAAAGCTATTGGATGTAAGTGGGTTTATAAGATCAATTACAATACAGATGGTTCTATTAGTAGGTACAAAGCTAGGCTGGTTGCAAAAGGCTATGCCCAAACATATGCCATAGATTATGATGAAACCTTCAGTCCAGTTGCTAGGATGGCAACTGTCAGATGTGTGATTGCTTTGGCAGCAGCCAAAGGTTGGAGGTTGCAGCAAATGGATGTGAAGAATGCCTTCTTGCATGGTGATTTGTAGGAAGAAGTGTATATGGATCAGCCAGTAGGTTATGAAGATTTAGAGCATCCCACGTATGTGTGCAGGTTGAAGAAGGCACTCTATGGGCTCAAGCAAGCACCTTGAGCATGGTCTGACAAGATCAGAGAGTATCTTGTCAATATTGGCTTTTATTTTTCTGATACTCATCGCTCACTTTATGTGAGAAAGGGAGATGCAGGTTTGGTCATCATAGTCATCTATGTGGATGACTTGATTATTACAGGTGATAGTGATAGTGGGATTGCTGAAGTCAAGGACTTTTTGAAGAAGAAGTTTGAGATGAAGTATTTAGGTGAGCTAAGGTACTTCCTTGGCATTGAGGTAATTAGATGTGATGATGGTATATGGCTGTCCCAAAGAGAGTATGGCTTGGATATGTTGTTGAAGTATGGTATGACAGCATGCAAACCACTTTCAGTCCCATTGGAGCAGAATGTAAAGTTGAGTGCTGATGTTGGGAATGAGATAGAAGACCCTACTATGTTCAAGAGAATAGTGGGGAGTTTGATCTACATGACCATTACAAGGCCAGACTTGAGCTACACTGTTGGTCTTGTGAGTCAGTTTATACAAGTACCTAGAAAGCCACATTTGGATGCAGTCAGACGCATATTGAGATATGTGAAGTCCACATTACATTATGGACTTTTCTATGAGGTAGGTACAGATGTAAAGGTATTTGGATAGACAGATGTAGATTGGGATGGTAGTATGTCTGATAGAAGATCTACCAGCGGATACATGTTCTCTCTTGGTAGTGTAGCAGTTACTTGGAGCAGCAAAAAGCAATCTACAGTTGCTTTGTCGAGCACAGAGGCTGAGTATAGAGGTGCTGTTGTTGCAGCATGTGAGGTAGTATGGCTGCAAAAGTTATTGACTGATTTAGATGTGTAGGTGGAAGGTCCAGTTGGCATTTATTGTGACAACATGAGCAGTATACAGTTGGCTAGGAACCCTGTGTTCCATGCCAGAAAAAAACATATTGAGGTACACTACCGCTTTGTGAGAGAGAAGGTACTAGCATGTGAGATTGACTTGGTGTATGTCAGCACACAGGATCAGATAGCTGACATCTTTAGGAAGGCATTGGGTACAGAGAAGCTTCAAAAGTTTCAAAGCTTACTTGGAGTTGCAGAGATGCAGTTGAGCTTGAGGGGGAGTGTTGAGATGACAAGCTCAACACACGCAGATATTAATGATGGACCGCCTGGTTAGATGGGTCCACACGTCTACACTTAGCACGTCGATGGTCATTATGACTCTCACATGGCCACTAACTCATTACTTATTATATTCAGGTTATTACACCTATTTACAACTGGCATAGTTATAGCGCCAGTCGATTAGTGTAGTCAGTTATGCATTATTTGACTTAGTAAGCCACTTTCCTTTATGTTGTATCTTATCTATAATTTGTGTACATTGTAAAGTGTGTGAAAGAAGAAGAAAAAACCAGCAAGAAAACGTTTTGGCATCCATCTCTCTTCTTGTCTCTTGAGTGAGCTTCTCCTTGTGCATTCTGTGTGTGTTCGGCGCAACATCTTGAGCAAGTCCCCCCACCACATGATTCTTGACAGATCATAGCATTTGTATGCCTTCTTCTCCTACGAATATCCAATGAAAATACACTTATGTGCTTTTGGATCCTTCTTCTTCCTTTTCTCATATAGAATGTGCACATAAGCGAGACAGCCAAAGACTTTCATGTGACTTACATCTGGCGTATAGCCATATAGCCTCTCAAACGGTGTCATCTCATGAATACTTGCAGTGGGAGTCCGATTCAAGATATACATGGTTGTCATAACAGCCTCAGCCGAATAATAGAGTGGCATCTTCTTCTCATTCATCATGGCACGAGAAGCTTCCATCAAGACCCTTTTCTTTCTTTCAACTACCCCATTCTGTTGAGGAGTGTAGCTGCAGGTAAGCTGCCTACGTATGCCATTTTCAGCCAACTCATTTGACACATACTCCCCATTGCTATCTGATCTCAAGAAAGAGATATAGCAGTCAAATTTCTTTTCAACCTGCTTTTTAAACTACTGAAAAACAGCAAACACCTCATCCTTTGTCTTTAGAATGTAAACCCAAGTATAGCGATTGTAATCATCAATGAATGCCATATAATACTTCGAGCCTCCCATAGATGCATTATGGGCTGGCCCCCAAACATCAGAGTGCACTAACTACAATGGACGTGTACTCCGCCTTACATGCCTGACAAATGGCAACCTTGACTGCTTACCAAACTGGCAAGCATTGCATAGATGACCAATATCTGAATATTGGAACTTGGGTAAACCTGTAACAAGTTGTTTTTTCTGCATAATTTGTATCCTTTGCAAATTCACAGCCCCACCCTCTTGTGCCAAATTTCCAAATCTTTGATAGTGCCAGAACCATGGGCAAACATAGCTGAATTTAGCTCTGGCAAGGTAGCATCAAGAGTAAACATTCTGCCATTCCTGTGACCGCGAGCTATCAACTTGCATCCATTGCCAAACTCTTCAATAAAGCAGCCATGCCTATTAAATCTAACCGGCAAGTTCTACTCCGTCATCTGATCGACGGACAGTAAGTTCTTCGTAATCGAAGGAACATGCAATACATCATGCAAATTATTCTTTCTGCCATCATGAACCACAAGAGGCACTTTGCCTTTATGCTCAACGCTATGCTGCGTGTCTTCACCTGTACAGACATAGCCATGTTTTTCAGCCACCATATTAGTAAACCAATCACTGTGAGAGATCATGTGATTTTATGCCCCCTGAATCAATGTACCAAACTGCATTATCAGTGCATTTTTCAGCAGCCCTATCTTTTACATACTGCATGGCACTTGAGAAATCATCTCCATGACTAGACGTAGCGAAATGTCCATCTGTTTGCCCTTCTGATTGCCCTGCTTCTTCCAGCAGTCCTTGGCAATATGCCCATACTTCCCGCAGTAGTGATAATTCTTATCCCTATTGGGACTGTCAGATGGACGCTGCTGCTGCTAGGAGTCTCTGCCTCTAGGGCTAGATCTCCCCTTGCCTCTAAAGTTTCCACCACCTCTTGCATTCGATACCTGCTGGTTGTTATTGCCATAGGGTGCATTCTGCTGGCCTCCTCTACCAGATCCATAGCCTCTACCTCAGCTATCACGGTCGCGTTGATAAGAATAAAAAACTGCATCCTTATTTTTAGAACTGCTAGATCTTGTAGCCAAGCCAAGCTTAACCTCTTTATGGATAAGTAATGTAACCAGCTCATTGACATCAGGCATTTCAGCCCGTACAGACACAGAAGTGTCAAAAGACGTATACTCAGGCCCCAAGTCATTCAAAGTCACAGCAACCATGTCTTCATCTTCAACCTGTGAACCAACAGATGCCAGTTGATCCGCAATGGTCTTAACCTCTGTGACATAATCCTGTATAGATCTGCTCTTTCTCTCCATGTTGTTGAACTTTTGCTTCAACTGTATCTTTATGGCACTTGTGGTTGTGCCATAGTACTTGGTCCCATGCATTCTTAGGAGAGCTGCAGTTCATTATCTGCATTACCATGGCATCTGATATACATAGAGATAGCCAGTGCAACACCCTACGAGGTTTTTTTGTCCAAGCTCGGTGTAGTCATCTCTGATCAGCCGTAGGTCGCTCTAAGAGCTCAGGTTCAGCTTCTGCTCCAGTCACCAACTCCCAGTAGCCTTTCCCTATTAAGAAGTTCTCCATGTGGAACTTCCATATGGCATAATTGTTACTGTCAAGCTTTTCCCCCACAATCTGGGTTATGTTATCGGTTCTTTTTGCATTTGCCATGATGTCAACACTGCCTGACTTCCTACAAGCCAACAAGTCACTCTGACCAACTTCAGTCCTTGACTGTTTATGACAGTTTTCTGCAGCTATTCTCTGCAACAAACCAGGAAATTTCAGCTCTTTACAACCTCAAAAACATCCACAAGCATGTGGTCTAACCCGTAGGTATAACAGTCAATACATATGCTATGTAGTTGCTTCAGCTTAAACTCCTACAATCTCACTGCCAGGGTAAATACATAGAGTTTGAAAACTGTAAACTGTGAGTAACCAGCAGCAATTTCAAGGCCAAAATCAATGTGTATACATGTCCCAAACCCTCCAGAATATCTGCTAGTACATGTGGCAGTCCAGACATAAGCATACGGGTACAAAACAATGCATAACCAGCAAGTACGATTGTCAAATAACTTGTTCATAGATTGCAGTCAACAAATACTCAGTGAAATCAAGCCTCATTAGCTCCAAAATAGCTCAAAAACATGCCATACATCCACTTTGAAGTATCAAGGTCACTGCATGACCATATGGGCACCCATAGACAAGCTGTCTTCAATAGCTAGTGGCATACATTGCATTTACAGTTTATACCCAGCTAAGACAATGTAAATGCATTCAATTTCAGCTTCAAATTTCAGTTTTTAATCATGCTCAATGCCCGATTCAATGCTCCAAGAATTCCCAAACATATTCCCAATAGCATACAGTTGTTAGAGATCAACAATGTCAGAACATGCTTCAGTAGAAGATGATGCTTGCTACCCGCATTCAATGATAGTTTTCAACCTATCAATGGCTTCCAGATCAAAATTACTCAATAATAAAAAACGAGCTCCAACACATGAGAACATGTACGTACGGCCTCGAAGTAAATTTCTAAGTCTTGTTGATGCTTTTGGGCATGACAGGAGCTTTTGTAGCTCAATGATGATCAAATGCAAGCTGTCCTTTCACTTTCCCAACAGTTCATGACTATTTTACAAATCTGTATACTCTGATTCCAGCTCATAACAAAGATCCAACACAAGCAATAGCTTCTTGTAGTCTTCAAGTACCTTCGAAAGAGTGCAAACATGCTTTATAGCACTTTGTAGATGATCAATGGCTTGATTTTCAGCCAACAGAGGCAGCCTTCTGTCCTGGCGCAAACATGCAGCCTACAGGAATGTCTTCAGTAGCAGCAAATGTTGATGATGATGATGAAGATGAACACTTAGATGTGCTCAAGAGTGCTCCCCAAAGCTCCCATAGAAGTCTCAAACACTAACATGAAGCATAGACTCCATCTGACCAAAATGCATACATTCACAAAGACAATGGCAGACAGCCCTTCTTCTCTTTTCAACCTTGGCAGGTAAGTCTTCAGATCTTCTTCCCGCATGCACTCCACAGAGCCCAGTCATGGGTGCTCTGATACCATGTTAAGATTCAGAGACAGAGACAAGGGTTGAAGTCAACTAAGTAGTGTGCTTTCTCTCTTTCATTATCATTCCACACACTACTTAGTGAATGTACAACCTAAGGTCACAAAGGACCATTCACACCAAAGCAGTTAAGTCCTAAGCACCGACTTATTTAATGTTCTCATAGTGTGGTACAGCTGGACAACTTAAGTGTCGGATATGGTCATACCAAAGATAGTAGATCGAGCTTGAAGTCTTAACATATATCTCGCAAAGCAATCCATGAATGAATATACTTTCCTACCCACTAGTTGATCCAAAATTTGGTCAATAAAGGGCAATGGGTAGTAGTCCTTGACTGTCTTCTTATTTAGCTCACTAAAATCTACACAAAATCGGATTTGATTGTCCTTCTTCTTTCTAATCACAATTGGCGGACACCATTCAGTATCCTAAACAAGGAAGATCAAACCCACTTTCTGCAACTTCTGCAGCTTTTCAAACAGCCCGTCCCTTAGTTCAAGAGTCATACGCTTTACTTTCTGATGTACATGGCGGGTTTCTTCCTTTACAGGAATAGTATATACAGCCAGACTAGGGGGAATGTCCCTAATTTCATCACAGCTCCAAGCGAAGATGTCGTGGAACTCCTAAATCAGGGACACATAGTCCTCTCTCTCTTCCGAACTAAGCATGGAACCTAATTTAATTGGCCGTGAATCATTAGGCGTCCGCATCTCTTATTCAATCTTGAGGCTCTATTGGCTCATTCAATGTTATTTGATAAATGTCCTATGTGTAGTGGACCCTTCTTTAGATCCATCACTTGATGACCTCTCATTACCAGATGGATCTTCTACTATTTCTAGTTCGCTAGGGGATAAAGGAGCCCTCTCACTCTGAGGCAACTCAGGGTAAGCATCCACTATTACATGATTGGCACCTCTACCTAGAATCACTCGACCAGTAGGTATATCAACTTGACACTCTATTTGTAAGATCCATGGCCAACCTAGCAAAACTCGATAGCTAGGACGTCCTGCAAACTTTATCACCCTAAAGTCTAGATAGCATTCCACACTCGCAACTGTAATGTGGACTTTAGTGATACAACCTTCTGGTTGTCTTAGACTGCATCCACCATCCTAAGAAGTGTAGAGCTGTTTTTTTGAAATTCGAGACCTATCCTCTCCATCAAGTTTGAACTCATGATATTGATGAAGGATCCAGTTTCCACGATAGTATGCTCTACTAATATTCCATCCACATATGCTGGAACCCTAGGGCAATGCTTTTTAGCATGATCAAATTAATCTTCTCCCACTCTAGCTATGCCCAAAGGTTCTAAAATATATACCCAATATGCAAGATTTTCTTGAATTCCTTGCGTACTCTTGGAGAAATTGTAATCAGTTGCAAGAGGTTCACATCTGGTTTAACTTCACAAAGATAACTTGCTAGGTCAAAGTTATGGTAGTTAGCCAAAGTTCTCTTCTCGTGCCAAACCATTCTCTCCTTTGGTCTTTGGACTAGATTTAATACCTCTTTTTTAACTTTTGCATTCTTTCTTGGCAATCCCTTATCCTTCTCGGGATCAACTTTACTATCAACATGCCTTAAAGGTCTACCTTCCATATCAGGATTCAAAACTTGCTTTCCCCTAGCCTCTTGCTTAGGGTTTCCCTCGATAGGTTTTACAATTCCTTTGTCACCCTCTTTAATCTTTTGACCTCTTGTTACGGCTCGTAGATTAGAAGTTTCAACTTCATTGACACATACAACCTCAATAAGGCTGACTCCACTGCCATGAGGCAACTCCTCTACAATAGCATTTCCTCGTTATAGTATTTGTCTTGGTCCCTCATCTTGCTGGAGATTGTTCCCTTATGCACAATGGTTAACTGGACCGGGTAGTTTACTCCCTTGTTGGAGAGAACTGATCTTACTCCAACAACAAATAGCAGCTAAATGGCTAGACTTTTCGCAAATATCGCATTTGACATTTAGACAATTCCTATGGAAATGTTGGCTACCACACCAATCACAGTTTAATCTTGAGGGGGTACCCTCTTCAGGGTGTCGACTCCCTATCAAATTCTGCTGCTTCTTAAGAAAATTGACATCCATAGCTATTTATCTGTATTGTTCAGAAATCATATCGGTGTAGTGCTTCATCATGTCCTTAACTTCTCCAAGGATATTAGAGACACTCGACTCATAGCCACAATCGTCTGTCTGTTGTTCCATCGGTCTAACCACTTAATTAGGAATTGACCACGGACCTATTGGGACAATATTAGGATT
Source organism: Lygodium microphyllum (assembly GCF_053477565.2). Taxonomy (NCBI): domain Eukaryota; kingdom Viridiplantae; phylum Streptophyta; class Polypodiopsida; order Schizaeales; family Lygodiaceae; genus Lygodium; species Lygodium microphyllum. The sequence continues at coordinate 31,327,330 of NC_141141.1, forward strand.
CGTTCTTTGGCCTCCACTATGTAGTGGGCCCATCTGACTAGCCATAGGCATATTCATACTATTGGGAGGAGCGGGTAACATAGGCAGATTCGACATGATACTCCCTTTGCCATTCACATTTGACATGGTGGTCCCTTGACTCCCATTGGTCAATACCAAATTATTACCATTTCAATTTATCCTTGCTGCATAAGCCACTTGCAAGCGTGACTCTAGTCCTTTTACTTGGGTAATAGCAATGTCAATGTCGGCCAAAGAAACATTACTGAGCTGCACTTGGATATTGAAATCAAATCCAGGTAGGAAATATTGCAACTATGCAGCCGGTGGAATGGGGATATAAGTATTAAGTTTACGAAGAACTTGCTTTAGCTTCTTGGCATAGGCCTGGACATTCTCATTTGGCTCTTGGCATGCTACATTCAAGACACACAACCAATACTGTCCACCTCTCTCAGGAGCAAACTCTCTACAGAAGGCCGTGAAGAATTGGTCAATGCTAGTTATGGTTCCGGCCTCTAGATCACCGTGATACCATACTGCTACCCTTCCTTTTAACATCATGTTGAAGAACATCATTAGGTGTCCATCTTGGATTCGATAGTTGAACATGAGTGTTTGAAACTCCTTGATATGGAGTTCTCCATCTTCTTCTGCTAACCCATGGAAGATGGGCAAAGGTGCTCCTAATGCCTGTAAATTCGGTGTATCTGCTGGAATTGAAATGGGTTGTGCCATGCCTATAACCGGATTGACAACAGAAGTTTGTGTAGGTAAAACTACACCCCCACTTGAAGTGGGTTGATTGATTGGAAGAGAGAAAGTACTAAGACTTCCACTTGTGCTCAAAGGGCTACTTATGACACTCAGGTTATTAGAACCACTGTCGCTTATGCGTAGTGGGCTACTTCTTTGAGGGGAATAACACCTTACGATCTCCAACCGTCGTCTAGCCCTCTTAGCATGTTTTGCTTTTTATATTTCGGCTTGATGGTTCTTGTTAGAGGACATAAACCAACTATTTGGTCCCTAGAAACCCTAGATTCAGAACCACCACTTGTTGGTGGCTCTCGGCAGACGCACCACTGATGGAACTTGAAATGGACGGGCACTAGCTATGGCATGGTACTAGCCATACCTCATGTACACAATAGACAACCCCACCACATGGTCTCGCAAGCTAGGAGCGTCTATAATACATCGATGTACACTAGATAGAATTAATTATGTATTTTTAGCTGATATGTAGTCCAACGTTTACCTTCCTTTCTCCTCGAAGGGAGATCCCATAACATATAGGCATAGTGCCGCGTCACACAAACATCAAGAAGCTCCCCTCAGAGCTGATTGCCGCGGCTCCACTGCGACTCTCCTATACCTCGGGGATTGGCCCCAAGATGTGTGGCTCCAACATATAAGACATAACACACAAACTCCACTATCTTCTTGTTTTGTACGATCCAGGAATATATAGATCCTCACCAAATAGTCCCAAGAAAAGCGTACAATTGACCTACAGCAAAGGCTCCTTTCCACTCAACGTATAAGTCATGTCCTATGAAGAAAATTGCTATGAAATCCAAGACTAATACCATGTCATGCGTCATGCATAGTGCATATGATCCTAGTGCACAAATAATATTTATCAAATTAGCATTTTGTGATGTGGATAAAATAGCCCTTTCATATTATTCACTAAACGTATGCTTCGATGTATGAAGACTAGCACTGATCTCTCGTGCTAGTAGCTCCTTAAACTGAATTATTGTAATTCTAAATATAATTCACAATCAAATGTTTCAAAATTCAAACCCTCTCATCCCTTTTATTCTCTTAACCTCACCATTTCCCTCTAATGTTTAGGTTATGCTGCGTTGCATAGGTATAGGGTATTATTGTGTATGTATTTTTCACATAAAATGAAAAAAACATGAATTATAATGCATAAAAAAAGCCAAAATGAAGCCAAAATTCATGCCTCAGCTTTGTTATATAGCCACAACCACGAATCATCATTTTCTAGAAATTTATAATGCAAAAATCATATTTTTAATCATTTTTTACTATTTTTCTCTATTTATTTATGCATAAAAATAGATTATTTTCTAATTGATGATTAGTGACTAATCATGAAAGTTGAAAGATGTTTTGTCTCAGAATTTTATTCCATGCGCATCACTTTTTCCCACCCAAAACCAATAAAACCTTCATTTTTACACTAAAAAGGCGATTTTTGAGTCATAATTTAATTATTACGACTATTTATTATTACAGGTCTGCAATTTTTTTAATGCACATCCCTCAATCATAATGAAAGCAAGATCTAAACAAATTTTTTCTCCTGATGAATTTCATTTCAACCATCAAACATCAATAAGAAGTCAATTTCGGGCAAGCATCCTTCGACCGGTCTTCATTCTTCTTCATGGGCATGAATTGCCCCTTAAGGGGAGAGAGAGGGAGGAGAGAGAAAGACTGGTTTTTTATCAAGCCATCTGGGCAACCATTTGACACATGAAGATTGGTGATAGGGAGCGAAGGAAGCAAGAAGATCAGTCATCTAATCAGTTGGGGGGTTGCTTTAAAGTCCCCATAGCCCCTCTCTCTCACATGTCGCTTGGTTTCATGGCGTTCATTTTTTCTTGCCCACCGAAAAAAAATGGCCCCCCTCCTCATTCGTCAAATTTGGGGGTCCAAGGGACTCCCAAAGAGTCACACCCCTTCCATTCTCAAATGGTTAGCCAATTTTTAGCACTCCTCCAACGTCCGACGTCCAAATCGGCTTTCGAAAATTCATAGGCGTTCCTATACCGAGCATTTCCCAGAGTTTCATTTGACATGTTGAGAAATTATAAAAAGTCCCCAACCATCAGTTGGTGGGTCTTTGAAGCACTTTTGGGGCTTTGCCGCTTAAAATCATACTGATTGTAGCTGCCGCCTCTGAGAAGTCTATTTTTCACCTGAAATTTGGATTTTTTGGCTACTTTTAAGCACTTCACTATAAGGATACGAAGACATAGCGACATCACTTTCCGACGCAAAATAGCAGAGATGCAAATAGCGACGGTGCTCAGACGAAAAAATGCGGGCCGAAACCTGAGCGCATTATTTTGCGCGAACGAACAAAAGAGAGAGCGAAAGGGAGAGCAAACTCCATCTTGCATTTGAGAGGGAGAGGGAGGGAAAGAGAGAAAGAGGGAGAAGGAAAGCTTATCACCGCCACTATTGCCATTTGCGAAGAAGAGGAGGAAGTGTACGGAGGGTGAAGAGGAGCTACTGTCACGAAGAGGAGCTATAAAATCCATCCTCGGGCATTTACGGTGAGTGCATTGTTCCTTCTTGCTTTGTTTTTGTTTTTTCTCCTTTTCTTTTACTTGTTTTTGTTAAAAATCATGTGTATTGAGAGAGGGAGATGAAATGAGAGAGGAGAGGAAGAGAGAAAAGGAAAGAAGGAATGAGAGAGAGAGGGAAAAAATATTAAACATAATAGGGAAAGAGAGAAAGAGAGGGAGAGGGAGGGAGGAAGGGAGGGAGAGAGAGAGAGAGAGGGAGAGGTTGTTGTTATTATTGTGTTGTTTTATTTCTTCTTTTCTTTTTTTCTTGTTTGTTGTTGTAGTGGTAGTGGTAGTGGTAGTGGTAGTGGTGGTGGTGTTGGTGGTGGTTTTCTTATTTTTTGTAGTAGTAGTAGTAGTAGAAGTAGTAGTAGTAGTAGTAGTAACAGTAGTAGTAGTAGTAGTAGTAGTAGTAGTAGTAGTATTTTTTCCTTCTTTTCTTATTTGTTGTTATTATAGTAGTAGTAGTAGTAGTAGTAGTTTTTTTTTTTTCTTTTCTTGTTTATTGTAGTGGTAGTGGTAGTGGTAGTCGTAGTCGTCGTCCTAGTCGTGGTTGTAGTAGTAGTAGTGGTGGTGGTTTTCTTGTTTGTTGTTGTAGTAGTAGTAGTTTTTTTTTTCTTATTTATTGTTGTTTAGTTTTCTTGTTTATTGTTGTTGTTGTAGTAGTGGTAGTAGTAGTAGTTTTTTCTTCTTTTCTTGTTTGTTGTTGTTGTTTTTTTTTTCTTTTCTTTTCTTTACTTGTTTATTATAGTGGTAGTGGTAGTGGTAGAGAGAGAGAGATGTTTTGTTAAAGGAAATTGATAGTAGAGAGAGATATATATTTTGTTAAAGGAAATGAGAAGGGGAGAGGAAGAGAAAAAGGAAGAAGGAACGAGAGAGAGGGAATAAACATACAACATAATAAAGAAAGAGAAAAAGAGAGAGAGATGGAAGGAGAGAAGAGAATGAATGGATAAAAAACAAAGAGAGAGTGATGGCGAGGTCTGCTGCGATACCACAAGACAGGAAACATTCCGACATACGTTAATTTGTGGGTGGGTGGAGACGAGAGGGGGACAGGAAGAGAAAAAGGAAGAAGGAACGAGAGAGAGGGAATAAACATATAATATAATAAAGAAAGAGAAAAAGAGAGAGAGATGGAAGGAGAGAAGCGAATGAATGGATAAAAAACAAAGAGAGAGTGGTGGCGAGGTCTGGTGCGATACCACGAGACGGGAAACATTCCGGCATACGTTAATTTGTGGGTGGGTGGAGACTTTACATACGTTAATTTTGCTGAGTTACAAGAGAAGAAATCCCTTCTCAAACAATTTAAGAAAGAAAAAAAGAATGATAACAAAAACAAATTGTTTGTCATAATGTAGACAAAATGGAAAACGATGAAGGTCGTGATGTTCAAGATCTCAAGCTGTATCTTAATCAAGGTATCCCATGTCCTTGCTCTCAATGTAAGCTTGCAATTAGATGAAAATGTCGATTATCTATAGAACACGTACGACACTTCGATGAGTTTCAATCTGAGATAATTGATCAAGCGATCTCAGATTTTGAGTAAACGATAAGAAAAGTGTATATCAATCATGCATTGTATTTGCAAGCTAATTGAATACCATATACAAAAACATTGGGTGTGGCTAGCAAATTTTCTATCCAGGGAGGTGACATCTCGTTCCAAGGAGAAGTGCATCCTTTGCGGCCAGTTAAAAGAGTTCGTGAGCGTGCGATGGATGGAGTGCCTGAGCCAATCCACCACTTGGAAGGTACTACCCAATCTTTACCGTCAATACTAGAGGAGACATGCAGCCTTCCAGACTTACCTACAACCTTGGAGCCTAAGATGGAGGCAATGATCGATGTATTGATGCCCATGGATGTCGAGACTTCTGATCTGCTTAGAGAGGAAGCATCCATACTATTAGATGATGGGTGCCAAGTATCTCGCCTAAAGACACTGCTTGCACTCCTAAGTGTGCAAGCAAAATACGGGTGGAGCGATGCGAGTGTGATCGAGTTGTTCAGGTACCTTGTACGTACGCTTTGTTGATTTCTTTTCGGCACTATCAGTAAATTTTTTTAATACTTTTTCAAGATATTTTATGATTTTTTTTAAGGTTACTGAAGTATCATATATTACTACTTATAAATACCATGTCTGAGTCTCGTGATAAAGCACGACATGTTTTACGAAAGCTTGGTATGGACTACAATAACATCCATGCATGTATCAACGATTGTATACTATTTTGAGGAGAATATGAGACTATGGAGACATGTCCAAAGTGTTGTGCTCACATGTATCGACAGAACTTGTAAGGGCAAACCATCCCTCAAAAAGTTCTTAGACACTTTCCACTTATCCCCCACATAAACCACATGTTTCTTATGTTTGGCATGGCGAGCTTGACAATGTGGCAAGATATGCGCAAGCGCAATAGTCGACGGTCCGTCAATATTCGAGCCATTCTCATGTGGACCATGCATGACTTTCTGGGATTTGAAGAGTGCTTAGGTAAGTAGGCTTTCATTCTCATTGGTAATATCTATCATAGCTCGTTCAAGTTTGTATTCACTAGATAAAGGTGTTGGGATAGGTCTGGTTACCTCAGGTTATCATGCATGTCTATTGTGCGGGCCACAATTAGACTCCGGAAGGTCATGAACCCTGAAGAATATGGTATATCAAGGAACATCACTTTCTTGCAAGAGGGTCATGAACTCAGGGAAGGTTTTCTTGGATGACCTCCAGCACATATGAAAGCCCAAAGCTGGTACGAGTTGAAAATGGTCCACACGGAGTCACATCCAAACGGAATGCGATGGTTCTTAGTTTTCTACGAGATGCCATATTGGACCCACTTACAGTGCAACCACTTGTTGGATCCCATGCATATTTTCAAGAATGTGGGTAGCTTGCTATGGGACCACATCACAGGAAAGAGAGACACTGTATGAGCACGAATGGATTTGAAGGAGGTAGGCAAGATGGAGGTGCTTTGGCCACAGTTGAGTGCTGATGGTCACTTGTAGCTACCTCCTGCTCCTTAGGTTTTGTCCACTAAAGAAGAGCACATTGTAAAGCAAATAGTCAAGTCTATTTGCACTCCGATGGGTATGATGTGTTCTCTCAGGTCTGTGTTTTCTAAAGACGACCAATTATTAGGACTAAAATCCCATGATTAGCATAAGATATGTCAGGTTTCTACTAGGAATGGATTGTAAGTGGCCTACATATTTTGCTATTTGAAGTGTAGTCGTTGTTCATAATGCTTTCTCGTTTGTGGCAGTTTGTACTACCAATCGCAATTGCAGGATGCCTTACTCCAAAAATACGCGGGGCAATTTTATAGGTTGTCGACTTTAGTGCAATGGATCTCACAGAAGGAGATTAAGACGTCCTCAATTGAATCCGCGAGGTGGGGAGTAGTGGAGACAGTGTGTCTCTTTGAGAAATACCTGCCTACCAGGATGCTCACGATACAAATCCACCTTCTTGTGCATCTTGTAGATGGAGTGGAGATTGTTGGACATGTCCATACACGCGATGGATGTTCTTCTTGGAGTACTTCATGAAAATCCTGAAAGGCTTTGTGAGACAACGAGCTCGGCCAAAAGGTAACATGGATGAAGGTTGGTTGGTGTCTAAGGCGCTAGTGCATATTTCACAATGGCTACCAATAGTGGATTCAGACAACAGTATGCTATGATCGCTGAAGGACGATGATAGACTGACTGGAGATGTGGTGATTGGAAATGGGATAGAAAAAAGAATGGATGCTGCAATGGAGGAGAAAGTGAATCGCTTTTGTATGTTGCACCATGCCTCTATGGAGACGTGGCTCGCTAGGTACCAGTAAGCTAGGAAAGATCGAGAGGAAGCGCGATCTGAATTTCGACGTAGTACACACCATCGACCGATTTGATATCCCAAGGGCATGGAGGAGATGCCACGATTTATATCAACGTGATGGTTGCATGGAGCTTTGACCGCAACGTCTCGCGAAGGGGCGGAGGTCTCAACCGAGGATTGGGAGTTATCGAGGGGGGATGTAGTCCAAAGGTGATGACGTGCTTAGGGTTTGTCGTATCTATATTTTATATGCGACAACTAATTGAGTGTTTCAATGTACAGTACAAAATATACAATGCAATGTGATCACGCAGATGGCATTTTTATGTGGAGCGTATTGACAAAATGCGCTCCACAAGAGATTGTGGTATCATGGCAAGGTTTGAGCAAGAGAGCCAACAACGAGCAACGGATCCAAAAACGGTTATAGATGAGATGGAGTATTTTAGGAACTTGCAAAGTATTGTCACGCATTAGGGGAGTTTTGAGGTCTCAAAAATACCTTTTAGGATGTGGAGAGAGAGTGCTCTAGACCAATAAGAGCAAAGCCTCCTTAATGGAACTTCTATTTTAAAAAAATTAAAAAATCATTTTACAAAAATATATAAATATGATAATATTACGAATTTGTATTTTTATTATGTATTTTTAGTCTCTTATATTCGTGATTATGACATCTTTTGCATTAATGGCATAGAGTCTCGGCTACTTTTATTTAATGATGTTTCTAGATTAATGATAATGACTAATGTAATTGAAATTCAAATTGGTGAAAAGCATGGCGCTCAGTTTTTTCCTTCCTTTCTTTTATTCCTCTATTGTTTTTCCCTTCGTTATGATAGCCTAGTCCTCTCTCTCTCTCTCTCTCTCTCTCTTCTACCATGGATACAAAAATTCGACCTTCAACAAGGCGTCCAAGCTCCCAAATCACATCCATATCAGTGTTTAACTCATTCCAAACTGATGGAAGATGGATTCCTACTATCATTAGCAAAGGTAGTTGGATCACCATGCAATAAGCAAAACGTGGAAAAAGGCAAAGACATGAGAGCTCGTTTATCTCTGCTTGGAAGGGCAAAATCCGAGATTTTAAGCTTGGAGCAAATAAGAATAGTATCAAAGAGGTACTAGTGCAACATGTGTTCATGCATAGAGAGCTATGTTTGAAACCTGGATCTTCAAAGCTTCCAATGCATAGACCAAATTGTAAGAATTTGATTCTTAAAGTTTTTCCTTTCTTAAACATGGTTTAGGTTTTTCCATTATAATATTTGTTTGTCTTGTAGATGTCTATCCCTCTAATCTTGAGGAATGGCAACCAGTGGAATCTATTATTGATGTTATTGATGTTATACATGGTTCAATTGGAGAAGAAATGTATAGAGGTAGAAAGAAGACAGAGCTTGCAGAGAATGGAATATTCTTTTATGACCATTCTTATGTTATTCCTATGTGGCATTGCCAATGGGGATCAATAAAACTCCTTCCTTTGCCAGATTTTTCAAGCTTTGAGTGGCCTTTGCCAAGTCCAGCTACTAGTGAGGCTATAGATGTAAGATATTTTCTGAGATCCAGAAAGCACTAAAATCTAATATCTCAAGGAGGCTAATATATTTATTGATTTCTTCTCTAATATGGAGATAAGAATAACAAAAACCATGCTTTCAGTGAAGAGACTAACATATGATCATATCATACAATTTGTTGATGAAGGATGGGATACAAGGACAGAAGGAAAAATTATATGTAAGATAGATCAAGACTCTATAGCTTGTAAATATATGATTGCTACTCAAAATTTTATCCTTAGCTTTTACTATAGTCGATGGCATTTTGTTGGTAGTAGTCTAGTTGCTTTAGACCAGAATCTTAATGATTTCAGCAAGGATCCTATTGTGGATCTTGATATTTGGTTCAACGAGGATATTATTGCAATCTTAAAGATCAGAAAATCATGTACGCTACATCAAGTGAGGATGGATTTACAAAATGAAGATATTGAACTACCATGCTCCTTTGTATTCCAACTTGACAAGAAACGAGTAAGTTTTCACATCATATTGTATGTACTTAGATGTATATCAAGATCTCACTTTCTAACTAACAAACATTTGTAATTTAGTTTTTGCAGATATCGAAAAGGAGAGAAAATAAAATACACTGCAATGACATTCAAGAAAAGATATCTTTACTATCAATATAAAATACATGTACAAATTTTGTAGCAGATGTCTATCTGCCATCTCTATGAGATATACAAGGGATGAAGGGCAAATTTCTATATATGAAGGCCTACAAGGCGATATGGCAAAGCTATTTCTTTTTTGGAGAACTATCCTTTCTAGGAGTCCTTTTGCCTTTCTTTGATGTCTTGGGTATAGAAGGTGTTGAAGCTGTGGATTTTCCTTCCGTGGTTATAGGCACCGCATCTACTTCATGGTGCAAATGCCCACCAATCTCTGTTGTTGGTTGTATACAATTGACCATCATATACTTCAAGAGCTTTGCTCTGATGTACCAAATATGCTCAGATGTATAGCAATCCTTCGAAAACTGTCACACATTTATAGAAAAAAGAGTTTTAGTTCATTATTGTTCTTACAATAGACTATATTTTTATAATCAATGGACTATTTGCAATTAATATCTATCTTAAAGTTTAGCATATTTCATATTACCTTTACATGTTTATCATCATTAAGATAAACAAAGTTAACCATTCTTCTAGCATTTTCAATCACCCTCCAGCCACAAGAATGGCTATCATCCTGATGGGGACACTGCAACCACCAACACAAAGTAAAACTATAAAGAGGACGAATGGTAGTTCATAGAATAAACTCATGTTTCAATTATTTTAATGAATAACTTACCGCAACTTGTCTATATTACATTGTTGCAAGCAAATCAGATGGCATAGGGGGTCTTTTCTCTAGCTCTTCAATTAATCTTTTGGCACCTCTATATATAAAATATGTTGAAATTTAGAGTACTTACAAAAAAAAGAATTGAAATATCAAGGAGCCCTTGGATAATATAACTTACAATTTAGCATTTCCATGGCTTCCTTTCATAGAGTTGATTAAAAAGCATTGCTTATCCACAAGGTCTATTGCAATCAAGCTCTAATGAGAACTAAAAGCAATCATATATCAACAAATTAGTAGGATAAAATCTCAAAAACTCTAATAGAATATTGAATTACTTACTTTTCATTATATGGAATTATAAGCAGCTCCAAAGTATTGAAGTCAATCAAATTGAGCTAGTGCTCAATAAAACTTGCATCAAGCTCATTCCTCATAAAGAATGAGATAGATGGATCAAAAACCTCAATTTTTTGTTGTATATCCAAAGGAAACTCATGCATTATACACCTAGAAAAGGCATAGAAATAGTGAGTATACACAAGAAAAATCTTATTGCTAAAAAAATATCAAAAAGTATAAGTAATTATGGATGGACATACCTTAGGCCAGTAAGAATAAGACTGTCATTTACTTCTCTTCTTTTATCCTTAAGAATCTGAACACATGCAGCATCAAAGGAGATAACCTCAGTTCTTTTGCCTAAGTCACCAGGTAAGAAACAAAACACACTGAATCCTTTTGGATTAGCTGCTTCAAGAAGGGTGGCTAGCTCATTTTCAAAGGACCCTAGTTGCTCTATTTCCCTTTCTTCAACCCTTTGCCTCCTATACTCTCTCCATTTATCTGCTTGTTCCTCTTTAGCCTTCTCCTCTTTTTCATGTTGCCTTGTATCCTTCTCATGGGTGACATCCTCAACCCTGACACCAGAATCATCTTTCTTTCTTCTAGGTGGGGGCACATTAAGGATATTAAATGTCTTCATATCAGTGAGGGAAATTGGCTCAAGGACCTTTGAAAATCTATATCTTAGCCTCCTAAGAATTACCATGTCCTTGTCCATGAGTGTGAGCCTATGAGCATGAGCAGCACAAATGTAGGCATCTTGGAAAAACTCAATTAGAAAATCCTCTGTGGCTTCTTGTATACAATTAAGAGCTGTTCTTGTCCATCTGAAACTATCCAAACTATATCTGTCACAAATTTCCCTGACAAGCCTCTGAAAAGACAACTTTGGAATTGCATTGTCAAGAGCATTTACTGCCTTCCTAATCTCCCTTAGACACCTGACATTTTGAGAAAACCTTCTCCTTGGCTTTGATTTTCTAGAGAGCTTCTGAGGCTTTGAAGACTGATGAATCTTTGATGCTAAATCCCTAGGATCAATTTTCTCTTTTCTTGCTGTTGCCTTAGTCCTAGCCATCTGCCAAAAAAACATATGTTACTTCTTCTCCAGCATGTAAAGCAAAACGCGAGTCCCAGACAAGAGTTATCTATGCTGCATGGCGTTTTCTCGTATCAGCTCAATTTTTCTCGAGTTGTCTAGTGAAACGCGAGTGTCAAGCAAGGTGCCTCCTTACAGCTACTTCTTTTCGCGTTTCACCGGACTTGTTGTCCATTGTGTCCAGTGAAACACGAATTTAAGCCAGGAAACCTGCTTAAAGTACCTTATTTTCGCGTTTCACCGGACAGCTCATAAATAGCATAAAAATTGAAAAAACCAAGAAAAAAGAGCTTTGATCCAAGGAAAGCTTTTAAGATTACTTAAAATATCCACAGAATTAGGGAGGAAATTTGAAGATTTCCTTAAATATCCATAATATTAAGGAATGCTTTCACTGTGGAAAAAATTCTTTTGTAGTGGTCTAGAGCTAATAATAACATAAAGGATTAAGGAAAAATATCAAAACAATGCATTGAATAGAGCTTGTTATTGAAAAGCAAGATGCAGAAATCATATCTTCTTTTTAGCTTGTTCTTCACAATCTCAGCCTAAAGATGACAATATGCTTGAAGGTTTGCTTTGTTGGGGAAGCAGTGAAATGGTTGGAGATTGGAAGGAAATGCTTGGAGACTGGAAGGAACACCAAAAACAAAGATGGAGTAGCGATGAAATGCGATGAAAGGTGAAGGCGGTGAATTTGCATGGACTCAACGTTCTTCGCAAAGTGTTAATAACACACGTGTGACGTACTCTCGCTTACCGAAATTTTTTATTTACTTGAAAAATGGTTATTTAACACACGTGTGACGTATTTTTAGAAAAAGAGAATGCGCACGTCTTCTGAGGAGCTTATTACGATGTGTTAAGTCAGACACGTGTACACATATTTTTCACATGCTTAACGGTTGATATAAAAGCATTTCAAACCCATTTCTCCGACATTGTCTTCTTCTCTGCCAAAATTTCGTCTCGACTTCCCTTCAAGGTCCTTGCATCCTTGTGGAGAGCAGTTCAAAAATCTTTGATAAGTAACAATTTTTTTTATTGCAAGCATTTTAACAAAATAAATTTGATTAATATAGAAAGAATGTTTTATAACACTTGAATAATTAAAGATGTTATGTGCTTTCTATATTTCAAAAGCAGCATAGCTTTTTTAAAAATGATTATATCATCAATTTGTGTGTTTTCATAGAATTTATTTATTGTTCATGTTTTTTTTTCATTTGCAATTTTTGACCATCGAAACGCGAGACAATGTCTCTGTTGATGATATTTTGCTTAGTATCGCGTTTCACCGCTACATATTAGAATAATTTTTGTCTTCAAGCTAGTGTTCGATGAAACACGATTTCTTCATAGGCATTTGCCTTATACACTTGAATTTTCGTGTTTCATCGGTCAACTAAAAAATTCTCATGTTTTGATTTTTTTGTCTTGGAAAATCAATGTTGGGACCTCTTTCCATGATATCATCTTGTTTTATTGGATATTAGTTCTATTGTGCTTTTGTTTTTCAGGAATAAATATTTTTCTGGTCAATATGACAAAGAGGAAGCTATCTCTGGAAGGAATGGATGAGGAGGAGATAATTGGACATCTGATGATAGGCTCTTTGATTTTTTACACACCACTGGAAATTCTTCCAAGTTTTGCTATATCAGGGAAATTTTCAATGTTCCTTTTGATTTGAAGGAGTTATTGGAGGATCTTGATGATAAACTTAAGGAGTACAGATGTTTTTATGATAGACATGTGCAAGGTTTGGAAGTCAATGGATTTGTTCATTATAGTGATGTCATGGGAGCCACCAATACATCCAGGTCAACTTTGCTCGGCAGGTTCAACCTCATTGATGAGGAATTCAGAAAGAAAGAAACATGTTGCCCTTTCCACAAGTACCAATACCAATGCCTTCTGATCCACAAGGACGTTGGATTTATTGTGTATCTTCAGTACATGGAAAATTCTTCTCCAGATATAGACCAACAGAGAAAGCTAGAGGATTTTGCAAGTATGGATAAGGAGGTCGAAGAGAAGGAGGAGATGTTCCAAGAAGATGTTGAGAATCAACTTGTCCAAGGTTTTGATGTAGGTTTATTCAAGAGTGACAATATCACAATGGTGGAAGAAAAGGAGATTGAGCCAAGTGCACAGGTTGATGAAGAAGGTCCTCTTGCCTGTGTTCCAACATTTCCCACTTATCTTATCAACAAGAAGAGATATGTGTTGCTAAATGATATTCAACATCTTTTTGATCTTAGAGAAGATTATTGCTTAGCAATCCTTGCAGGTTGGGGCAAAAATGACATGAATTTTATAGGTTATGAACAAGAATCACTAGCAAGTCTTGATGTTGAGGGAGAGAATTTCCAAGATAGCTTTATAGCCTTATATACATGTATTAATCAGATCATAGAATACGAAAAGGGGGGGCTACCTACAGAAGAAGAGTTCTTGCAAGTCCAGAAGAAACTTCATATTGATGATGTAGGGTATGAAGAGAGATTGAAGTCTCCATCAGATGAGAAGCCCAAGAGTTCAATAAATCTTTATGATGATAGTCTTCTTGAAGAAGATGAACACCCTAAGGTATGAAATATAATTCGAAGTTACCCATTGAGTTTATGTTAGATTTTATTATGCATTATAGATAAATATCTTATATCTTGTACTGTTGTGGTTTGTTCTATAGATTGAGATTGAAGATCTGGACAACTTTCTTGGAAGGGCCAAGGGCTCTAGGCCAATGAAGCTTGGAAAAAATCAAAGCCTTGGCCATTATATTGGAAACTTAAAAAATCAAACAATTGTAATATATCATAGTAGATTGTCAAGCTCTCCAAGTCTACCAATGATGGCTTTGAGAGCTATCTCAAAGGTAATTGGATCTCAAGTTTTCAGCAGAGGTTTGGACAAGATCATTTTGGTAGAGAAGGAAGAAGCCATAAGAGTTTTTGGCTTTATGCCTGGATACATTGGATCTAGAGCTGGATATTTTGGAGTTCTTGGCTCCTATTTGCTCTCTTATGTAGGAGATAGTAAGAATTTGAAGCTTCTTCCAGGCTATCGGAAACAAGAGTTTTTGAAATACAGAGGTCTTATTGAGTGGGATGAAACAAAAGATTCCTCTAGAGGCCCTGTCGAGCTACCTGAAACCAAGGACTCCTCTGAAGGCCCTGTTGAGGTGCCTGAAACTAAGGACTCTTCTGCAACACAATCAGACTAGAAGATGCCAAAGATTAAGGGTTTCTTGAAACCCATCTTTTCCCAACTCTTTGTTTGGTTTGTAACCATTCTGTAAATCTTTGCTTTGCGCAAGAATTTAAATATCTATCTTTTCTTCTTTGGGTAACAATTTGTATAGTCCTTGCTAAAGATGATGTATTGCTTGATGTGGTTGTATCTTTAAGCTTGAATTTATGCCAAATTTGTCGATAGAACCATTGAAAGACCTCTAATAAACTATTGGCTTTGTGTCTTCCACCTCCATGTCTTGTATGTCTGAAATATTTTGTTCTTGCTTGATAATGTGATTTTTCCATACCTTGGGTTGACCAGATAGATAGAGATCCATATTGTTTAATAAAGTATGGAGCATGGTTGTATAGAATATGCTGCATAGTCAACAAATAAGGAAAGTTATTAAAAAACATTATATGAGTTTGACAATGAAGAAACAAACATATACAAACTTCTTACCATATAGTGAGTAAAGTGTTGATCACCCCAAGCTTCTGTCATCGCCTTTTTGAAAAGGTTTAATTGGTTTTTAAAGTCTTTGAGATCATCATCATTCCATTCAGTCTTATCACAATAAAAAAACACTTTGTCTAGTGTTTCCCAAACTTTAGCTTTTCTATTTCGAGCTTGTCCATTATCAGTGTGATCCTTAACTGCATTATGTAGGGATTTCCACTGATTAAATTTAATAGTTGAGCCACCATTTCTCGATTTTATCTTGCCAAGTCTCCCATGAAAGCCTAAAAACCTTCTAGCCTTCACTCCACCAATAGATGGTTTTTTTGGGACACAATTACCATCCTTAGACTTTTGAAGATCT
This sequence comes from Lygodium microphyllum, assembly GCF_053477565.2. Classification (NCBI taxonomy): domain Eukaryota; kingdom Viridiplantae; phylum Streptophyta; class Polypodiopsida; order Schizaeales; family Lygodiaceae; genus Lygodium; species Lygodium microphyllum. The sequence continues at coordinate 31,342,883 of NC_141141.1, forward strand.
GGTTCAATAACAACATTGCCACCATGCAAACCAATTGCAGAGAGAACTTTTTCAACCTTTGTTATAGCATATGTTCTAGTTGATAATGGCTTCAACTTCCATGCAAATCCTATATAGAGATGAACAAGCTTTTCGATTATCCTGCAAAGTGCATGAAGTGTACAAATATGGGCATTCGCTAAAGGAATGTCCAAGACTAGTTTAAACTGTGGATCTTTATTGTGCCTAGAGGGAGCTCTATTCCAATTGCTTGAGTTTAACTCTACAGCTGGTGACATGCAGTATAAGCAAGGAGATCTCGAGTTAGCTCCCTTTGATACATTATACATACATTTGAGTGTCTTTAGGTCACCAGCTATGTGCCACTCAATCCTGTAGTTCCCTAATCCTTCAACAAATAGCTCTTCTCTTGCTTGTTGCCTTTGAATAACATTAGGTATTGATGTTTGATGAAAAACCCAATATAGTATATCAAAATTCTCAGTATCTACCTCAAATGCTCCTAGCCACCAGATGTTATATTCAGATTGAACACTAAATGATGTTGAGTGATTGCAATGACTTGACGAAAGTGCTCTATTCATCAAGGTGATAGAGATTCTCTCCAATTTTTTACATTTCAGAATCTCACTTTCATCAAGTTTAATCACAAATCTAGCCACTTCCTGTGCCTCTGCTCTACTAACAAGTCATAAAATTTGATCATTAAGCATTGTAGGGTGGACAAGTCAAGGAAAATATTGTTAAATTCATTGAATGCAACCTCCTTTTTCTTGCCCTTGAAGCTAGCCTTGATATGAAAAGGCTCACCTAGAATCTCCATCACTTTGTTATTAACTCTCTGTCTGATAGTCCTAACCACAAATGGTTTCGGAAGTATGCAATTGTGTACCTGTCCTTGCTTCATATTTGATTGTAAAAGTTGAAAAAGTTGCATATAAGCATCTCGAGTGATACCAATACTATCCAGTGTCTTCTGTACCAACTCAGAATCCAAAGAATGATCCTTCACAAATGACTCCAAGCATTGTTTCTTTGTCTTTTTAAATTTCTTCTTCTCCAAAATATCCTTTGAAACCACTGAAGGAAGAAGATGATAATAAAACTGAGCTGCTTTTAAAGAATCTATTTCACTTGCATTTGGTTGTAGAAGAGATCTAAGCAAAATTAACATCACAAATCAATGCAAGTAGTTTAAATAAAGCCATATTTAAGATTTTTCAAGTGAAAAAAAATATACATTGCTGCTTGGATTCTTTTACCACAGCCTCCTCCTCCTCGTTTGAGATTCTCAATATTTTTAAGAGCTCTTTGTCGATTTTGAAGGCCTAATAAAGTTTGCTTTTGTTGATAAGCTTTGATACGCTTTTCCAATGAATGAATTTTTTGTTGACAATCCTCTAGCTTCTGCAACAACTCTATATTGTGTTTCATCAAAAGATGATTCTCTAGTCCAAGGATATCCTTTTCTGCAACAAGATTAAGTGTATAACCTAAAAATCCATTGTAGCCATCACCAATAAACCTCATTAATGATGAGCTATTATAGAAAGGAGGAGTGCTATTTCTGCTAGGATCTTTGGGATATAGCTTTCCATCTAACCAAAGATCAATATTCTTCTTTCCTTCAAACCTCAGTATATGTTTCATAGACTCTGTAACCGTGATAGATTTTGTTCTCTTTCTTATCGGTTCATACTCACTGTCCAACTCAATATGAAGATGATAGAGAGGTCTTTTATGAGAGCTACAGAGATCACTAGATGATTGATCCATAGCTGAGTTACAGAGATCATTGGGTGATTGATCCATAGCTAAGGATATGATTAGAAGCAAGAACGAAAACAAAGAAGAGACTAATAAGGAGGAGAAAAAAAGAAGAGAGAAACGATGGAGAAACGATGGAGGGAGGCAATCAAGTATCCACCAAAATTTAAATTGAATATTACTTTTCACTTTAATGAGGAGAGGTAAGATCTTCATTATGACAACCTTGCCAACTTTATGGCGACCTAGATTTCTAGGTTTGATGTGACCACGAGAATATCAGGACAATGACTTATTAACGAATTTTGATATTTTAACTTACCAAAATATAAACCTTTTAAAAATTCTATAAAATGATTTTATTTCGTAAATTGTTTTCTCTCTAGGATCTCTTACAGGGCATTTTCGAGACCTCAAAACTCCCCTAATGGTGAATTACTGTAGCTTCTCCATGATCCTATTCGATGTGCAATGGTTCAACGTGGTACTTGAAGGAGCTGGAACAACAGTTCGACGAGATCCATCTAGATTTCTCGAAATAGATTCTGAAAAAAAATGAACGGATTTGCACGACACGTTTGTGTTGCTGGCCCATTGTGAACAGGTGCATGAACTCATGTGTTTTTTAATTATATTACGACATGATACATGTCACAATAGTTAAATCTCTCTTGTACGTGATTGTAAACATGTAATTTTCTATCCAAACCCCCGACAACCTCGATGGTGGTATGTTATACCTTCAGCTTCGCGAAGTGTGAGAGTATATGATCAAAGCGATGTTCTGAGCATAGATGAGGATAATATGCAAATAGAGGGGTTGATATTGCAAGGGATGGAGGCCACCGAAATCTTGGAGCATGTAGAAGAGCCAACATTGGGTAACAATGATGGAAATACAAGAGTCCAAGAATTCTTTGAGAACGAGGTGGACTCATCCTTTTGTGGTGACATGTCTATGGACCTTCTAGTATATGTAAAGTTGTGTTAGGAGATTGACATGGGACCATAGGGTACTTCATACTTGGAGCATCTACCTACTCAATTCATTGACGAATTGCTTATAAGGGTACATAAGATATGCATTTTAAGTAAGTTCATTTTTTAAAGATTTATATTACCGTACTTTGTATGATTTATATTGATTATGCTAACATCATTTTTTTTTTACGGTGACCTTTGTGGATATTTAGATCATCAGGATGAGTCGAGGGATGAACGATGAGGATCTATAGGAGATCTTTACAGATATGTCTCTAGATCAGATGACGAGATTCAAAGATATGGCAGACCAGGAGTTGTCTTGGACACCGTCAGGCCGCTCTATTAGATCTACTTCAATGCGCTCTGATGCTTCAGTTTCGAGGCCGACGCTTCAGACTTGGGCCAGACGGAGGGAGTGGTTCAGGGGGATGCTGCAGAGATCCAGATGCAATGAGCCTGTGGTTGACTCGGGATACAAGTGCTACTCCTTTCTCTCATGGGGGTTTGAGAGAGCGTGGTTCATGTGGTTATTATGGAGATACGGACACAATGTATCCATCTCATTGTTCTGTTGAAGTTGCATCACCTCTAAGATTTGTCATGCCTGTGGGGATGTCTACTCCAGTCACTCCGGCTTTTGCTCAACCGTGTGTAGGTGATATCTCTATGGTGCTACTCTGATAGATATTACCACGGTAGGTACACCAAATGTACAGGGGTCTCTTGGATATGCCCAGGAGCGTGGTCTAGGTGGGAGAGGACCCATTTTAGGAATTCCCCAGAGGGGTATGTCTACCTTGTAGATGATAGGTCAGGAGTCATAATCATGAATGATGAGGGGAGGAGGGTGATGGCTCGTATGAGAGAGTTGTGCCAACAAGTTTTCGGCACAACATATTGGATCATTGGAAGAAGATACTAGAGGGGAGCAAGGACTACATAGTAGTATCCTTGCATGAGGAGTTTTCGATATCAGCCGTAGTAGATAGATTTTCTATGGATTGGATGATGGAGTGCATGCATGCATATATGTTACACAGATGATCGGATGCACGCAAGGCACTCAAGAGTGGGATTTCAAAGCCCGAGTGGCTAGATACAAATGACTGGCACCGACTCAAGGATGAGGCTACAGATTCTCCAGGACGTTGGAGATAGCAGTGTGAGGCAATGAGAGCACGACTAGAGGCCAAAGTGGTCCATCATCTTGGGAGTGGCGGCCACAGGACATATCTGGAGGACTTTGTAAGTTTTTCTTTTGTTTTGCTTGCTTATTTTTTTACAATATCCTTTGTATTGACAATTACGTTTCTAACATAGTTGTATTTTGTTTTCTTTGCAGTATTCCATTACAAATCGCGATCCCATCAGCCTTGAGACTTGATATGCAGAGAGACACGGTCTCATTGCATTGATCAATCCATTGTATGGACGCGACGTCCCTGTAAGTCACTCATCTTTCTTGTCCATAGTTACTATGTTTAATTAGAATGCATTATTGTATGGTGAACTGATGTGTAGTTTTTTTTTTTTGCAGAGTTCATTCGATGCTCCTTTGCGGTGGGACGCCTTTTAGGTCTATTTTACAGTTATTTTGGGCATCTGAGGCCATTTCAGGCCTCGTTTTAGAGTCGCAAGGTTGCGAACAGTAGTTTCAGGGTACATTGTGATTTCGATTGTTTTGACCGAAAGTGGGTGCACATGTTACAGATTACAAATCTGTAATTCTTGAGGTGTTTATAAGAAGCAAACATAAGGTTTATATGCAAACACGTTGCAGATTACATGTATTGTTGAGCAGACAGTGAAAAAGGCTATCTGGTGTATTGCTGTGCACTACAGGTCGAGGGTTACAGAAGATCTGCTTGTCGTTTGGTATTAGTTTTGTGATAATGGTAGAGAACAGTGGAAGCCCCATCATTGAGAAGCTCGATAAGAACAACTACCCTTCATGAAAGTTCTATGTCATGAATTTCCTTATTGGAAAAGGCCTCTACAAGTTTGTTTCAGGTGAAGAAAAGAAGCCGGAGGTGAGTGATCCTCCAACTGCAGAAGAGACAAAGGCACGGAAGGAATGGAATGCAAAAGATAAGGTCATATATTGGCTATCTGCAGTAATTGACAATAATATGATGGGACATATTAGAAATACAGAGAATTCATATGCAGCTTGGATCATACTTGAAAGTATGTTTTCCGTAAATACAAAGGCATGAAAGACTCAACTCAAGCAAGAGTTGAATATATTGAAGAAAGGGAAGATGTCTATCAATGAGTATGCACTAAAGGTAAGGAGCATTGCAGATGCATTGGCAGCGATTGATGCAATGTCCCATAATGATGATTTGGTATCGTCTACCTTGGGTGGACTTAACAATGAAAAGGCTTGAAAGTCTTTTGTAACTTCCGTATATGTTAGAAAAGCCATTTTCAGATTTCGATGAGTTGGTCTCCCTTATGATCACTAGAGATCAACATGTAGAGTAAGACATCTGAAAGAAGTGGTGAACAAGTCCAAGCTTTCTACTCCAGTTCAGGAAGGGGATATGGCAGGTTCTCTTCAAGAGGCCGTAGTACAGAACATGGTAGTGACAACCAGTAAAACAAATTGAATCAGCAATTTGGCGATATGCATGTTTCAGGAGGTCGTGGTAACTTTAGAGGCAGGGGGATCTTTAGAGGAAGAGATGGATGGCAGAACAGAAGTTCTAAAAACTCTGGTATTGTGTGTCACTACTGTGGCAAAACAGTTCATATTGCAGCCCAATGTTATGCTAAGAAAGATTATATTTGCAGTGGTAAGTTGCAGCAAGGAAACTATGCATCGTCTTCAAGACAGAATGAAGACAAAAATGAACGTCTGTTTGTTATGCAGCATATGTTGAATGCTGTTACAGGAAAGGGAACGCATGATGATGTTTGGTATGTTGATTCAGGTGCATCCAATCATATGACCAGCCATGCAAAATGGTTTGGAGAGATGCAGATTTGTAAAATGTAGGTTATATGCAGACGGGTGATGATTCATGCCACCCAATTTCACACATTGAAAAAGTTTCCTTGTCCTTGCATGATGGTAAGAGAAAGAGTATTTCAGATGTATTACATATGCCATCTATTACAAAGAACTTGGTGTCAGTTGGTCAAATAGTAGAGCAAGGGCTGCAAGTCAGATTTAATGCAAAGGGTTGCTTTGTAGAAGACTTCAATGACAAGTGTAGGTTGGTAGCAAAGGGAAGTAGAGTTGGACGTATGGTTACTCTGGATGCTGGAATTCCTACTATGAATGCTGCTATGTATGCTAAAGAAAAATGTGTTGTTGCAGATATTGAAATTTGGCATAAACGCATTGGACATGCAAATGTACAAAGGCTGAAATTAATGTAGTCCAAAGGGTTGGTTATAGATTTGCCTACATTTAGAGTTGCAAAATTTCATAAGGTATGCGAAGCATGTCAGTTTGGTAAGCAGGCAAGACAACCCTTTTCACATGACAGAGATGTAAACAGAAATATCCTTGATGTTGTGCATACACACATTTGGGGGCCTACACAAAATGTATCTCTTAGAGGCAGTTCATACTTTGTCACATTCATTGATGATTGTTCTAGAAAGCTATGGGTATATTTTATGAAGAAAAAGAGTGAAGCATTTGAGCACTTTAGAACTTTCAAAGCTGTAGTTGAAAGAGAAACATGCTTGAAAGTAAAGTGCTTGAGGTCAGATGGAGGGGGAGAGTACGTCTCGAATGAGTTCAGTGATTTTCTGAGATCTTATGGGATAAAGAGACAGTTCACATGTAGGTATATCCCATAGTAAAATGGGGTTGCAGAAAGGAAAAACATGCATATTGCAGAAGTTGCACGCGCCTTGATGGGGCTGAAAAAAATATACCTAAGCTTTTTTTGTCTGAGGCTATTCATACTGCTGTTTATATTATGAACATAACTCCCACAGTTGTAGTTCATGGAATGACTCCTGAAGAATAATTTAGTGGCAAGAAGCCTGATGTATCGCACTTGAAAGTATTTGGTTGTGTTGCATATGTTCATGTGCCAGATGAGCTACAAAAGAAGCTTGATCTAAAGGCAGAAAAATGTCTCACATGTAAGTTCAAAGTGAGCAGGGATGTTATCTTTGATGAAATGAGCAGTTGGTATGCATCTAGTGGTAATGCATTGGATGATGATGATGATCATGACACTCATGTGCAGGGCTGAAAAGCAAGAATCACGGACTCTTAGTGAACTAGAGACATCATCTGGTAGTCCTTGGTCTGGGAGACTAAAGAGTAGCTCTACATCTTCAGATGTATCTAGTAGCACTGCAGGTAAAGACAAATGAAAGAATAAAGTGTTAGATGGTATTGATACAGTTCTTGATGGAGACTCCAGTGGCTCAGAGAGCTTAGATGATGAGCTTGGTATACCTTCTGTTTGGACACCAGGTGTATAGAGAGCTCATAATAATGTAAAGGCTCCATTGAGTGATCAGATGGTACGCAGATCTAGTAGGGTCAGATACCCTATTAAAAGATTTGGTTTTGAAGGTTATGTAGCTCACCATTATGCTTATATGGTGAAACTAGTTGAGGATGTTGAGCCCACTTGTTTTGAGGATGTTGTTAATCATACTCATTGGGACACAGCAATGGATGAGGAGATGGTTGCATTAGAGCCTAATAAGACTTGGGATCTAGTATCATTGCCGAAGGGCAAGAGAGCTATTGGATGTAAGTGGGTTTATAAGATTAAGCACAATGCAGATGGTTCTATTAGTAGGTACAAAGCTAGGCTGGTTGCAAAAGGCTATGCCCAGACGTATGGCATAGATTATGATGAAACCTTCAGTCCAGTTGCTAGGATGGAAAATGTCAGATGTGTGATTGCTTTGGCAGTAGCCAAAGGTTGGAGATTACAGCAAATGGATGTGAAGAATGCCTTCTTGCATGGTGATTTGCAGTAAGAAGTGTATATGGATCGGCCAGCAGGTTATGAAGGTTTAGAGCATCCCACGTATGTGTGCAGGTTGAAGAAGGTGCTCTATGCGCTTAAGCAAGCATCTAGAGCATGGTCTGACAAGATCAGAGAGTATCTTATCAATATTGGCTTTTATGTTTTTGATGTTGATTACTCACTTTATGTGAGAAAGAGAGATGCATGTTTGGTCATCATAGTCATCTTTGTGGATGACTTAATTATTACAGGTGATAGTGATAGTGGGATTGCTCAAGTCAAGGGCTTTTTGAAGAAGAAGTTTGAGATTAAGGATTTAGGTGAGCTAAGGTACTTCATTGGCATTGAGGTGATCAGATGTGATGATGGTATATGGCTGTCCCAAAGACAGTATGGCTTGGATATGTTGGCCAAGTATGGTATGACAGCATGCAAACCACTTTCAGTCCCGTTGGAGCAGAATGTAAAGTTGAGTGCTAATGTTGGGAATGAGATAGAAGACCCTACTATGTTCAAGAGGATAGTGGGGAGTTTGATCTACATGACCATTACAAGGCCAGACTTGAGCTACACTGTTGGTCTTGTGAGTCAGTTTATACAAGTACCTAGAAAGCCACATTTGAATGTAGTCATTGAGATATGTGAAGTTCACATCACATTATGGACTTTTCTATGAGGCAAGTACAGATGTACAGGTGTTTGGATACACAGATCCAGATTGGGCTGGTGTAGTATGTCTGATAGAAGATCTACCAGCGGATACATGTTCTCTCTTGGTAGTGCAGCAGTTACTTAGAGCAGCAAAAAGAAATCTACAGTTGCTTTGTGGAGCAGAGAGGCTGAGTATAGAGGTGTTGTTGTTGCAGCATGTGAGGTAGTATGGCTACAAAAGTTATTGGTTGATTTAGATGTGCAGGTGAAAGGTCCAGTTGGCATTTATTGTGACAACATGAGCAGTATACAGTTGGTTAGGAACCCTGTGTTCCATGCCAGGACAAAACATATTGAGGTACACTACCGCTTTGTGAGAGAGAAGGTACTAGCATGTGAGATTGACTTGGTGTATGTGAGCACACAGGATCAGATAGTTGACATCTTCACGAAGGCATTGGATACAGAGAAGCTTCAAAAGTTTTGAAGCTGACTTGGAGTTGCAGAGATGCAGTTGAGCTTGAGGGGGAGTGTTGAGATGACAAACTCAACACATGCGGACATTAATGATAGACCGCTTGGTTAGATGGGTCCACACATCTACACTTAGCACGTCGGTGGTCATTATGACTCTCACATGGCCACTGACTCATTACTTATTATATTCAAGTTGTTACACCTATTTACAGCTGGCATAGTTATAGCGCCAGTCGACTAGTGTAGTCGGTTATGGATTGTTTGACTTAGTAGGCCACTTTCCTTTATGTTGTATCTTATCTATACTTTGTGTACATTGTAAAGAGTGTGGAAGAAGAAGAAGAAACCAACAAGAAAACGTTTTGGCCTCCATCTCTCTTCTTATCTCTTGAGTGAGCTTCTCCTTGTGCATTCTGTGTGTGTTCGGCACAGCACCTTGAGCAAGTCCCCCCACCACGCAATTTTTGACACATCACACACGTAGACATTAGACCTCATGACATGGACGTCATGCTCACTTAGAATATAACCCATATTTCTATGCCTTGCTAATGCAACAATAAACTAGTGCAACCTACGCTTAATGCCCTTAACCCTTTTATCTCCAATCCTAGGAAGGATTCATATCCTTTCCCCTGGGGAGGGAGGGAGTAATGTGGAAAGTAAAACATGTCTTGAACCTCAACCAATGTTTAAAGGAATAAAACCTAACTTATGATTGAGGAAAAGTGTCATAATTTCTTTTGGATTGCATGGACTACTTGAATCCAAAGTCTTTATTATTCTATACTTAAGCATCTCGTCCCTTCATAGCTTATGGTCATTATATGCTTATTGTTTTGCAAGAGTTATCTTGAGAAAACTAATGGTAAGTTGTTGTATTGTGACATGAACCTATGATGGCAGGCCAAGACAAAGGCAAGCTTCCATTCTTCACAGATGAAGAACATGAAAAGTACAGCCTAATGGCAGAGATCAGGGCCTTCAACCAATTCAAGTACAGAAACATCATGAACTTGGATGATTGGTTATGGAAGAACCATCCATGAAGCGGCTTATCGACCAGTGCAACCTTGAAATGTATATGGAGAAAGTTGGATAGGTTGTAGACTATAGCATGTGCATGGAGTTCCTACGGACCTTTGATGCCAATAGGAACTATGACATCGTAATAGTATGATGAGGGAGAAGAACCTCGCAAGGTCGGGTGGAGTTGAGCCCAAAAGTGGTGAAAAAGGCATTGGGCTTGGTCAACAAGGTTGAGAGGCGACCGAAGAGGGACATCTACGTCATGCTAGGGATCGATAAAGGCCTAGTCCACACTAATGATGGCATTAGCCTAGCGGACATTCTGGGCTTCGAAGTTGGGTTTCAGGCAAAGGTGATCCACACTCTGTTCTCTAGCCAAAGGTACAATGTCTTGATGAGAAAAAATGGAGTGCCCCTACTAGAGAGCCTTGCAACCAAGTCCTTGGATAAGGTGAATTGGAATGGCTACGTGGTGCAAAAAACAATCGAAGGTTTGGCAAAGGCACTAGCTACAGGGACAAGACTAGTGAGGTAGGGAGTCCCTGGCTTCCACCGTGGGAACAACAAGGAAAAAGTCATCATCAAAGGCATCCATCATAGGGCTGAGCAAGGTGTTGACTGCCATAATCCAAGAGGCTTTGGGGGAGGCAAAAAGGAGACCGCTCGCTCTCACTAGGTCATTCTTACGGTTGGGATTCTCTTAAAGAGACTCCTCATGAGGATGATGTAATCCCTAATATACTCATTGTCCTTTTGATTGACATTCATTAGCTGAACGATGAGGTTATCTGAATACCCCACCTTAGAGAATATCTTGATGAAGAGACTCTTGAGAGTGCTAAAAGTGTTGTGTGTTCCACGTTATCCAGATTGGTGTACCATATCTCTCCCTTATCCCCAAGACAAAAACCAAAGGCTTGTGCATGTTGAGTAGGGCCCGTTTGGCCGTTTGCCTCACATACCTTCTCGAATTACTTGTTGAGCTGCTTGGCAACTACGAGTATCTTTTGTTGGTGGCTCCTTGAATTTTACATAATTACGAATCTCGCTAGAAATGAAGTTGCTAGGGCTACTTTGCTCAGCTCTGCAAACCATGTTGTCTATGAGTTGCTTAGTAAGAAGCTAGCTCAAATGGCTTCTAGCGCTCTTTCCCTCTCCGCATTAGGTCCTATCCTATTCTAATTGGAAAGTGCTAAAACGTGCTAGACCTCTTGCATTTCTATTTCCTGTCTTAACCGTTGAGCTTGTTGATCCTGATTGTAAGTATATATGCTCTGCAACGCTCTCTTAGCCAATCTTTGCTCTTCCTCAAGGTCAGCTATAATATACTTCACTGGTCTGCCGTGATGCTCCATCTTGATTTGTAAGTCATAAACAATTGATCATTTGTTGGATGTGGAAAGGGAATTCTCCTAAGTTGAGATGATCAGTTGGAACATATTGTCGACCTTTGGGTCCTCTAGGTTATCGATCAAACTAGTCAGTTAAGGCAACGTTGAATCCCTAATCGCACTAGTCTTCTCACTCTTTTGCGGTTTGAGGGTCTTCTCCTATTGGTGGGTTCGTTCAAGTCACTTATCTTGTGTGTAAGTTTCTTATTAGTTCAACTAGTCCTCAAGCTTAAGTGCACTCAAGTGTTCATGGGGTGCTACTTTTCCTACGTAGTGTGAAATCAACCTTTCTTTCTTTCTAAGTGCACTTCAAGTGATTGTCGAGGTAGTGTGTGACCATGACAAAAACAATGTGATGCGATGCACTTTTCTAGTTCACTCCCTTAGGCAGTCACTCTAATAGGTTTCATTGGGTCCTTTGAAGTGTTTCGAATGGGTGGTTTGGCAGGGGGGACTTTGAGATCAATTTTAGAGGCCATTTTTTAAAGTGAAAGAGAACCCAAGAGATGGAGTTCAATGCTAAGAACCCAATGCAAGTCTCAGCTCATTGATCGGAGTCCATTATTTGACCCCTTATTTAATCTCCACAAGGTTTCGCGTTATGAAGCAATTATGTGATCTGGGAGCCCGAGAGTGCATGACACTGATCATGTTTGTGGATTTCGATATCACAAAGCCAGCTATTTTAGACGGATCTCAAATCTGAGCTTGTTTGCCCCTCCAAAATTAGAAAAACCACTTAGGCCGAAGTGTGAACTGGTTTTTCTTAAAAACCAAAGGTTAAGCTTAATTAAGCTTTAGAAAACCAAAATGCATGTTTCTTCAAAAACGTTGGGGGGGGGGGGGGGGAGGGGGGGTTCGGTTCCTTGGGGGTTATTTAGTAATGATTACATATTATCTCTTAGATCAATCAATCAAAAGAGTGGAGTTGGTTTCAAATGTGTTCTATGTTCACGATGCATCTTGTGGTCAATCCCTGAGGTGTAGGAGAGCAGTAATGGAGCTGTAGTGATCAACCGAGGGTTAGGGACTCCCTTTAAGGAGTGGGGAAAGAATCATTCGTTGAACTACAAAATCGTACAAATGCAAAGTTCTTAGATGCTCCTGACCGCAAGACTATGTGGGGCGATTTGATGTGAGTAGTAGAGGCCCAAGTAGTGCCATAGAGCTAGTGTCGGGCCCATTCTAGGTCTTGACAGGTGGTGTGTTTGCCAAGAGCCACTAAGAAGTGGTGGTTTTCGAACCTTGGCCAAAAAGAGACTTAAAATTTTTTGAACCCTGTCCATTAGGGATGTGCTAAAGTATTTGTAAAATGGGGTGTTGAGGGTTTCAAACACTTGGCTTGCCCTGTTCAAAATCTCCTAATAGACCTAATTAATTACGTAGAGATTGAATCCCCTACAAGAGATTATTTATCTAATGTAGATAGTAAGCATCTAGTTGTCAATCCATCCTCTAGCATGATGGCATGGGCCTTGGTGCATCTCTATTCAAGAGACATTGTGCATGAACATCCATCAACCTAGAGGATATGCAACAAGCATGTTGGAACTTGTGGCAATCATGGCATCAATCAACAATCATGCTAAAGTTGTATTGCCATGGAAAAGTACTGCTGAAATATTAGACCTCGAACATTGGAAGCATCCTAGCATCAAAGCATGTCCATATGAGTACTGGTAGATACATAAAACTCATGCCAACATGCAGTGAACCCTTTCACAATCAATGAGATAGACAAGTAGTGTGTAATAACTAGCAATGAAAAAGTGTGTAATAACTAAGGTATTCTTAGCTTAGTAGCACCTCACAACATCTTGTTAAAATATTGAGAATGCATGCTATGGAGGATCATTGATAGCAAATAAACAATCATAATGAGGCAAAAGCATTGACAAAGAAGAACAACTAATATTATCCAAGCATAATGCAAGTACAACTGATTGATAATGACTGCTAGAATGAGTGTGGGGATGAGTGCCTTTTATAGGCTTACAATAGGTGGTATTGGTAGGTAGAGATAGGTGGAAAGGGACCGTGGTATTCAACAACCGTGGTTTTAATAAACCGTGCATACATGACCTAGTCTAAGGCTTTATTTGCAGTTTGTTTCTTTGCCTTGTTTGTTCCATACAAAGAGGCTATGGTGGATGTGGTTGCACATTTCTCAACACATCTCAACCATTTTCCATAACATCTGGGAGTTAGAATATATCTATATGAGCATCATTGATTGCATGTTCAACCTGTATACATGAAGAAGGCCTTCACTCTTTCAATACATCCAATGGACTTGTTATACCAACAATAGAACACCTTTGAACTGAGTAGTCAATGCTCACATAAACTTAGAAAGCATCCCATAACAACCAACTATCATCCGACGAGCATCGATGGATATTAACATGAGCTACCATGAGCTTCAACTAGTGAGATGTATGATGTCCCTGTGTGTATGATACACCCTACCACAACATACACTCAATATCTAAATGCAACCACTCAATGTGGAGCTTCCAATCAAGATGCCAATGCCTTTTCCAAGGTTACAAGTGATTCATCAAGTTTCAAGGAGCATTAAATGCTTGATTCCCATTAATTTCAGATGCCTTAAAAATAGGTACATACATGTGAACAGTCCTGCATGTCTTAGTGCCAATATTCAGCACTAATGATTTCTTAGGAGCTCCAATACATGCCACTAAACCCCTCGTGAACCCTCAATAGGCTTTGACAACTCTAGAGTAGAAAAACTTCAAGTATAACATCCCTTGCAGACTGAGGATATGGCTATCAATGCTTCATTCTATTTATTCATAGGATTAAGGTCAAATCTAGTTCCCAACTTCACACTCTAGCTCTCGCAAAACCATGCTCTAATACCATGTTCAAAGAGAGGGGAAGAGACTAACAAAGATGGGAGCCATGAACAGACAGTTGTGTACTCTCTCTTCTTCCATTATTCATTCATAGTGTAACACACTAAATGTATAAGTCTAAATCACACATACAATGTATGAAGGTAGGTCACTAACTAACCAGACACCTCTAACCTTGACTCACTCATTATTATACCACACATGATTCATAACAGCTAGTTGCAGCTGTACCAAGTAGAGTCGATGTCAATACCACTAATGAGTTTGATTCTCAACATAAGCATCCCCTTGCTTTTTGAAACAAGTAAGGCCTCAGCTTGCTCTCTCAAGAAACCCCTTTGTGTAAGCCCCTTGCTTGTGGATAATGAACAATACCCAATTCAACTAAATAAGATAATGGATAAATAAGCAAGACATATTATTACCTCTCTTGAACTGCAACCCCAAAGATGATGACCTTCAAATCTTGAACTTGGACCTCTTGTGTAGCTATGGATGCCTCCCATCCTCACAAGCCTCAAGGATGTGGCTCTGATACCACACGAGGAAATTATGGAGGACATGAGAGAGAGCCATCCATTATAAGAATGTATGCAAGAAACGAAGAATGGTTGAGAAAGTACATGGTTTTGTAGCTTTTTCAGCTTGAAATACTCACCTCTCTTTGCTTATGGGATTCATTGCATTTGTATGTGACCTCTTTGATTGCCATCTCATCCATCCTAATCCATCTATTTCTCTTAGACCTAGTTCCCATCAAATATGGTAACAAAAACCAAATAAATTGCAAGTCAAGAAGCATCCCTCTATCATGCAACATGAGGTACTAACTTTTGAGTATTGTTTTCTTTGTAAGATTATTTGATCTCTATTGTTATATTTCCATATCCTTCAAAGTATTTCCTTTAAAAGGTTGGTCATGTATTGAATGCTCTTAAGTAATGACGAATAGATCTTTGTATGAAAAGAACTTTCATATGAAAATTATCATATTATTTGTATAAAATTATCTTCACACAAAATAAATATCTTTCATACAAAAGCTTCTTTTGTATGAAAGATTTGTGAAAATATGATAATTCAGGTTGTATAGTTGTATTAAAATCATAAAACATATTTTAAATAATACAAGAAAATAAATACAACTTAGGTCCCATGGTCCTCATCCCTAGATCAAGTACTTCAAGACTTAGACCTAGCTCAACTTGGAATCTCTAGGAGGGAAGGCTATTGTGGCACAATACCTTGCAAATGACTATTTAATCTTCTTGTTTGACCCTAAGGCCTTACCACTAAAAATCATCAATTGCGGGCAATGGATGGTTAAGAGTTTCCCATTATCCTTATTCACATGGATGGCTGATTTTGAGCCAAACCATCTAAAGCCAACTAAAATCCCAATATGTATTGAGCTTATAAACCTATCAATGTACCTAGATCCCTACCTGAAAACCATAGTTTTCCTAATGGGTTGAATCCTAGTATAGAAGCATGTTAATGTGTTCAACCCAAAATGGCACCCAAGGTGCTTTGTGGAGTTAAGATTAGGCAAGGAACTCCTCAAATATCTTGAAATCAATTATTCTAGTGTCCATGTCCTTGAACAACTAGGCATATACAATAATCTACCTAACCCCTACTTCAACTACCACAATCAAGGGTACTTTATTAAGGATTGTTTGGAAATGAGACCCTCGAAGCAACACAAACCCATGTAGGAGGAACAATAAGCTACTGGGTTTCAATCTCTCAATAGGAAATTTAAGAAAAATAGGAAATCTACCCCTCGAAATAATGAGTCTATGAGTCATAATACATTTTTCCCACTTTTAATGCTACTTGTTAACCCTAAGAACTATGATTCTCATCAATAGCCCTCATCCAAAGGCAAAGAGAAACTAGAAGAAGAGGATCCTCTTCCTCAAAATCAAGTTGATATGTCATCAAATGATGACAATGACGAGTTTGTAGGCAACTCCTAGTTTGTTAAGGACCTCAAACTAGACTTGAAGGGAGACTATGATTTGAACTCCCCACTCGAAGGAATTCATAGGTTGAGGAGAATACCACCTCCAAACCTCGGTATTCTAAGGTGGGTGTAGCATCACCAACCTCAAAGAGAAAAGCCACATGACCTAAGGGTAAGATTAGAAAAAGGTTCTACTTATTAGCTCTCTAAAAATTGTTTTTTGCAATCCTAGTCTTACCAACTACCCTAAGAGCAAACAAGAAGAAATTGGATTATGCAAAAAAGCCTCACCCCTAATAGCATATGTTTACAAGAGGTTAAAAGTTCTCTAAGTAGCAACATGTAGAGTGTCTCTTCTGAGTACACTCACTTGACCTTACAGAAACCTTCTTGGAAGGAGTGGAGGAGCTCTACTTGTGATCCACAAAAATTGGTAAGCCTTATTTCTCAGGTACATAAACGTTCCCTTCACCAATGGGTTGCAATTATTCTTAAAGATGTAGAAGAGTTTGAGTTTTGTGTATTTGAATTGCCCTTTCTTGAAAAGAGTAGATATATGGTCCTCCCTTCAAGGTTTTAGCTATCCAATAACATCTGCAAGATCACCAAAAAAGGTCAAATAACATGATAGGACATCTATAAGATTGATATTAGCAAAAAAGGTTAAATAATCTCAAGTTAAGAAAATGATTCTTGGATAAAAACAAAAGAATCACATAGTATTATGGAACTTTAACATGGTAGAACATCAACAAGATTGATATTAGAAAAATAGGTCAAAACATAGAAAAAGATGATTGGCTAAAAACAAAAGAATCACATAGTCTAATGGTACATCTACAAGATTGATATTAGCAAAAAAGGTCAAACAATCTTAGGTAAAGAAAAGTATGCTTGGCTAAAAGTAAAAGAATCACGTAGTCTAATGGAACTTGGTTCTTCACATGGTCTAGTAAATAGCACAAGGGGAGGCCTTGAGGTAATTTAGGCTAGATCAGGGTATACATCTCCCATGGGCAACCTCACATCCTACATTAGTGACATAATCAAAGTCCATGAAGAAATAGCCATGTTCGAACCATTTTCCAACCTAGCTCATCCTCTCCAATAATGATGATATAGGATGCTTGGGTGGTTCCTTTTATGCAAACCTAGTGTTGTTTAAGTTGGAACATGTCAAGAAAAGTATGAAAGACATTTAAGGTTAGGCTTTTTCATCCTTCCTATCATTGGTTGTTGCATGGTAGTAGACTACTAAGTAAGCCCAAGACTTGTTGCCTAGGGCATCAATCTCCCAAAAATGAAGGTTAAGAACACATATATATGAAAAACATACACATTTCAAAGTAAAAGGTGGATTGGGGGTTACATGAGGCCCAAGATGAGTTGCTAAAACTAAAACTCAAACTCAAATAGGGGATGAAACCTAAGTGAAAAAAAAAATCTACTCTTCACCTAAACATGGTGGGCTAGGAAAATAAACAAATGCACTAACAAGATGTTTCAACTAATTAAAAAGGAGAGAGAGAGAGAGAGAGAGAGAGAGAGAGAGAGAGAGAGAGAGAGAGAGAGAGAGAGAGAGAGAGAGAGAGAGAGAGAGAGAGAGAGAGAGAGAGAGAGAGAGAGAGAGACTTTACCCCTATTGGTTGATGATAATGAAAATAGCACCTTTGCCCAAGCACAAAACTTAATCAAATTCTTTAGATTTAGCTCCCCATCCACTTACAATGAGGATAAAACAAGTTCCTGAGTTAAAATAGCAAGGGTTGGGCCCAAGGTTATCCCCCTGACCATGGTGGCTCTTTTGGACCAAGATATCTCCCAGATAGAAATTGGAGACACCATTGATGAATTGGAAAATGAAAAAATACCTAATTGAATGGGCTCCTCACCCCTAACTACCTATGTTTGCAAAAGGTTAAAAGTGCTCTAAGTAACAATAAACCACAATAGTATAAGATGTCAATAGATAAATATCTTATAATATTTGTCTATAATGCATAGCAAACTCTAATATAAATCTCAATGGATAACTTACAATTATCTTCCATACCTTAGGGTTTTCATCTTCTTCAAGAAGACTATCATCTTAAAGATTTGTTGAACTTTTTGGTTTCTCTTATGATGGAGACTTTTTTCTCCAGTACGTAAAGATTACCTTCACCAATGGGTTATAATTATTCTTACAGGTGTAGAAGAGTTTACAATTAGTTTTGTGTATGCAAATTGAACTTTCTTGAAAAGAGCATATATATGGTCATCCCTCCAAGATTTTAATTGTCCAATCATTTTAAGAGGAGACGTTAACAACATGATAGAATATCTGCAACATTGATATCGGCAAAAAAGGTCAAACAATCTTGGGTAAAGAAAAGGATGCTTGGCTAAAACCAAAGAATCACATAGTCTAATGGACATTGACACTGAGAGGTTCTTCACACGGTCCAACAAACAGTGAGGGGAGGCCCCCAGGAGAGCTAGGCTAGATGAGGTATACATCTCCATGGGCATCCTCACATCTTACATTAGTGCCATAATCGAATTCCATCAAAACATAGCCATATCATGAACACTTTCCAATCTAGCTCACCCTCTCCAATAATTATGATATAGTATGCTTGGGGTGGTTCCATAAAGACCAAACCGAGTATTGTTTAAGTTAGAAATTTTGAAGAAAAGTATAATTGACATTTAGGGTTGGGTTTTTTCCTCCTTCCTATCATTGCCTGCTGCATGGTCGTACATGAGTAAGCAAACCCAAGGCTTTCTTAAGGCGGTTATATCAAAGTCTCCGAAAAAAGAAGGTTGAGGGCACATAAATATGAAAAATGTACTCTCTCTCTTCCCCCCCTTTAGAAAATCAATAAGGCAAGGCTGCCCATTGGCCTGACTTGGTATTGCTGCAGATGCTATAGGCTCGCTCATTTAAGCAAAAGTCAGGGCTCATCCTTTGAAGCGTATCGCCTTTCCCAATTGCAGGTTTGCAAATGGTGCTGAAGCAATTTTCGAATGATACTAATGGCACAGTACAAAATGAGGAGTCCTTGCTTAGAGCCTTTTGGGGTATGTCAAGGAATTTTGTATGGCCTCCACATTGAAGTCGTTCACACACACACATACACTCTCTCTCTCTCTCTCTCTCTCACATCTACTGTCTGCCTGGCGACGATCACAAGCTTCCGGCACAGTATGTGCTACTAGAAACTACTCGTACTACGACTCCGCTAAAGCGAGCAGAACATCTTTCGGCAGCGGCGCTTCTTCTCTGTACTAAAATAAGATTTCAAACGTTTCCATCGATGGATCTCTCTGTATGCGGTCTGCACTTGCATATAAAAGCTATGTTAGTGCTGTCGAACGCGTTGACATCCAAATCAGAGTGGCGCAGCGGAAGCGTGGTGGGCCCATAACCCACAGGTCCCAGGATCGAAACCTGGCTCTGATAACCTTATGGCATTACAAATTTTGCATGATCGAATTCTCCATCCGCTGCAGTAGGTTTAAAAATGAGTTAGCTTAATTCCCCTCTCGCTCGACAAAAAAAGTTTGCGAGATTCAATGTAAGTTTTTTGGCCTACGTACACCATAATGATGAGTCTGGGCGCTAAGTATCCTTTCCACAAAAATTAGAAAACATAACTAAGTCGCTTGTAAAAGATTTGTATATTTTTTGCATGACACTTTTTGTATCTCTCGATCTAGCTCGTAACTTCTCAAATCTTTCTACTTGGGATGATTTTTGCACTACGCCATGCACTACTTGCCCCTCTTCCTCCATCTATTGGTATTCTTCTTCTCCTCCTCTTAGTTATACCCTTATGCTATGCAAATGATTACTTAACTATCTAGTAGCTTCAAAATCGGTAGCATGGCACCAACCATGGTACATGCATATGGATCAACAACTGTGGCAGTTGAAATCAAGCATTTATGCAGGCATATTATCGTAGGTCTTCCCAAGCAGGAGTGCTGTTAGGACCAGGTGAGGCCTCGAACCAAACAAAGCAACTCGATGCTATGGTGATCTGTGGCCTTTCTTTGTCTAAATGTGTGAAAACATGTAACATTGTCCTTAAATTATGTCTGGAGCCTTACGGTTAGATGTCTATGACAATGGTTTATAGCATGGGCTCTCTCTCAATTTGAATATTTGTGCGACGATAGACACCATTTTACTTTGGTTGTAAATACAATGGCTCCATCCACCCGTGAGCCCTTTCAATGTGGTCACCTCTGGAATTAGGTCCTTCTTTCTACACAAGTATTGAAGTCCAATCACCAATATCAACTAGAAACATCCGAGGTAATGTACAAGTGATCATAATCCAGAACAAGGCACAAGTAGCTACTACAAGAGGGAGGGTGTTAACCCCAACACGAAGAAAGCAAAAGGAAGTGAAAAAGACGCAGGGCAAAGGCGGAAAAAAGGTAGCCCGACTGAAGAGGAGAAAAGGCCAAAAGCGCAAGGGCAACCTTAAAAGTCCAAGGCAAAGGCAAAAGGGAAAACGCGCATTTTAAAATAAAAAAGCGCACCCTGAAATCTTGTAAAAGAGCGCCGGGCTCTCACCTGTGCAATTTGTAAATGTAGACAGGCGGTGGACAGGAAGCTAGGAAGATAGAAGGACAATGGGAAAAAGGGCCTCAGCTACGACCGGCCATGTAAAAAAGGGGAAGAAGGGATGACCGCCCAAAAGGGATTTAGGGTTTTGTATATAAAGTTGAAAAGAGAATGATAAGCTCATTCTTGTGTGTGGCAAAAAGTAGCTCTCTTCTTCTTCTTCTTCTTCTTGCTTGCTTGCTTGAGCTTGTACTTGAGAGAGGGAGTGTGAGGGAGTGAGTGTGTGAGGGTGAGGGACCGAGGAGGAGAAGCTCGCTATCTTCTCCTCTCTTCTTCTCTTCTCTTCTCTTCTCTTCTCTTCTCTTCTCTTGCTCGCGGCAATGGAGCTTGGAGCGTGGAGCTTGAGGATGGAGCTTGCTTGAAGCTTGCACTTGGATCGTGGAGCTACCAGAGTGCGCGGGAGAGGAGGTAACTCGATCGGCATGGAGGTAAGCTCACTACACCCGTAGATATGGATGGCGCGTCGGCTATGTGAGAGGTAGCCATGAGTGCTCGGCTTGGAATGCTTGAATCAATAAGCAATCCGTGGGTCTTGCCGGTTGAGCGAAAGCTCCCACATTTTGGTTCCGTTGCCGGGACCATGGATTCAAGCCTTGAGTGCTCACGTGCTTCGAATCGAGCATTGGAGTAGGGTTTCCCCCCGAACCGGTGCTTGAGATAGGTAGGAAGCGAGGGGGTTGAAGATGGTATTCGATCTCCTTGGCAAGTAGGTTTGTTGTTTTTCTTGAGATTTATGTTGTGAGACGGAGTAGTGTAGGTATTTACTTTGTGATTTGGATGCATTAGAGTAGGAAAAAACAAAGAAAATAAGCATTAGGGTCACTGTTGTAAAACAGGGCAGAAACAGGGCAAGAATTATGCAAAAGTGGTTAAAAACTTACTTGTGATGCCTAAGGTCGGTAAGTGAGTTATTGGGGGTGCCAATACCATATCTAGAAGAGGGTATAAGGGCCAGAAGTGGCAGGAAAGGCCACAGTGTGCATTGCAGGGTTTCAGGAGAGCAGGAGAGAAGATGAAAGCTTGGCGAGGAACTCCGCTTCAATCTTGCCATCAGGGAGATCTTTGGCTAGCCCAGGTAATTCTATACCTCCCCCTACAGTAGTAGGACCAATCTGGAGTTGCTCGACAAGGGGGAAGACCCCCAACGCCTTGCACGACGAATTTTGTGAGTCTCGACGAAAAAACACGCGCGGCGTTTGGCGCGTTTGAGTCACGTCGACTCTGGTCCGAGGCCTAGACTCGGCCCTCGGACCACCCGGTCCACTCGGCCAAACCCTAGCTGGCCTCGGACCGTCCGAGGAAAAACTCGTCCGAGACTCAAATTTGGCCCTCAGCCACGTCCCACATTCAGCCCTCGGCCCAAGTGCCTCAGCCCGGCCGAGTGACCTCGTCTGAATTCGTCCGAATCGTCCGAACTTAGCCCTCGGCCCATGCGCCTCAGCCCGTCCGAGTGACCCACTCGGACCCTGCAATTCGGACATGTTAGGCCGAATTTAGATTTTCTCAAATTTTAACCTGAAGATAGTGAAATTAACTGAGAAACCATATAGAGCTGAAACCATGTCATAGATCCATTACCGGGCTGAAACAGAGAGTAAGTGGTTCAAATTTGGGTATAAACGGTCCTCCAAATTGTGCATGGCTTCTACCGTAACAGCCCTACGGGCCGGGGGGGACTGCCCCCCCCAGACCCCTACAGAGGGGGCTCTGCCCCCTTCGCACCTCCCCTGGGTAGATTGGAGAGAAAACGCGCGTTGTGACAGGTCCTTCAAATTGGACCCTAGTGTAGCAATGGCTCTACACGAGCATAGAGCCTCACTTGCAATAGAGCAACCAAAATCCCATACCCGAACAGAGAGAAACAGAGACCCTAGAACATCAATGGGCCAATCTACCCATCAAGGGCAAAAAGGCCACACCACGAGAACACAAAGACATTGTGTTCATACCATGTCTAGTCAAAGAGAAATGCAACATCAGCAAGCTACAAATGCCAAGATGACTAGACATGACACTCTTGACGAGAGATGTACCTTAAATAGCACTGCACTGAAGATCCAAGACAGCAGTGGAGAATCCACATCTGGTCGTGCAGTCGAGAACGCAAGGCATCTGTCAGAAGGCTTAAATTTACGAGCCAAGACCCGGAAGATGAGGACATAGTACCACTTGCTTATCATAGGGTCAAACTCACCGCGAAAAGAGAGCATACTATTGATGCTCTAATCGATGAAGGAACAGATTTTAATATCTTGAACTATGAATCATGGACCCTACTGGGCCAACCAGAGCTCACACCGACTGATGCAACTCTTAAACCTTACGGGGAACACCCACGAGCACTTCTAGGGAAGTGCAGAATCCTTGTAACAATTGAAACAGAAAGCTTGCCACTCCTGTTCTATGTCCCTCCCAATAGCGAGAATGGTGCAAAGAAAACCCTCCTAGGAAGGCCCTTCAAAAAGGCTACCAAGTGTAAGGTGGACTATGTAGCTCAGAGGATACACTTGACATTACCAGGTGTGAGGATAGTCACGACCTTTAGCAAGGGTGACCTCGGCAAACCTCTAGGGAAAGGCAAGGAAGGTGCTGACATAACAGTCGAGCCCATTAACGAGAACAAGGACTTGTTGGAAGAATTAATACAAGCACAGGTTGAACAACGAGAGCTGGTGAGTGAGGCCATGCCTGAACCAAGAAGGTCAAGAGACAATGCCAAGGACATGCTTTGGACTTACAAATATCGTAGGAGACCCCAAAAGAAGCCCAAGCCTTATAGACACAAGCATCGATGGAGAGCTAGCACAACGCCACGATGGATATCCAAGACGTGGCTTCGGGCTCAAGGGTATTATGCAGGCAACCGATGGATTTGGGTGCCAAAACCCCTTGCTAAACCTCCGTGGACGACTGAAGGCTAGATCGTAGCAAGAGCAAGGAAGCGTAGGAGGAGATCTAAGCGAAAAACCAAGTCTCAAGTCAACAACAGGGGAGTGACCGAGCCCCTCATGGTCAAAATCAAGAAACCAAACGGGACCAATCGGAGGGTAAATCCTCAGCCTACCGTGCTCGACGAGAAAATGCCAGGTGTAATCGTTGGGGATACGCAGAAGCCGCTGGTGCCCAAGGAGCCTTTGATACCCCAAGAGGATAGCAAGCATCATAGGCACAACATTGCTCAGGGCAAGGTTGAGCGCCCAACAAAGCAAATAGCACAATCATCTAACAGCCACGAGCAAATCTCCAAGCCAGTGTCAAAGCCCCTTAGAAGTCCTAAGTCTCCTGCACCCTCTTCCCCTACACGGACACAGGAAGCACAGCACTAGTCAGGCGCGGCTATTCAATCCCAATCTCGACCTACATCAAAGCTTCCAAATGTCCAAGAGGTAGGATATGACACCACCCGTGGCTCTCAGCCCAAGGTTATGCCTATGCAACCTAAGGTGGCTAGCTCAACTGATACTCGGCCTACACAAGGGAATGCTCTAAGAGCAACGACCACTTCTAATTGCCCTAAAGACTTGACATCGCAACCCACCAAGGGTAGCCAGCCCACTAAACTAGCTGCTACTACTTCCAATCAGGAATCACATCAGTCATAGCCCTTAGCCGTGATAAGACCCCTTGCGGACGGTGTCCTTAGTAGTTTACCTATGGAGGAGGTGTCGCAACCAACTCCCTCAAAAACTCTAGCACTTTCAGAATGCCTAAAGCCTAGGTTGGAGGAGTTAAACTCAAGGGAGTTGGCTGAAGGGCTAGACTCTTTGAAAAGGGAGGTAACTGTGTTCTCACAACCTAGCAAGGCTACTCAGCAGGCCACGGCCATGTCCCGTACGGACACACTAGAGGAAGAGAATGCTGAGGCCCAACCAAGCACATCAACGGTTGATCTAGTTCAGGGTCTTGAGTCGTTGAGTGTGCACCTTCATTGATCAAGAAAAAGAGGAGAAAACAACGAAGGTAACAACAATCACAGGTGGTTGTGGACCCCAAGAACATTGAGACGAAGGGCGTTGGAGAGTTGATGAACAAAGCATCGAGTCCATCCACCAATGAGCCCACTGATGCCTCTCCTAATAGCGGTGAAACCTTAGACACACCGGTGTGCTCTGAAAAACCAAAGCAACCGTTGCCATCAACAATTACTCGCAACACTCTATCCACTGACAATAGAACTTGCATTGACCAATCAAAAGTGCATACAACATCGTCACAACAGGGTGACAAATCTATACCAGTCACATCTGAGAAGAACCATGACAATATAGCAGCAAAACCTCAGGAGAAACATGAGAACCCCAAGAGCATAAGAAATCCTAGCGCTGACCAATCTTGCTCATCTAGGCCTGAGCCCCCAGCCATGCTAAAGCCTAAGGAAACTCTTAGAACTTTGCATGAGATAGCAACCGAGCAAGCCCTCGTTGAACATAGAAGTGTCACAGAATGCTTAACTGAGTTGGATGCTAAGCTCAAAGTGGTCGCATGTGTCTACATCCTTGCGGACATGGGCACAATCCCCAAGGAGCAGCTTGGAGATTACTTGACCTTTCCTCTATCATGGGAAGAACAAGAACATCTTAACGAGCACTACGACAAGCTCCTGCATGAATGCATGCAACTCATCTCTGACAAGGAGGCTGACGAACTGTGCTTAACAGTCACGTTCAATGAAATGCTCTGCCGACCGAATCTCGTAGACATAGAGCAACTAAAGCGACTGTCAACAAGCCAGAGTCAATTTGAGCAGCATTGGTGCAAAAGCCGCGTTGTAATGGCCAAACTAGGGGCTCAGATCATGATGGTCTCAGAAGAGCGATTGGCCAAATGGCGGTCTCAAAGAGACCCAACCTATGTGGCATCAACTTCCCTTCGAGTGCTGACTGTCATTTGGGGTATGGACTTAGGTGAAACTAGCCAAGAGAATGCTCTGTTTGATAAGGTTCTCACTGAGGAGGAGTTACATATAGCCAGTAGACTCGGACAAGGTTCCATGCTACTCGCGATGTGGCAAAATATCTATCGGTATTAAGTAAGCTGCCACGAATACTAGATGCGTGTGCCATGCTCCGGTACAACCCCGAGTTCTACACTTGGTTCTTGCCCTCGTGAAGTGACATGGATTCATAAATATGTATATAAATAAATGCTGCTTTTTGTGTCACCGTGTATAAACAATGTCAACACACAAGCAATGATAGTCAAGCGTAGGGAGAAGAGTTGGGTCAGATAAACTAAACTCCTCAAGTCCTCCCCTCATCATGCATTTAAAAGCCGTGTGACCATCCCCACCTCCAAGTGAAGGGCATGCAACCCACACTGCCGCCATAGGAAGCCTTGACCAACAACTCTGATGGTGTAGACAGGGTGTAGTCCCTTCCAATACACCTTCTTCCCTTTTTGGTCTATCCTTTCGAGGATGTGCCCGGTCCCACTCCATGACAACTAGTCCACACAACTTAGAATAAGACAATGCCTGCTAATGGTTGGAGGCAAGACGAACATCATCATGGGGGCCATCCCTCTACAACAAACACCGCATGCCTCACCCCTCCCCTTCTTGTCATATGCGCTTGATAAACCACACTAAAATCCCTTCCATGCAAACAGTTGTATCCTATATCCAGGTCTAACCCTTGGATTGTATCTTGCAGGCTTCCTTTTTTGACGGAACATATGGAGAACCATGGACATCTGGCATGCAAAGACGCTCTTCACAAACGACGGGAGCATGTGGCACGTGCCCCTCCATCGGAGCGCTATGTGCCCACCCTCAAGAGGTATGCCAAGAAGCGAGGCCCTAAGCGACACTGTCCAGGATGAAGACCGAAGAATCCTCGAGTCAAGAAAGTCGAGACTCAAAACGCGCAACAGGTGGCAACACTAGTGGCACAAACCCCCAACTCACGCTCGGGCACCAGATGCTCAAGGGCAGAAAGGGTAGCTCGGGAAAGGGAAGAATTTAATGAATTGTTTAAAGACATTCTGGAAATGGTAGCGGCCCAGGACTACACCATTCATGTCCCGGCCGACATGTTCCCTGCTCAACCCCACGGGAGCCCCACACCAGTAGAGCCCCAATCACCCGGCCACCCAGACTCGCCCCACCTCGTACAAATAGAGTAACCTCATGTTGTATAAAGGACGTATCAAATGCTACCTGGCCATCACTTTTTGTCTTTAAATGGTTAAGTGTGACATGTTCCCGAATTGTACGAACTTTTCATATCTGTGTTCAATATATTTCATGTCTTTAGCAAGAGATAAAGCTAATCCAGTGCAGGTGATAAGTATCTAAGTCAACACCATAGAATTTAGATAAGTGATGCCTCCTTGCATTGCACTAGTTTATTATAATTGCGACATATACCATGCATGTACTCTCATGAAGCAACAAGTGGATACAGGATGAGATAGGTCTTTGGGCGAAAGTGTTCAATGCCCGATCATCGCAAAACCATCGACCCCACAAAGAGCCGCGACAAAGCCACGCTGACGACCACCCACATCACATGGCCCAAAGCACATTCATGGGTCACGCTCCCTTTCTGGGTCAAGCTCTATAGTTGGTTCACGGTAGTCGTTACCTCAATCGTACCAACATCGCATGTGTCGCAAGGAAGTTGCAACATCTCAAGTGTGTCTCCCCATCTCAACAACAGCTTCTCTAACAACAAGGCTAGGGCACAATCATCATTGTACTATCCATTTCCTGAGCCTTCAAAGCTTGACATTTTCCAACCCATTGAAAGGCTGATAGCCTCAACATATTGTAATGGTTGTACTTAGGCAAAAAAGAAAAGAAAAGAAAAGAAATGCAATCCATTGTGGCAATCACTGCACGATTGGCCATGAAATGTACACCGTCCTCATCAAGCAAGTCCAATAGCTTCCTGATATACTGAAAGTGCGGTGTCCCTGTATTCAACTATGCTCCGTCGTGCAGTCACAATGCAAAGGATGTCTCATATACCTTCACGTGTACTTCTTCTCAACATGGACAACTTTGCTTCATCCACACATTGTTATGAGAAACTAGCCCACGGTCTTCTAACTACATAATATCTGCACCGAAGTATATACACAGTTTGGGTCCTCAAGTGTAGGACAATACTCTCAGCTTGCTTAGAGCTCGACCTGTCTCCCAAACTAATCAAATATGTCTTGTGCACGATAAGAAGACTAGCACTACCCCTTAGGGAGAGACCACACGAGAGGTTTTCAAATTGCAGGTATTGAAGCCTCCAACGAAATTTCAATCGCTCTTCAGCGACACCCAACCCTGAATGCTTATCCCTTACCATCCGACAAGCCCGCAAAGAATCGACATGTGCAGAATCCCCAACAAACCAACACTTGTGCTGGCCGTCAATGCAATCCCAAACACAAATTAGCCCTACCGCCAACTCCAACAACCTTCCACCAGCCACCTTGGCCACCAGCAGGCCCCAGGACCTTCTTCCACACCATCACCAACACTCCTCCACGGAAACCACATGCGTCCTTGTCACCCACGTCTTCGGTGCATGCTACAGCCTGCTACCTACGACGGTGAGTGCCATGGGACTGGCACTCGTCTAGGAGGGGGTAATGTTAACCTCAACACGAAGAAAGCAAAAGGAAGTGGAAAAGACGCAGGGCAAAGGCGGAAAAAAGGTAGCCCGACTGAAGAGGAGAAAAGGCCAAAAGCGCAAGGGCAACCTTAAAAGTCCAAGGCAAAGGCAAAAGGGGAAACACACATTTTAAAATAAAAAGGCGCACCCTGAAATCTTGTAAAAGAGCACTGGGCTCTCACCCGTGCAATTTGTAAATGTAGACAGGTGGTGGACAGGAAGCTAGGAAGAGAGAAGGACAATGGGAAAAAGGGCCTCAGCTACGATCGGCCATGTAAAAAAGGGAAAAAAGGGATGACTGCCCAAAAGGGATTTAGGGTTTTGTATATAAAGTTGAAAAGAGAATGATAAGCTCATTCTTGTGTGTGGCAAAAAGTAGCTCTCTTCTTCTTCTTCTTCTTCTTGCTTGCTTGCTTGAGCTTGTGCTTGAGAGAGGGAGTGTGAGAGTGTGAGGGAGTGAGTGTGTGAGGGTGAGGGACCGAGGAGGAGGAGAAGCTCACCATATTCTCCTCTCTTCTTCTCTTCTCTTCTCTTCTCTTCTCTTGCTCGCGGCAATGGAGCTTGGAGCGTGGAGCTTGAGGATGGAGCTTGCTTGAAGCTTGCACTTGGATCGTGGAGCTACCGGAGTGCGCAGGAGAGGAGGTAACTCGATCGGCATGGAGGTAAGCTCACTACACCCGTAGATATGGATGGCGCGTCGGCTATGTGAGAGGTAGCCATGAGTGCTCGGCTTGGAATGCTTGAATCAATAAGCGGTCCGTGGGTCTTGCCGGTTGAGCGAAAGCTCCCACAGAGGGCATGCACAACACTAGCAGTAGGAGATCATAGCCTTCATCCTATTTTCAAAGTCCTTAGAAGCCGAATCTTGGGAAATTGTTGGACAACCAACTTTGGGTTGTCTAATTCATGCTCACTAAGTGACAGTTTCCTAGCACGACATCCGAGACTTGAAGAAGGGCAGCTAATTATAACCTGCTAAACATAAGGCCCTTAGCAACATGTAATGAATTGAATGCAGATGCTCAACATGGAGGAGTCGTGGACTGTTGTAGTTCTAAGATCCAAACATAATGCAAGGAGTAGTACTTCTATCATCTTCTAAGCACCAGCTATGTTAGAATCATAATCATCAACATTTCGGCCATGGCCTAAATCGTACATTATTATACTATTCAAATTAGGTTTAACTTGATAGCAACACTAGCATGGAGGTGACTTAAGATTCTTGCTTGCATGGAGTCCATATGTTGGAACATGATCCTATGCAATCATGTGCAATGACTGCAATCTTAAGGTATTTGTGTAACTCTGAAAATTTTGCATGTTTTCCTTGTATGCATATGGCCTAAATCTTACTATTTATTTGCCTTTGCAACATCATCTTAATTCTTGTAAACCTTCCCTCTAATGTTCAAGAGAAGGTTTTCGTCATAGATTCTCTCATATCGATAGTTTTGGCTTGGGATAGAACATGTATCTAGACATAGGCCCGTGGTACCAAGATTGCAATTTGGGTCTCGTACAACATCTGGTTATGGCATACCATGAAAGATAAGGCCTTTTTGGTATGCTTCTTTTAAGTTATCTCAAATATTTTTAATTTTCAAACTTTATTGTCCTCCTTGCCTTGTAGATCTCATTGGAGCCTGATTGTTTATAATATTCCTACATGGAAATGCTTTCTAGCCAACTCATCAACTGAATGATACCATGGCAATGTGAAGTAGTAAGTTCCATGAGAGGGAGAGGGAGAGGGGGAGAAAGAAAGGCACTAACTGTGTTTTCCATTACCAAAGTAATTCTTTGAAAAATCTAGCAAAGGGCTTTGAGACAGTGGTTCAAGACCATGAAATGTTGGACAACACAAGAATTATTCTTTGCAGAGAGCCATAGCAAGGTAATGACCATAACTGCACATGGAAAGTTTGCTACAATGCAAAACTGCTCCTAGAACATCTACTTGGGCAACAAACGGGTGATGTAAGTTTCCTTTTTATTAATTTAACCCTGCATAGCCTTAATAATTTTATACTTGGTCTAATTTATACGATTTAATGTAGGGTGAGCACTTAGCAACTTATGGAGATGATGATCTTCTTCTATTTAGAGCAGAGATTGTTGAAAATCTAATCAACTGCGCTTCTCATCAAAATCTCTTAATACCATCTATGTATGACCCTCCAACTCCACGCCCAGAACCCGAGTTAGAATGCCATATTTCCATCCAAATGCCACTTACTTAGATTATCTACACTCGACTGACGACATCGACTATTTGGACACTTCAGATATAGAGAGGATACCAAGATTGTAAATATGCCAAAATTATAGTATTCAATTTTTTTTTTCCCCTCTTGTACATATTCTAGAGCTTTTATAATCAATTTGCCATAATTGAAAATGGAATTCAAATAGTTTTTGTATCACTTTTCTTCCTTGTTACAATTTCACATCTGTATTTCCATATGTACTATTGGATAGATTGAGGCAAGAGGAAAACTTGTGTAGTGTGAATGTCCTTACATAAAGTATTTCTCTCTTTTCTTTGGGGCACTTGCACATAAGATTCACCATGATTTACATTATTTGCAAACAAGAAAAATGTATCTTAAACAATGTACCACACTTTTGGATTACATATTCTATTTACCTTGTAACCATTGCACTTGAACAAATAAGCAGCAAGAATATTTAGGTCCTCATTCATTAGGTCCATTCGCACTTGATGTAAAGAGACATTTGCCCTTACACTAAGCATCATTAAGAGCTCATCCTCCAACCAAACCTCCAACATCATTAAGAGCTCATCCTCCAACCAAACCTCCAACATCATCACAGGATTATCAGCATCATCTTGTAAGTCTTAATCGATTTCCATGATCTTTCGATTCACATAATGCCATCTCATGTAACATAAAGTGAGAATAAAATTTTGGATGCAATCATATATTTCCAAACAATAGATTTCTGTTCCACTTTGGGTATAATCCCACGCACTTCTTTTACATCCAAGGAATTCCATACACTTATTCGGTTTGCATATGAACATTGATATTGTTTTTCAAGCTTCCTCATCATTAAAAAAATCCACCAAAATATGTAATGGCATGAAGATTGTGATCTTCACTTGCATGCTAGCTACATTAGTCCGTAGAGATATTTGAATGTCTACATAAATTTTTAATCTATAAGATTCACATATTTTCACTTTGGGGATTGGCCACTCTGCACTATCCAAAGTTGGGAGTGGAAGAGGGCTGAGAGATCCAAATCTTGTTATGCTTAATGGTGCATGTGGGAGCTTTCGCTCAATCGCCAAGACCCACGGACCGCTTATTGTTTCAAGCGTTCCAAGCGAGCTCTCATGGCTATCTCTCACCTAGCCGACGCGCCATCGATCCTACGAATGCAGTGAACTTACCTTGATGCTTGATCGAGTACCCTCCTCTCTCTCACACTTCGGTAGCTCCACGATTCTTGATGCTAGCTCAAGCATCCTCAAGCCTCCTCCATCTCCAAGCCTCATCCTCCATAGTCGCGCGCGCAAGAGAAGAGAAGAAAAGACAAGAGGAGAAGGGGAGAGGAGAAGGTGGAGAGCTTCACCCTCTTGATTCCTCACTCTCTCACACACTCACTCCCTCACACTCTCACACTCCCTCTCTCAAGAGCATACACAAGCAAGAAGGAGAGAAGAAGAGAGGAAGAAGAAGACTAGTTTTGCCACACCAAAGAATGAGCCCTTCATTCACTATTCAACTTTATATACAAAACCCTACTTCCCTTTTGAGCGGTCATTCCCTTTTTCTCTTTTTTACATGGCCGGTCATAGCCCAGGCCCTGTATTCCATTGTCTTTTTATCTTCCTTGCTTCCTTTTCACTACCCTTCTATATTTACAAATCGCACGGGTGAGAGCCCGGCACTCTTTTACAAGATTTTAGGGTGCGCTTTTTATGCGCCTTTCTCTTTTCATGGTTGCCTTGGCCTTTAACGGTTGTCCTTGCGCTTTTGGCCTTTTCTCCTTCTTTTCCTTCCGTCGGGTTACCTTTTTTCCGCCTTTGCCCTGCGTCTTTTTCACTTTCTTTCGCTCTCTTCGTGTTGAGGTTAACATTACCCCCTCCTAGATGAGTGCCAGTCCCATGGCACTTACTGGCATAGGGAGCAAGTGGTAGTATGCACTGAAGACTTCGGGGGGACAGGGGCTTGGGGTCTGCACTGGTGACCGGTTACGTGGGGGTTGGTTGGGGATGCCGCGTAGGATGATTTTTCCGGCTTGTCGGATGCTGGGTGGGCAATTAGCATGGGAGGTTGATGAAGAACGAATGCCACTTGGGCTGTGGTTGTCAACACCTGCAATTGACAACCTGTCAGGTGGTCTCTCCCTAGGGGTAGTGCTAGTCTCTGTATTGTGCACAAGACTTAGTTTGGGAGACAGGTCGAACTCTAAGCAAGCTGAGAGTGTTGTCCTGCACTTGAGGACCCAAACTGTGAATTAGTTCTGTGTAGGTATTATATGAGTGCCGTGCATGTGCATACTTAAATATTACGTAGCTAGAAGACTAGGCGGCGGGGGCCGTGTGGAGCAGAATTGTGGTAATGGGGAGATGAAGTACACCTTTGACTCTTGTTTGGAGGCGTCGTTAGGGGTGTGCCATTGTCGTCGGAGCTTTCTTGCTTTCCTTTTCTTTTCTTTCTTTTTTTTTTTTGTGCCATGGTTACATGGAGACAGCAGTACAAGGGATAACGGGAGTTCTACTCCTCATCATCCGAATGGTGGGGAAGGGTGGGCGGAGGGCAGGGGGCCTTGTTAAGGAATTTTCGGCTTAGCAAGTAGCCTTTAGTGTGGAGGTGGGTTTTGAGGGTGGTGGTGGAGAGAAAGGGGTCTTCCACCAATTGAATGGGCAGCACCCTATTCAAGGCGATGGAAAACTCGAAGCGTAGGTCGAAGGGGTCTCGGCTATACTCCTGCTGCTCCCAGATAATCATTTCAGCGCGGTACTCAGCGGGGGAGTCTTGGGTGCGCAGCGGGAAAGGGGCAAGCTGTTTTGGGGCAGGTCTGGCCTTCAGTTTTCTTCTTGCCTTCTTCACCATTTCCTGCCTTCGGGTGGTGTGGGCCGCTCTTCGTTCGGTAGATGCGTCATGGGGTGGCACTTCGGTTTATTGGGGTTGAGGGGGTGGCGGGGCATATTCCTCGTCTTGAGGCCCTAGGTCAAGCTCTGGCTCACCCCCTTCCGCTTGCTCCTCCTCCTGTGTTTTCTTCTCAGTGAACCCCAGGTCATCCATCTCCTGTGTTGTCAGTCCTGCTTGTGCCAGATATTTCCTTTGTTCCTCTAGGCTCTACGGAGGGCCTCCTAGCTGCAGTGGTACGTGCAGGCCTGCCGTGAGGGCCATGCGCACAATGATTAGCCTTCTCTGCAACTGATCATTGGCCTCATCTGTTTCTGAGTGGGTGGTGTGGAGCAGCGTGTTGATAAAGGTGCGCTGCTGAGCTATCATAGCAAGCTGGGCTGCCTCTGCTTGGTTTTCAGCCATCACTTTGTCGCCCTCAGCCTTGGCCAGCCGGTGTGGTAAGTCCCGCACTCTCTGCTCGTTATGATTTGACCATTCCTTTGCCCGCCTCTCCATGTCTTCCAGGCTTTCCCCCTGTCGGAGGGTCATCGCCATAAATTGTTGTTGCTGGGCTTCGAGCTCATGGCGCAAGCGGGACTGCTCTCGGTGCTCCTATGCGATCTGCTCGTTGAGTTGGTCCCACGTCGCTTGCAACCTGCGCACCTGTTCTGCCCTTAATTGATCCAGCTCTGCAACGTCTTGTCTAATTTTCTCAAGCTGACTCTGCGCCTCCAAGTTGGTTGCAGATAGCTGGTCATTCATGCGCTGAAGGTGGGCATTTGTCTCCCTCTCCCTGGTGAGACACTCCATTAGGATTTTCCTTCGTCCCTCCCAGGTAGCGTCGCGCTCCTTCAGGGTTTTTAGCTCCTCCGCCTCCTTGGTGCTGGCCTCCTCCCTAAGCACAGCGATTTCCTT
Source organism: Lygodium microphyllum (assembly GCF_053477565.2). Classification (NCBI taxonomy): domain Eukaryota; kingdom Viridiplantae; phylum Streptophyta; class Polypodiopsida; order Schizaeales; family Lygodiaceae; genus Lygodium; species Lygodium microphyllum. The sequence continues at coordinate 31,377,236 of NC_141141.1, forward strand.
TTGATATTCTGTTATTTGCCTTACTCTGTCCAGTTGGAGGGCAGTTTGTGATTCGCGCTCTGCTGCCAGCTCCTCCACCGCCACCCTCCTTTCTTGCATGGCTGTTTGCAACTGCGCGAGCAGCTCCTTTACATAGTTATCATAGTGGCCTGTTGGAGGTGGGGAGTGGGGCATGATCGTAGTGGTGGCAATCTCCTCCACTTTTTGTCTTTTCTCTTCTGGCCCTGGCTCCAGCTCGGCCATCGCTGCCCTTTTGGCCCCTGAGACTGGGGTGGCCCCGGCTGCTTCCCTTGCCAACTCTCTTTCCACCAAGAATTGTAGCCAGGTGACTACATTGCTTTCATCGATCTTTGGGGTGTGCATCAGGGCGGTTGTGGCAGGGGGCGTCACCTTGAGGGGAGTGGCTTGCATGGTTGGTGCGAGGAGAGGGGAGACGGGTCTGACTGGGTCTTTTCCTTTCCCTTCTGTAGGAGGCGGCGGCACAGGTTCCGGCGTACCAGTGCTGGGGCCGGGTGCTTCAGATTGGTATGTTCTGCCCGCTCCTTCCATGTCTTTTCTCCACTGTTCCTCGATGGAGCGACCCGTCGCCAGCTCCAATTCTTCTTCTTCTCTCCTCCTCAACTCTTCCTCAGCCCTCTTTCTTCTTTCCTCCTCTTCTCTTGCCGACTCTCTTCGGGCCCATTCGAGCTCCTCCTTCTCTTTTCTCCTTCGCTCCTCCTCTCTCTTTCCGTGCATGGCTTTGGTCCGTTGCTCCGCTTTCCTTTCTGGTGCAGCCTGGCGTTCTCCCTCCTCGTCGGTGTTCATCCAACTGTTCCTCCGCCTGGGGCTGGGACTGCGACGGCGATTCGCCACCTTTTTCGCCATCTCCCTGTTTGTCCTCTCCCGCACGTCCCTGCCCTATTGCCTCGTGCAGGATTGTAGTGAGGGCACCTCCAAAACCTATGGTGGAGGCCTTGGAGGATGAGGCCTTGCGGGTTGATCGAGGTGAGGGGGATTCTCCTGCTACGGCCCTTCCTCCTGTTGCCAGGTGCTTTGATGAGGCCTCAATCGTCCTTCTCACAAACCCGTTGAGGTTCACCTCATCCAGTGTCTGAGCCGCGGTGCTTTTGAGTAAAGGCACATTTAGCCTGGACATGATTCTATTGTACCGTTGACTCGAAAATAGGGTATGCATCATTTTTGCCTGCAGCTAAATCTTTGGATCAGGGATGTCTGCCAAGTTGACTCCATCGTTGGTGTGGACTTTTACTTTGTCCATTCCCAACATGGCGTAGACGTCCCTTTTCAGCTTCTTCTCCACCTTGTTCGGAAGCCCCAGTGCTCTTTCTATCAGTTCAGGGGTCAGTTCAACCTGCACCTGTTTGGTGGCTTCCGCGCCCCGCACTGTGATGGTGCCCCTGTTTTTGTTGAAGGTGCGTAGGAACTCAGCGCACAGGGTATAGTCTATCCTCTGGCCCATTACTTCCAGATACCGTTGTAAGTGGCATTGCTCCATGATCCGTCGTACCGCTGGTTCCTCAATAACCACATCTTCCAAGTTGAATATGTGGCGGAACTTCAGCTGATTGAATGCTCTGGTTTCCATCGTGAGGCCGTACCGCACCTGTTCCTCCTCTAAGAAAGGGAGTTTGCCAGCTTTGTCTTGACCTGCCATGGTCGCCACCTGTACATTCAGTCAATTCACTTCTTAGTATTTTTGGCAACCAATTCGTAGGACGACCATAATAGATTTTATCATTTATAACCATGATTTTTTCCTTTCAAACTTCTATCACCTATTTCTGCATGGCATTTTAATTTGGAGCCTTTTCATGCTTGGTTCACTTTTTAGTTTTAACTTTCATGCTTGGTTTGCTTTTTAGATTTACTGCCCCATCCCCCTTGTGGAAAATAAAAATCCGTCCTAGGATTGGGGGGTGTGGATCCAAGGCATTCAGGTTGTTTTGTGGAGGAGCCAATCGTAGAAGTTGGGGTTATATTTGAGGTGTGCAGAGTAGTCCAGGTCACAGGGTTGGATGCCTACGTGGGTGATGTATGTGAGGACATCGGTGAGGAAATCTCCGGAGTTGACCCGACTTGCGATGTGGAGCTCTTCTTCTGTCAGGATGCGATCAAGATAGGGGTGTCCTAAGATATGATCGTCCATGGTTCGACCTCGAAGAGTGGTTAACACTCGATACGAGGTGGGTGCGACGTATGTGGGATCATACTCGGCTGTCTTAATGGCTCGGCGTTGTTCGGCATTGGTCATTATGCGGCATCCTTCCACTGCCCATTTTAATCGAAGAGTGTACCACTGCTTCAAGAAGGGAGATTCGGTGTCCGCCAAATGGGACAACCTTGTTGTTTCTTGGCTAGTGAGGCCGGACGTCGTGCGCGGGTCAAACGATGGGATGAGGCATTGCTTAATGGATTGCTCTTTGGAGACCTCGCCGAGCGAGTAGCTCAGTGGCGGCAGAGCGTGAAGCTTGTGCGAAGGCGAATTCAGAAGTCTCCCAAGAGCAAGGCATGGTGCGCACGTCCGTTGCAAGGGGTTCCGCTAACAGTCCCAAGTCTAGGCGGTCATAGCTGAGGGCCAGTGCCACAAAGGTGGCATCGAGCTATTTGATGCAGTCTACAACGTCATCCCCTGTATCCTCGTCGAGTTGGGGGCCTGTTTGAGTCAGCAACTCGGGCGTTGGTCGGATGGATGGGTCGGGTTGGATCTTAGGGGCCATGCTAGTGCGGTCGGCAGGGTTGCTGGGTTGCGGGCCGGGTTGGTTGGGTGATACCTCCGGTGGTGGTGGCCGGTGCTTGGGCCATTGGGCGTGTGTGACGCCCGTGGGGTGACTCGCAAAGGAGTCGGATGACTGGGGTGGACTCTGCGATTCGTGGTCTTGAAGTGTCAGAGGACAAGGCCTTGCAATTGATGTAGGAGCAGGGCCCGTGTCAGTTAGGACTTTGGGGATCCACAACAAGGCATTCCCCTCATAGTAGCCTTGTGCACGCAGCAGGATTTTAGGGACCCATATTTGTTTAACCAGGCGGCGCTTGTGATGATGGCATTTTGGTCTTCTAGGTTTAGGTTTGTAGGTGTTCCGCGGACCCGCGCGTCTAGTCCTAGGCTGATCTCTAGGTTTAGGTTTGTAGGTGTTCCGCGGACCCACGCGTCTAGTCCTAGGCTGATCTCGAGGCTTCTTCAGCACCCATTGCAAGCGAGTCTGTTGGGGTTTTGCCTTAGGTTTGGCGGGTCGCAGTGCATGGGGATCTGGGTGTAGTAAATATGCACGGCCCTCCTCCTTAGTCCTAGGTGCGGCTATTTCTATCGGTGGCCCGTTGAGCGATGCTGGGGTTACGAGGCGCTGGCTGAAAGTCGTGACAATGGCCACATTCCCGATTGTTAGGTGGATGCGTTGTGACTCATAATCAACATTGCAACGGGTCTGCTTTTTAAAAGTTTGCCCGAGCAATGACTCTGTGCCTGCCTCCCTGGCATCGGGTAGGACATAGAACAGCATGGGAATAGTTTCAGTCTCGATAGAAACGGCAACCCTGCATGTGCCGAGGATCGGGTAGGATTGGGCCCCATATGGGTTCAATCTAGCTGTTGTGGGATGAAGCATTGGTGCGCCAAGTTGGGTCCAATGCTCATGCGTCAAAATGTTAAAATCCGCCCCCTCGTCAATCAGGGCGTTGAAGGAGCACGTTTGCTTGGCCGTGATCGTGATGCGGAGGTAGGCGGGTTCTATAGGCTCCTCATTCTCGCCGATTTCCATAAGTGTGGCTACTCATATTTTAACGTGTGTTTCCACCATTGGTTGTTCATGCAGTGGGTGAGTGGGCGGATAGTACTTTTTGATTCGATTGCCATTAAAGAAGCCCATTCCCTCACCATCCAGTGTTTCCAGCTCGACATTACCAGTTCGGCTGATTGTGCGGACCTTAAAGGGCCCGAGACCTTTGAATTTCATCTTCTATTTGTGTCCTTTAACTGAGTAGAGGAGCACTAGGTCTCCCGGCTCAAACTCTTGTTGCTTGACGTGTTTGTCAAACCAGCTTTTGCGTCTAGCTTTCTCACAGATAAGCGCATGGGTGGCTAGGAGACACACCTCTGATAGGCGTTCTAGCTCGACTAAGCATTGCGTCCATGCCTCCCTCCCCTCCCATCGTTCTTGGAGTGCTATCCGCAGGCTAGGGACGAAGAATTCTAATGGAAGAATAGCTTCGGTCCCATAGGTTAGCCTAAAAGGCATTTGTCCGACGGCCATCTTATAAGCTGTTCGGTAGGCCCACAGGGCTGCCATCAACTTGTTATCCCAGTAACTTCGTGAGGCTGAGACTACTTTGGTCAGGACAGTGATGAGAATTTTGTTGGTTGACTCAGCCTGGCCGTTAGCCTGAGGGTAGTATGGTGAGGATTTGCGATGGATGATGAGGAAGGTGGATAGGAGATGGGCTATCACTTCGTTGATGAAGTGCGTTCCCTGGTCGCTAACCAATTCGATGGGGCAACCAAAACGCGAGATTACTTGCTCCCATAAAAACTTGGCAGTTGTCCTAGCGTCGTTTTTCCGTGTGGCCCTCGCCTCCGCCCATTTGGTGAGGTAGTCCGTGGCCACCACGATGTATCTAGCCTGTGAATATTGTGCCGCGGGGCTGATGGGTCCTATGAAGTCAATTCCCCACTTTTCAAAAGGTTGGCAAGCGATGACCGGGGTTAACTCCATCTGATCTTTACGGACCGAGACCCTTGTCCGTTGACACTCGTCGCAATGTTTGACAAATTGTGAGGCATCACGGAAGAGCGTGGGCCACCATAGCTAGGACTGCAACACCTTTCATGCTGTAGTATCCCCGCTAAAGTGTCCTCCTGCAATACCGTTGTGTGCCTCTGAGAGCAAATCGCGCATCTCATGCTCACATACGCATCTATGTAGCAGACCGTCTTGCCCCAGCCTATAGAGCTGGCCTACAATCAACTGATAGGGCTGGATCTTTAGGATTAATCGCCTAAGCCGTGCTCGTTCTATTGGTCGTTCGGGCAGCCCATGCTCGAGTACTTGGACTATGTCGTCTGCCCATTATGGTGTCAGGTCGGCCCTGAATAGGTCTTTTTCGCCGGATATGCAGAATAAGTGGCTGTCTGGTAATTCGTCCACTATGCCTTGTCCAACAGCTTCTCCTGTGGGTACTCGGGACAAATGGTCAGCCATGTAGTGTTGTTTTCCCTTCCGTACTACCACTGAGAAGTCGAATTCCAGGAGCAGGAGAAGCCATCGGGCTATACGTCCTGTAGCACAAGGTTTGTTGACTAGATAGAGTAGGGCTTGATGGTCTACAAAGAAGGTGAAGGGGGTGGCTAGCAGGTAATGCCAGAACTTCTTCACGGTGAATACCATGGCTAATCCCTCCCTTTCCGTTGTCGAATAATTCATCTCTGTTTCAGTGAGCTGCCTGCTCGCAAAACTCAATGGGTAATCTAAGTTATGCTCACCAGGTTGGCACAGCACTGCCCCCACGGCGAACTTAGAGGCGTCGATGTGTACGTGAAACGACATAGTCCAATCTGGGGGTCGTAGGATAGGCGCCGTTGTTAGGGCTTTTTTCAGTTCCTCGTAGGCTCGTTGGCAGGCTTCGGTCCACTCGAAGGCAATTAGCAGCTTGTACAATGGCCTAGCGATCAGCGCGTAGTTCAGTACAAACCGCCGGTAGTATCCTGTGTGACCTAAGAAGCATTGAACTCCCCTATAATTACTTGGGGGTGGGAGATCCACGATAACCTTGACCTTTGAGAAGTCCGTGGCAATGCCGTTCTTGGATACCACGTGTCCCAAGATGCAGCCGTGCTTTATCCAAAACTGACATTTCAGGGGGTTGAGAGAGAGACGGTATAAACGACACCGTTCAAAGAGCGCGCGGAGTTTTTCGAGATGTTGGTTTGAGGCCGAATGGACACACAGGTCATCGACAAAGACCTCTAACTCCTTGCGAAGCATGTCCTTGAATATGGTGCACATGAGGCGTTGAAAGGTGGCAGGGGGATTGGTTAGCCCGAATGGCATGACCACATAGGCAAAGACGCCCCACTCAGTGGGGAAGGCGGTCTTGTGCCTATTCGCAGGGTGCACTTACACCTGATTGTATCCCGAGAAGCCATCCAGGAAACTGTAGGCTTCCTTACCTGCCACCCTCTCAAGCATGTGCTTGGTGTATGATAATGGGTAGTTGTCTCTCTTTGTCGCTGCGTTTACTTTCTTGTAATTGACGCATACTCGAATCTTGCCGTTTTTCTTCATCACAATGACTATGGGTGATACCCAGTCCGTGTGTTCAATTTCGTAAATGAATCCAGCTCGCATCAACTTGTCAATTTCCTCCTTGATAGCATGGGCATGCTTTGGATTCATGGGGTATGGTCACTGCTTGACCGGCGTTGCATCCGTTGTCATGGGTATGTTGTGAGTCACAACACTCGGATCTACCCCTCGTAGCTCATCTAAAGACCAAGCAAACACATCCCGGTACTCTCGTAAAAGAGTGATGAGGCTGGATTCTTCCTCCGTGGTCAGGTCCTCGGCAATGAACACTGGTCGGGGTGTTTCTTGTTCCAGGGCTAGGTTTATCTCCTTGACCTTGGCTGGCCCTTCGATGGGTTCGCGGGTTTGCCCTTGGCGCTTGGCACTTAGCAGAACCACCACCCTGTCCTCTCTTTTGAATTTTGAAAAGCGCTTAGGGAGGTCTTGTGGCTTCCTTTGCTCCTCCGATCGCACATCGTTGGGACACTCTGCTTCATTCTGTCGTAATCGTCGGTGCCTCAGGTGGATGGGTAAGTCTCCCCTGGTGCGTCTGGTCATGGGTGGCCTAGGGATTTCTGGGTCATCCTCTGAAGTAACTTCAGATTCAGAGTCGAATTCCCCATTTTCACTAGGGGAGGTGGTCTCCCCTAGCGGCCGCAGTTCGGATGGCGACTCGGTTCTAAGCATGGCTACCGTTTTCGGTTGGGTCAGGCCGGCCTGCTTAAAATCCACAGCTCCCATCTGTTCCAACCAAGCACGATCGCATTTCGCACACATGACTCCTTGGTCCATTCTAAGGGCCGGCCTCGGCTGCAGTTTTGCATCTGCTCAGATTTGCTCAATCTCTCGCCCTTTGGTGTCATATTCTACGGTGTCCATTTCACCCTCACTTCCTTCATCAAAGGGTTGGCAATCTTCGTATTCGTCGCCGGAATCCGCCTCGCTGGACTGCTCATCGTCCCCCAAGGCCTGCTCTGCCTCATTTTTTGGTCGGGGACCAATGCCCAGTTGTATCTGAGATTTAGTTCGTGCACTCTGGTCCACTTCCATTCGGGTTCTTCCAAGAGGTCTTGGAGCAGCTTGAGATTGGCGGCTGCGTTGCGTGCCAGTCGGTCCGTTAGGTGCCCCAGTATTCCCTGGAGTTCTCTCCTGTTGGTTGGCACTTGGGAGGCGACAGGCCTAGGCCCGCCATGGAGGCTTGCTGCCATCATGTAGACAGGTGTAGGCTATGTTTCTCTTGGCTTGCCAACTGTTTTGACAGCCTGCTCATACGCTTCATGATCTGAGAACGGCAGATCAAGTGTAGCGAGAACGTGCATCCAATCCCGCTCGTCCTCTGGGCAAGGGATATACTTCGTCAAGGACCCATAGGGTTCCTTGTTCTGGGTGGTTCCCTTGAGTAGAGTAGAGATGGCATCCAGGTCGACTGGTGAGGTCTTCCAAGTGTCCATCTCTATTCTCACAGCGTCAGTTCGGTTGCCCAGGAAGATCAGGCTGTTACCCTAGTCTTCGATAACTCTGGCATTGCGCATCCAGGGTCGACCCAATAAGATATCATAGTCCACTCCCTTCATGATGATGAAGTTGACAGAGAACTGGACTCCTGCAATCTTCACTGGCCAATTCTTCAAGACCCCGAATGGTCTCACTCGCATGCCATTTGCTAGCGTGACGTTAAACCGAGCGGCTTCGACAGGTGGGTTTTTCCACTTCTGTAGCACTGCGTGGTTAAGCACACTGACCCCAGCTCCTGTGTCTACAATCCCCTTTCTCGTTGCGTCCCCCAGGGCTAGGACTGGCAGGACTACGTGCATTTTCGAGCCCTCCCAGAAGGCGTTGACGTGCAAAGATTTAGGGTCTGAGTGTAGCGTCAAACTTGGTAAGTGCGTTTCCGTATCCTGGTCTTGAGCATTTGCCGGAGCTTGCTCGTGTGGTCTTTCGACCCACTGTTTGAGGTCCTGCCATAGGGTAGAGTGCTGCCTGAGCAGCTCTCCCAATCCAACCGTTACAGGGGTGGTCACTAGTGTGGTTAGGAGATTGCTAAACACTCGTCCTTCCCTTTGTTCAGACTCTCCGGGCCAATGGCCACAGCTGTCCTGTGGGTCTGTTGCGTCTAGGCTTGGCCTTGTCGGCACTGCTTGTGGCATAGCAGCCTCGGCAGACTTAGGTTGGGGTAGCGATAACGGCACACTCATGCTGGAGAGGTCCTCAATCTCATCCTCCGTGATGGGTTCGACATCCTTGAGGTGCTGTTGAGCCTCCCTCACCCATTCCTTTACCTTTTCTATGGCTTCCAATTGCCGCCTGGGGTGTGGGTATTCCCCTACCTTAGTGCTTTCCTGTTGGGCAGTTCTAGGGGCTGAAGTCTATGCCTCTGCGTTTGAGACTTTCTTTTCGTGGGGTAAGGTAGTAATGCTGTCGGTTTTTAGTGCAACCTTAGCCTCTGACCTCTTCTTTTTCCACCTACGGCTTTTCTTTCCTACTGAGGTAGCATCGAGATTGCTAGGTCCTGGCAGAGAGACGCCGGCCTGCTTCGTTTGTGCTCGAGTCATCACTCGTAGGGGGATAGGTGTGGCCTCCCCATCGGGGTTTTCAACACCAAACAGTCCCAGCGGGACAGACGGCAAATTAGCTGTACCAGAAGGCGGCTTCCGTTTTGGGCAATCTATGAAAAGATGAGTGATTCCGCACTCTGCACACCTTTGGTCAGCTTTGTCCCTACTTTGCTGCTCCCTTTCTGGGCAGCGCGATGAGACGTGACCGGGATGTCCACATGTCCAACAAGTGACTGGATCCTGTGGCTACCCTCCCAGGCCTCTACCCCGTCCTCGTCCTAGTGCCATCACCGGTACTGGTCGATAATCCATGAGGATTCATTGCCCTCGTCGTCATGCGAGACGTAAGGGTATATGTAGGTTTCTTCGTCACTGGGCTCCTCTATGTAGTGCACGGGAGCATCGCTCGGTGGGTGGGTCACATAGGGACTAGGCAGTCTAGGAATACCGGTAGGATTTATGTCCAGCCTTGGGACCGCTGGCTTCGTGTCGTTAGGTGCTAGTAGGGCAAGCGGGGCTCCCCTTCCGTAGAATAGCAGTGGCCTGTTAGCCGGGTAGAGCTGGCCGTAGGGCTGCGTGTATGGTAGTCTTCGTGGTAGTCTGCAGTGTGTGGGATCATGGCCGAACCTTCCGCAGTTAGCGTAGGGTCTTGACCTAGGGTCTTGACATTCTGCTGGCAGGTGGTTTCCTCCGTAGTACACGCACTGGACGTGCGGGCGCATAGGTCGCCTTAACATGTCCTGTATTTTGGCCAGTTCTGTCTTGACCTCAGCCAAGCCATGGTCCGTCTCGGTGGCCTTCCCCTTATCGTGGGACGACGTGTTGGATCGCTCGCTAGAGGTTGGCGTTCGTTCTAAACTTTGTGGGTTGATTTCTTCTGGGTTCGAGCTCCTGGAGCTCCGCTCCCTCAGCTGGTCATCGACCCTAATGGCTTCCTCAAAAACCCTAGCCACTACGTCCCTTTGTAAGCTCGAGTTGCCTGCTAGTGCCTTGTACAATTCTTCATCCCGAATCCCACTGATGAACACGGTTGACATTGCCCTGTCAGTCGGTCTTTCACCCAAGGGGATTCTCTTAAGGAGGCTTCTCACGTGGGTCACATAGTCGCGGATGCCCTCCTTCTCCTTCTGCTTGATGTTCATCAAACGCACTAGCAGGTTGTCAGAGTATCCGGGTTCGGCAAACCTCTTGACAAAAAGGTCCTTGAGGTTATTGAAGTTGGCTCGTTCTATAGCATCTAGGCTAGTATACCACGTCCTACCCTTATCACTTAAGCAAAGTCTGAATGCTTGCGAACGTTGGGCCTGGTCGTTGAGGCCATTGGCTTCGCAGACCTGCTCGAATTGCTCGACAAAGCTGTACCGGTCGTCCCGAATCCTGGTCCGTTCGGTTTTGGCCAGCCAAGTTCAACACTCGCTGCACCTCATGCAGCTCCATGCTTTGCCTTAGGCTCCTGGCTTGTTGGTCCCTATTATAGTCTGCTATGCCCTGCAATGCCTTGCGGGCTAGCCTCCTCTCCTCCTCTAGGTCTGCAATGATTGCCTCCGCCATCCTGTCATGGTGTTCGTACCTGGCATGCGCATCGTAACTGCTCACCATTTGCTGTATGGCTTCCGAAAATGCGCTAACATCTAGCTCCCCTGCAAACCGATGATCTGAGCCTCCCTATGTCATGATGAAATTCTCGCGCCTGGTTGTAAGTCAGATCCTTGTCATTGTCGCTCCTTGCTTGATCCTGCCTTGCGCTCCGTGTGTTTGTTACGCTTGGATTTTCTCCTAGTGGTGGGTTTTCTGGCAATTTATCTGAGTGAGTTCTTTTTAATTTTTGAATGCAGTGCTCAACTTAGGGTCACTCATGAGTGTGTTGCTCCTCGTGCACTCGTGCTCAATTAGGCTTTCGACTTTCCTAAGTGTTCTTCAAGTGTGGAAATTCAATCAGAGTGCTGTGAATGCTTCCCCTACGTCTTACTCACTCTTGCTCGTTTTGGGCTTGACAGGCTTTGCTACTCTAGTCCTGGCCGCCTTATGGGTCACAGGGTCCTATGCTACTTCCTGTTGCTCACGTGGGGGTGGGCCACTGGGGGAGTGCCCCAGTGTGTCCCTGGATGGGTTAGGTTTTGTTTTGGTTTGACTCTGGGAATCGGACGTCCGATTTACCAGTGGTCCGATTCACCAGTGGTCCGATTGTGGGGATCGGACCAGGTATGTTAGGGTGAAGTGGGGGTCTTAGGGCCCGCGTGTCCGATTCTCAAGAATCGGACAGGCGAGTGTGCGAGGAATCGGTCCGATTCTAGGCGGTCCGATCCTAGGCGGTCCGATTATGGATGGGTCTGATTATGGATGGGTCCGATTCTAGGGATCGGACTGGACATGGTCCGACTGTTGACGTGTGTTACTTCGTCCGATCGGACTGGGTGGGTCCGAGTTGGAGCGTCCAAGTGGTCCGAGTGGTTGATTCGGACAAGTTGGTCCGAGTGCCACGTGGCACGTCCGATCGAACCAGTTGGTCCGAGTCTAATGATTGAACGGGTTGTTCCGATTGGACGGTTGTCCGATTCTGGGTCGGCCGTCTGATTCCGCCGGTCCGATGAGTTATGCATACCGATTTGCTCGATTTTCACTAGGTGTATTATCCTGTTGGTCGTGCGATTACCCCGCGACAAAGCTGAAGTGGGGCGGACGAGATCGGTTACCTGAAGTCGCCGAATGCGATGTCCTCCTAGCTCCGGTCGATCGGACAGCTGCCCAGCTCGCTCACTCTCTCACTCTCAGTCTCTCTCGCTCTCATTGGTTGGAAATGGGATCCTCTTGCCCTCCCAGAGTTTATACCCTGCTAGTTCTGCCTTACACACTACAGGTTCCTTCCCTGGCGTTTCCTATGTCGTTACCTTGCATCTACTCCATTTTTTCCCTTTGTTTCCTGTGGTTTTCCCCCTGTTTCACAGCAGCAGCCCTCTGCCTTTTCGTGTGTGATTTCCTACTGCTAATCTATCCTAAACACATCCTGAATCGAAAGCAAAACATTGAACTAATTTCTCCATGTTTTCCAGTCATTAATAACCAGATTGTTCCAAAACACTTACCTGTTCTGAAGATAAAAAACACCAGACTTCCTACCTATCTCAAGCTCCGTTTTAGGGTGAATGCCCTACTTCGATGCTCCATATGGGGCGCGCGAGTGCTCGAGCTTGAATCCATTGGTCCCGGCAAAACGGAACCAAAATGTGGGAGCTTTCGCTCAATCGCCAAGACCCACGGACCGCTTATTGTTTCAAGCGTTCCAAGCAAGCTCTCATGGCTATCTCTCACCTAGCCGACGCGCCGTCGATCCTACGAATGCAGTGAACTTATCTTGATGCTTGATCGAGTACCCTCCTCTCTCTCACACTTCGGTAGCTCCACGATTCTTGATGCTAGCTCAAGCATCCTCAAGCCTCCTCCATCTCCAAGCCTCATCCTCCATAGCCGCGCGCGCAAGAGAAGAGAAGAAAAGAGAAGAGGAGAAGGGGAGAGGAGAAGGTGGAGAGCTTCACCCTCTTGATTCCTCACTCTCTCACACACTCACTCCCTCACACTCTCACACACCCTCTCTCAAGAGCATACACAAGCAAGAAGGAGAGAAGAAGAGAGGAAGAAGAAGACTAGTTTTGCCACACCAAAGAATGAGCCCTTCATTCACTATTCAACTTTATATACAAAACCCTACTTCCCTTTTGGGCGGTCATTCCCTTTTTCCCTTTTTTACATGGCCGGTCATAGCCCAGGCCCTGTTTTCCATTGTCCTTTTATCTTCCTTGCTTCCTTTTCACTACCCTTCTATATTTACAAATCGCACGGGTGAGAGCCCGGCACTCTTTTACAAGATTTTAGGGTGCAATTTTTATGCGCCTTTCCCTTTTCGTGGTTGCCTTGGCCTTTAACGGTTGTCCTTGCGCTTTTGGCCTTTTCTCCTTCTTTTCCTTCCGTCGGGTTACCTTTTTTCCGCCTTTGCCCTACGTCTTTTCCACTTTCTTTCGCTCTCTTCATGTTGGGGTTAACAATGCATTATAAAATTTGTCATTAAAAAAATCCCATCCTTAGCCAATGACCTGTTAGAGGTCGCTTTGTACAACTGCTTGCCAATAGAGTTGTGAATGGCATCAAAGATTCCAAGTACGCTTTCGATAGGTTGCTAGTCTTTAAGGTTTGATGAATCTATATTTACAACCCTAAACAAAATTCAATAAATTCCTGAAAAACATAAAAACTTGATTTCAAGCCTATTGAAAAGTTTTGAATTTATAATTTGGTCTATGGCATGGCACGCCAATAGACTAGTTCTACAAATGTAGTTTTGAGTGCATATACACATGTTGTATAAGCAAATCCTTGATTTTTTCCACTGATCCTATAAAAAACCAGACATCAAGACGGACAAAGGCTAGGCCAGAAGGGTAGCAACCATACTCCCTATTCAGTTCATTATCTTCCAGAGTCAATTGTGTAGAGACACCTTAATCATATAGAAGTAAGGTAACCTATATGTAACCATAGTTGAGTCAGTGTGACCCAACCTTATTCAACTAAGGTTAACAAACTGAACCAAGGTTCATGAGCTTGACTCTCAACACCCCCTCTAAAGCTCAAGTGTGATAATTCACCCCAAGTAGCTCTTTGAAATGCATAAACTTATATTTATCCCATGACTTGGTAAAGATATTTGCAACTTGGTCTTGTGTCCTCACATGAACCAAATCAATGTCACCTGCAATCACTTTTTCTCTGATAAAGTGATAGTGTACCTCAATGTGCTTAGTCCCAGGATTATTGGCTAGGAGTACACTACTCATGTTGTCACAATAGAGTGTGACAGGCCTCTGACTTCTTGCATGCCCAAATCATCAAGAAGCTTCATGAGCCATGCTGCCTCACATGCAGTGTAATATTTCCATTATAAGAATATTTCTAAACCCACGTGATAGTCATGCAAGGGAATTCCAATATCCAAAAATACGCCATGGTGTGATTTTCGAATTACATACTACACATCTTGATCTCCGCTTGCATAAACGAGTTAAAGGAATTTACGTGGGAACCTCCTCCTAGAAAGCCAAAAGGATAACCTTTGGATTAAAGGAATTTTTTTTAATTATTCCCTTTTTTCCCCCCAGTGGCTGTCCTGCTGGAAGGGAGGGGAATAGCAAGGATGACTAAGCATCCTTGCTGGGGGGTCGTAGGGTGGGTTAAACCCATGCACGAGCCGCGTGGGGAGGGAAGGTACCTCTCCCCCCCCTCCCATATAAACTCTGTGGGAGGAAGGGAAGGATTAGGGGGGGAGAAGGAGACGGACAGCCATCGCCCTGTTGAAGTCGGGATGCTGTGCAAAGGAGGGTCGAAAGGAGGCACCGCCATGGGACATTGGGCATCGTGAGTAAAGGAAGTGCTGCCGCCACTCTATAGTATCGTGAGGAGAGAGAGAGAGATCGAAGACAGACTGGCCGCTACGTCTGGGAGTGGAGACGAGGTGCTACTGTCTGCCGAAGGCCAAGATGGCATCACCTTTGCTGATGGGCCGCCCCAACAGTTAAACGCCACCAATTCGGCGTTGAAAAACTTCCCCTCTTGCCACGTTCTGAGGGGAAGCTTCTAAGGGGGGGGGCTAGATAATGTTGAGATGACAAGCTCAACACATGCGGACATTGATGATGGACTGCCTGGTTAGATGGGTCCACACATCTACATTTAGCACGTTGGTGGTCATTATGACTCTCACATGGCCACTGACTCATTACTTATTATATTCAGGTTGTTACACCTATTTACAGCTGGCATAGTTATAGCGCCAGTCGACTAGTGTAGTCGGTTATGCATTGTTTGACTTAGTAGGCCACTTTCCTTTTATGTTGTATCTTATCTATACTTTGTGTGTATTGTAAAGAGTGTGGAAGAAGAAGAAGAAATCAGCAAGAAAACGTTTTGGCCTCCATCTCTCTTCTTGTCTCTTGAGTGAGCTTCTCCTTGTGCATTCTGTGTGTGTTCGGCGCAGCATCTTGAGCAACCCCCTCCACCACGCGATTCTTGACATGGTATCAGAGCCGCGCCATTGAGAGAGGCTGATTTCGAAGGTTGAAGCAAAGGAGAAGAAGCAATGTTCGAGCAAGCAAGCCACGGGTAAGAAGCTCTCCCATCCTTCAACTCTTTCTCTTGGATAGTGCCTGTGGAGGCACCGGAAGCAGGGTAGAGCAAAAATCACAGATTGCAGTGAGATTTGGTGTGCGCGAAGAGCGCTGTGTATTCTGCAGATCATCCCTTTAGGGCTTTTCCCCAGTTATTTTGGGCATCTGAGGCCGTTTCAGGGCCCGTTTTAGAGTCGCAAGGTTGCAGACAGCAGTTTCAGGGTGCGCTGTGACTTCGACTGTATTGACCGAACGTGGGTGCGCAGGTTACAGATTTCAGATCTATAAGTTCAAAGGTGTTTACCAGTGAGTAAACACAAGGTTTATCTGCAAACTGGTTGCAGATTGCATGTATTGTTAAGTAGACAGTGAAAAAGACTGTCTGGTGTATTGCTGTGCACTACAGGTCAAGGGTTGTAGAAGATTTGCTTGCTGTTTGGTATTAATTTTGTGATAATGGCAGAGAACAGTGGAAGCCCCATCATTGAGAAGCTCGACAAAAACAACTACCCTTCATGGAAGCTCCGTGTCACGAACTTCCTTATTGGAAAAGGCCTCTATGAGTTCGTTTCAGGTGAAGAAAAAGAGCCGGAGATGAGTGATCCTCCAACTGCAGAAGAGACAAAGGCACGGAAAGAATGGAATGCAAAGGATAAAAAGGTCATGTATTGGTTGTCTGCAGTAATTGACAATAATATGCTGGGACACATTAGAAATGCAGAGAATTCATATGCAGCTTAGACCATACTTGAAAGTATGTTTTCTGTAAATACAAAGGCACGAAAGATTCAACTCAAGCAAGAGTTGAATACATTAAAGAAAGGGAAGATGTCTATCAATGAGTATGCACTGAAGGTAAAAAGCATTGCAGATGCATTGGCAGCGATTGATGCAATGCCCGATGATGATGATTTGGTGTCGTCTACCTTGGGTGGACTTAACAATGAAAAGGCTCGGAAGTCTTTTGTAACTTCCGTATATGTCAGAAAGCCATTTCCAGATTTCGATGAATTGGTCTCCCTTATGATCACTGAAGAGATCAACATGCAGAGTGAGACATCTGAAAGAAGTGGTGAACAGGTCCAAGCTTTCTACTCCAGTTCTGGAAGGGGACGTGGCAGGTTCTCTTCAAGAGGCCGTGGTACAGGACGTGGTAGTGACAACGAGCAAAACAGATTGAATCAGCAATTTGGCGATATGCAGGTTTCAGGAGGTCGTGGTAACTTTAGAGGCAGGGGGAGCTTTAGAGAAAGAGGTGGATGGCAGAACAGAGGTTCTAACAACTCTGGTATTGTGTGCCACTACTGTGGCAAAACAGGTCATATTGCAGCCCAATGTTATGCTAAGAGAGATGATATCCGCAGTGGTAAGTTGCAGCAAGGAAACTATGCATCGTCTTCACGACAGAATGAAGACAAAAATGAATGTTTGTTCGTTATGCAGCATATGGTGAATGCTGTTACAGGAAAGGGAACACATGAAGATATTTGGTATGTTGATTCAGGTGCATCCAATCATATGACCAGCCATGCAGAATGGTTTGGAGAGATGCAGGATTTGCAGAATGCAGGTTATGTGCAGACGGGTGATGACTCATGCCACCCAATTTCACACATTGGAAAAGTTCCCTTGTCCTTGCATGATGGTAAGACAAAGAGTCTTTCAGATGTATTACATGTGCCATCTATTACAAAAAACTTGGTGTCAGTCGGTCAAATGGTAGACCAAGGGTTGCAAGTCAGATTTAATGCAAAGGGCTACTTTGTAGAAGACTTCAATGACAAGTGCAGGTTGGTAGCAAAGGGAAGTAGAGTTGGACGTATGTTCACTCTAGATGCTGGAATTCCTACTATGAATGCTGCTATGTATGCCAAAGGAAAAGGTGTTGTTGCAGACATTGAAATTTGGCACAAACGCATTGGACATGCAAATGTACAAAGGCTGAAATTAATGCAGTCCAAAGGGTTGGTTACAGGTTTGCCTACATTTAAAGTTGCAGAATTTCAGAAGGTATGTGAAGCATGTCAGTTTGGTAAGCAGGCAAGACAACCCTTTTCACATGACAGAGATGTAAGCAGAAATATCCTTGATGTTGTGCATATAGACATTTGGGGGCCTACACAAAATGTATCTCTTGGAGGTAGTTCATACTTCGTCACATTCATTGATGATTGTTCTAGAAAGCTGTGGGTATATTTTATGAAGGAAAAGAGTGAAGCTTTTGAGCACTTTAAAACTTTCAAGGCTGCAGTTGAAAGAGAAACAGGCTTGAAAGTAAAGTGCTTGAGGTTAGATGGAGGGGGAGAGTACCTCTCCAATGAGTTCAGTGATTTTCTGAGGTCTCATGGGATAAAGAGACAGTTCACATGCAGGTATACCCCACAGCAAAATGGGGTTGCAGAAAGGAAAAACAGGCATATTGCAGAAGTTGCACGCGCCTTGATGGCTGAAAAGAATATGCCTAAGCATTTTTGGTCTGAGGCTGTTCATACTGCTGTTTATATTATGAACAGAACTCCCACAGCTGCAGTTCATGGTATGACCCCCGAAGAATGTTTTACAGGTAAGAAGCCTGATGTTTCACACTTGAAAGTGTTTGGCTGCATTGCGTATGTTCATGTGCCAGATGAGTTGCGGAAGAAACTGGATCCAAAAGCTGAAAAGTGTGTCTTTATTGGATACTCTTTAGAGCAGAAAGGGTATCACTGTTACAACCCTGTCACATGTAAGTTCAGAGTGAGCAAGGATGTCATCTTTGATGAAATGAGCAGTTGGTATGCATCTAGTGGTGATGCATTGGATGTTGATAATGATCATGATACTCATATGCAGGCTGAAAGGCAAGAATCACGGACTCTTAGTGGACCAGAGACATCATCTGGTAGTCCTTGGTCTGGGAGACTAAGGAGTACCTCTACATCTTCGAGTGCATCTAGTAGCACTACAGGTAAAGACAAAGGAAAGAATAAAGTGTCAGAAGGCATTGATGCAGTTCTTGATGGAGACTCTAGTGGCTCAGAGAGCTTGGATGATGAGCTTGGCATTCCTTCAGTGAGGACTCCAGGTGTGCAGAGAGCACATGTTAATGCAAAGACTCCATTGAGTGATCCAGTGGTACGCAAGTCTAGCAGGGTGAGATACCCTATTAAAAGATTTGGTTTTGAAGGTTATGCAGCTCACCATTATGCTTATATGGTGAAACTAGTTGAGGATGTTGAGCCCACATGTTTTGAGGAGGCTGTTGGTCATGCTCATTGGGATGCAGCAATGGATGAGGAGATGGCTGCATTAGAGGCCAATAAGACTTGGGATCTAGTATCATTGCCAAAGGGAAAGAAAGCTATTGGATGTAAGTGGGTTTATAAGATTAAGCACAATGCAGATGGTTCTATTAGCAGGTACAAAGCTAGGCTGGTTGCAAAAGGCTATGCCCAGACATATGGCATAGATTATGATGAAACCTTCAGTCCAGTTGCTAAGATAGCAACTGTCAGATGTGTGATTGCTTTGGCAGCAACCAAAGGTTGGAGGTTGCAGCAAATGGATGTAAAGAATGCCTTCTTGCATGGTGATTTGCAGGAAGAAGTGTATATGGATCAGCCAGCAGGTTATGAAGATTTAGAGCATCCCACGTATGTGTGCAGGTTGAAGAAGGCACTCTATGGGCTCAAGCAAGTACCTAGAGCATGGTCTGACAAGATTAGAGAGTATCTTGTCAATATTGGCTTTTATGTTTCTGATGCTGATCACTCACTTTATGTGAGAAAGGGAGATGCAGGTTTGGTCATCATAGTCATCTATGTGGATGACTTGATTATTACAGGTGACAGTGATAGTGGAGTTGCTGAAGTCAAGGGCTATTTGAAGATGAAGTTTGAGATGAAGGATTTAGGTGAGCTAAGGTACTTCCTTGGCATTGAGGTGATCAGATGTGATGATGGTATATGGCTGTGCCAAAGACAGTATGGCTTGGATATGTTGTCCAAGTATGGTATGACTGCATGCAAACCACTTTCAGTCCCGTTGGAGCAGAATGTAAAGCTGAGTGCTGATGTTGGGGATGAGATAGAAGACCCTACTATGTTCAGGAGGATAGTGGGGAGTTTGATCTACATGACCATTACAAGGCCAGACTTGAGCTACGCTGTTGGTCTTGTGAGTCAGTTTATGCAAGTACCTAGAAAGCCACACTTGGATGCAGTGAGACGCATATTGAGATATGTGAAGTCCACACTACATTATGGGCTTTTCTATGAGGCAGGTACAGACGTACAGGTGTTTGGATACACAGATGCAGATTGGGCTGGTAGTATGTCTGATAGACGATCTACCAGCGGATACATGTTCTCTCTTGGTAGTGCAGCAGTTGCTTGGAGCAGCAAAAAGCAATCTACAGTTGCTTTGTCGAGTACAGAGGCTGAGTATAGAGGTGCTGCTGTTGCAGCATGTGAGGTAGTATGGCTGCAAAAGTTACTGGCTGATTTGGATGTGCAGGTGGAAGGTCCAGTTGTCATTTATTGTGACAACATGAGCAGTATACAGTTGGCTAGGAACCCTGTGTTCCATGCCAGGACAAAACATATTGAGGTACACTACCACTTTGTGAGAGAGAAGGTACTAGCAGGTGAGATTGACTTGGTGTATGTCAGCACACATGATCAGATAGCTGATATCTTCACGAAGGCATTGGGTACAGAGAAGCTTCAAAAGTTTCGAAGCTTACTTGGAGTTGCAGAGATGCTGTTGAGCTTGAGGGGGAGTGTTGAGATGACAAGCTCAACACATGCGGACATTGATGATGGACCGCCTGGTTAGATGGGTCCACACATCTACATTTAGCACGTCGGTGGTCATTATGACTCTCACATGGCCATTGACTCATTCACTCATTACTTATTATATTCAGGTTGTTACACCTATTTACAGCTGGCATAGTTATAGCGCCAGTCGACTAGTGTAGTCGGTTATGCATTGTTTGACTTAGTAGGCCACTTTCCTTTTATGTTGTATCTTATCTATACTTTGTGTGTATTGTAAAGAGTGTGGAAGAAGAAGAAGAAATCAGCAAGAAAACGTTTTGGCCTCCATCTCTCTTCTTGTCTCTTGAGTGAGCTTCTCCTTGTGCATTCTGTGTGTGTTCGGCGCAGCATCTTGAGCAACCCCCTCCACCACGCGATTCTTGACAGATAAGCCCCCTTTCACCCCCTTCTTGTACCTTTTAAAATCCCTTAAGCCCCTTTCATTTTCCCTCCCCCGTGCTTTCAAAAATTTTCACCCCCTCCTCGTACGTTATGAAGCCCTTTCAACTCCCATATCCAAAACCCTTTTCCATGGGTATGAGAACCCCCTCCGTCGGGATTTAAAAATCCCTTAAATCCCCTTTTCACCCTCGTACTAAAGCCCTTTTCTTTCACTTGGAGTCACTTTTCCCCCCAAGCACAAAGGCCTTATGGGTCTTATTACTTCTTTACCTGTGTATAATCTCTAAAAAAAAAACCTATCCCCTTGGCTTTGGAATCACTCTTCCTGTGGCCTCTTAAAACCACTTCTCCCGTGATTACCCCTTAAGCCTTTACCTTGGCATCAAAAACCTCTCACCTTCCCCCATGTGTAAGCCCCCATAAGCCCTTTTTCTCCAAGTTTGACCTAAGGGCCCTTAGACCCTTACTTATAATCTTTACGGCTATTATTTTTCTTTAAAGCTCTCCTACACCTTGTGTCTTCTCCACACCTTGTTATTTCTGTTCGTGCGAGCTTACAAAGACCATTAAGCCTTCCCCATGGCTTCAATGGGTCTTAGTTGTAAAAGTTTCTAAAAATACCCTTTTCAATTCCCGAATTCAAGGAGGGAAACCTTCCAAACTACTTTGACGAACGGTGCAAGGAGCGACGGTGGAGTTCTAAGGAGAAGTTGTAAAGCTGCTTCCACGTTCGACGGACCACACTTGCAATGCCTCCTAAGAAAGTCCAAGGCGTAGCCGCGGGAGGGTCATCTCCCGGTATCCATGTGGATATTTCACCTCAAAGCCAGGTTGTCTTCTTGATGTTAATTCGGGTTTTAGTCAATCATGCAAAGAAAAATTATCAAGGAAATATATATATATATTTTCAAATTAATTCTAACGAAGGAGTTAGCTTATGAATGACAATGTATTCAAATTAGTTTCTCTCAAATTGCATCAAGCATTATAAAATAATAGGCAATACTATCCATTTACTATAGTATTATAGTCCTAAAATGAAGAAATTATATCTTGCTCCATTAGTCTTATTCTTTTCACAACGGATCATGGCAAAATGGCTAAATTCATGAAAAGTTTCTTTCAATGCTCAAATTACTAGAGAGTTATCTTTGCTAGTTGCAAGGCAACTGTTGTTAATTGGCATGAGGTTATCTTTAAAGAAAACGGAAGTTAAATGTTAGAAATTAACAAGTATAAAAATTAGACATACGAAATCACTTGGAAAGAAAATGTAATGGGGAATTGCTGGATGATACTTTATTAACACTTTTCCCCTGCAAATTGAGGACTTGGAACAAATAAAGTGTGTATTCACCAATTCCTTAGCTAGGTATTTAGAAGTATCGTCACTCTTTATCATCATGACATTATGCTATATGCCAAATTAAACTGTATTGATTGAGAAAGTAATCAAAAATAGTAAAACCGTGACAAGACGAGTAAGATTACCTTCCTAAAGCTGACCAAACCAATCTTTCCAAAAGATAACCGGACCAATCTAAACATAGAAACATTCATACCCTAAAACATGGACTACTTACCTTACCGCAAGGACAATAAACTCATAAAGATAAGAAATTAGGGTCGTCCCTAAGGTTCTCAAATAAAGAAACCCTAGGCCTGACATACGTCAGATTAAGGAGTCTAAACAGATTATTCCATCGTCTGACTTGAGCAACATATATGAAATCATTTTGTGATTGAGTCATAAAAAGAAAAGGGAAAAATCCTTTTCAAAGACGGCAGATCCTTACGCAAGTTATCTTGCAAAAAGACATAGTTTTTGGATAGCCTTCAAAATAAGAAAAGTTGTAAAATAGGAATTAGCATATCTAAGGTACCTTAGGGTAAATCAAACTAGGTATACCCTACATCCAAATGTAAGGGATCTTGCCAAGTTACAAGACATCTTAAGAACGACTGCTGATACACTCAAAAAGGAAAGAACACTTCTTTAGCAGTTTGCCATACAACTGGGTTGGTTAATGGAAATGTTTGTGCTTGCTAGAGCTCTGTTTGATTTATGAATTACAAATTAAATAAGTATCTATACTTCAGGTTAAAAACCTGAAGGGAGAGGCAGCTTCAGTTACCCCCGACTGCCTGCCTGACCCTAACCAAGGGGGTTGTTTGACCGTGCCGGGAACGTGGACCGAACCTGCCGTGAGAGGTCTCTCCGTTGAGTTCTACTTGGAGCAGGAGGACGCTTGGGTGCCAGGGGGGGCTCTGGCCGTAAATCCCTCGCCTTCCGGGTCTTGCACAAGGGGCTAACGCGACTCGGGATTGGATCCCGAAGCCCGTATACTAGTTGACGGGCGGAAGCTTGGAATAGTGATCCCTGGAGATTACTTGTTAGCTCCGGGCAGATTATGGACAAGCCTACGGGCAGAACTTCTTGTAATTCAAAGATAAAATGATGAGATGTTAAAAGAACTTTCTTGATATTGTTTTTATATGTCACGTGATAAGATTACGTGAAGGAACCAGTGCTTAAACAAGATTAATTAAAGAAGCTGATTGTTATATGTCAAATTATTGTGTTAGATAATTACATAACTAAAACAAACCGAGGAAAGTGTGGAGGATGGGCCATAGGCCCGTCCTACGGTTGGGTGGTCCCAGTTAGCCGGGAACTTTTCTCATAAATCTCGAAAGACAGCGGAATGATCATCATCATCAAAAAGAATAACGAGAACGATGACCTAGAGTTACGTCTTACCCGATTTACGTTGTTTTAGGGGAACGGAATGGGACTATGCCTTATGGCAGAGAGGTTGAGCTTTGCATCCCTCTCGTTTCCCATTCTCCTTGAACCAAGTGCAGCGTGAATCCGCTTCGGACCTGGCGTTTCTGCATAAAGTAGTTCGCTCGGGTCTGACGCTAGTTGCTGTTAGCTAGTGACCCATTAGGAATACCCTAATTCCGGTCGATCCTAAGTGGAAACGGCCAGGATACTTCCGCTACGTGGCAGACGCGGGAAGAACTAGATCGCAAAACCTGTAACTTTCCATGGGAGTGTCGGGTGGAGCTTTCTAGACATCCTTTCCGATGGACTGCTAAGACGTGTCCTGGATGATACTAGGGGACACGTTACAGTTGGTATCAGAGCCAACCAAAAACGGAATTTGTTTTTACAAGATCTCACTAAAATGAAGTAAAGAAATTGTTGTTGTCCAAACATTTCCTCATCTTCAATACTGTCTTGCAGAACTATGAAGCATGGAACAAGTTTTTGGTGTCCGGGTCATGTTTATGACTGCAATGCATTCTCCGCATTATAGACAAAGAGTTGGGATGATGAACATCCTAGAGCAGATTTATAATCCATCACCTTTATATATAGAACGAAGATGGACAGGATCTTCAGGAATCTACTACATAGCTGCCCACCGGTTCGCTTATCTACAGACCAACCTAAAGAGGATCAAGTGGTTGGAAGACTTGAAAGTCGTGAAGCTGTTCATTTTTGTGGAAGCTCACGTAAATTCGACTTTACATATTCAAGGTCGGAGGGTTGAAATGAACTCATATGTATATGAGGAAGTAACCCGTGTAATCCCAGCCGACAGGATTAAGGTGTTGGGCCGCCATGAGAAGTATGGATTCCAACGAAAAGGATATCCTGAACTTCCAATGAATTATCGATTCCTAAAGATCCATGACCCAAAACCCTACTATTACATAGTTCCTGTAGACAAATGCAATACAACGTTGCTCTCCTCAAACTGAATGTAATGATTGAATTATCATCACACGAAACGTTGTATAAGGACACGCCCATGTAAATATAAATAAGGACTTCTTTTATCAATATCTGGCTGTGCATCAGTGTGGTTAAAAAGTAGCTTCATGATTTACGAGATAGCTGAACTAAAGATAAGCTAACGTCAATTATCATATAATAACGTTAAGAAAAACTTTTACCCAGGCACAACCCCAGGTTCAGGTTCCAAATTCGCCCCCTACATCAAGTACTGCCGTGATCCAGGAGAAGAAGTTCCTCCTCAAGCAGATAAAGCCACCCGAGTTTGACGGGAGGGGCAGATTCGTCCAGTCTGATGCTGAAATTTGGATCGAATCTATGGAAGACTACTTTGAAGCAGCTGGTACTGCACCTACCAATTAGGCCATGCTCGCCAAGTTAAAACTCACCGGCAAAGCTAGACTATGGTGGAAACAATGGTGCAGGGATCAAGGGACTTCAGAGGGGTCCGTTACCTGGGAGAAGTTAAAGAAAGCCGTGCAGGGGAGATACTTGCCACCTGCATATCGTACACAGAAAATGAATGAGTTCTATGAGCTAAAACAACTAGGACTCACACTTGACGCATACTACTCTAAATTTGTCTCACTCTTAAAGTATGTGCCACAGATGGACATGACGCAGCAGGTGTCCAAATTTTGTGCAGGCTTAAATCCACCCGTAAATATCCGTCTCGAATCTATGCGTCCGTCAGATCTTCAGGATGCACTCATTTGAGCGGCGCCTATAATTCAGGAAGTGCAAGTTAGACCAAGGGGTAACAAAAATTGGTCCTATAGCGACCCGAACAGAGGAACATTCAGACCCCAAGTGAAGAGAGTTCAAGGTCACAATCAGGGACAAAGGAAGAAAGCAAGGACAAATAACGTCAACAACTTTGTTCCTACTCAAAGTAATGGCCGAAACCTCCGATGTTTCCACTGCAACGAACTCGGTCACTTCAAAAGGCAATGTCCCAAGCTCAGCGAGGGACATCGTCAAGGTGCAGGCCGCGGTCAAGGAGCCGCCACCCGTGGAAGAGGAAGAACTGCCTGCATTACCAATAGGCAAAGATGCGAAGCAGAAGAAGAGGAAGATCCGACTATGGAAGCAGAATTCGAAAGAGCGACAGTCCATGCCGCTTTACACAAGAAGGGGCCGAATCGCCAGTTCTCGGTGATTCAAACACCGTCGGACTATCAAGGTAAAGGTTTCAAAACCTTGATTGATTGTGGCAGTACACATTCCTTTATCTCACCAGCATGTGCAAAAAGATTAGGAATAGCCACAGTAGAAGCACCTACCCTACTTGTGGAATTGGCAAACGGTCGTGAGGTAACTTGTACCAGGCAAACTGCTAAGGAAGAATTCTTTCTGGGAGGAAAGAAAACCTCAGTCAAATTCAGAGTCATGAATTTAGGTATCCATGAGTGTCTACTCCGGATGGATTGGCTTAAGCCTAATGACGCCCACATCCACTGTGGAAAGGGTCAAGTTTCCTTTCGAAACTCTGAAAGGGAGTTTGTTACAACTCAAGGTGAGGCAAGAGTGCCAAGAATCCAGTTAGCCAAAGTATCGCGGATCATAAAAGGAGTTAGAAAAGGATTACCCGTTTATCTGATCAAACTTAACAAGTTAGATCAAAAGCATGAGTCTCATGAAGGACCTTCTTGGCTAAAGGAATACGCTGACGTATTCCCTGAGGAATTGATTGAACTTCTGCCTCCAAGAGAAGTTGATCATGAAATTAGGCTAGTGCCTGGAGCTGCGCCAATTGCAAAGAGACCTTATAGAATGCCCATACCGGAAGCTATTGAGTTGAAGGAACAACTCAAGCAACTGTTAGATCAGGGTTACATCCGGCCTAGCAACTCACCATGGGGAGCTCCAGTACTATTCCAGAAAAAGAAAGATGGGACACTTCGACTATGTATTGATTACCGTGGGTTGAATCAATCAACAGTCAAGAACAAGTATCCTATTCCTAGAATAGATGAGCTTCTTGATCGCCTTCAAGGTGCAAAGATCTTCTCCAAGATTGATCTCAGATCAGGCTACTATCAAATAAGGATCAAGGAAGAAGATATTCCAAAAACGGCCTTCAATACAAGATATGGGCACTTTGAGTTCTTGGTTATGTCATTCGGGCTTACAAATGCACTTGCCACCTTCAATAGATTAATGCAGGATATTTTTAGACCATATCTTGATGATTTCGTACTTGTCTTCTTTGATGACACTTTAGTCTATTCTAAACAGGAAGAAGATCATGAACCTCAACTATGGATTGTCCTTGAGACAATAAGGTCTCATAAGCTGTATGCAAAAATGAAGAAGTGTGCATTCTTCAAGCGTCAGATTGAATATCTGGGATTCATAGTATCATCAGAGGGAATATCAGTAGACCCAGCCAAAGTCAAGGATGTGCTTCAATGGCCAATACCAATATCCATTAAAGAAATACGTAGCTTTCTTGGCTTGACAGGATGGTATAGGGTCTTTATCAAAAACTATGCTTTGATTGTAGCACCTCTTACAGACTTACTAAAGAAGTAGACTTCTATTACATGGTCAACTCCCGAACAAAATAGTTTCGACAAATTAAAGCAAAGTTTGGTATCACCACCTATTCTAAAACTCCCTGACCTCAATAAGGAGTTCGAGGTAGTAACTGATGCCAGCATTCTTGTCTTGGGGTGTGTACTTATGCAGGAAGGTCATCCAGTAGCATACTCTTCAAGGAAATTGAAGAGTCATGAAAAGAATTATGCCACGCATGATCTGGAATTATTAGCTGTCATCCATGCTCTAAAGCTTTGGAGACACTACCTGTTGGGTAACAAGTTTACTCTAGTAACCGATCATAAGAGTCTCAAATGGATTTTTACCCAGAACGAGCTCAACATGAGGCAACGTCGGTGGATTGAAGTATTGGAGGAGTATGATTTTGAAATCAAGTACCGACCAGGGAAAGAGAATGTAGTTGCCGATGCACTCAGTCGCAAGGCATTCCTAAATTCCCTAATCTTGCAGAATCCATCAACGGCCAGATCTCTGGCTACAAAGGTATCTATGCCAAGCAACCCTATACTGGAACTAGCTAAAGAGGAAGCAAGCCATGATTTGGCTTACCAAACAATGATAAAAGATATATCTACCAAGGAGCAGAATCGGAAGTCACAAGCTAAGTATCAGGAATTTTCCATTGATAATGGACTTGTCTACTACAGAACAAGGCTGTGTATACCAACAAGCCAGTCACTTAAGCAGAAGATATTATGGGAAGCTCATGATTCCCCTTTCGCAGGACATCCTGGCTATGCAAAAACTCTTAATGCAGTTAGGAAGAGCTACCATTGGGAGAGGCTCAAAGGTGACGTTCTCAAATATATCACCGAATGTTTGTCTTGCCAACGTATCAAGGCCGAACATGTCATGATGCCAGGAAAATTGCAACCACTTGATATTCCCCAAATGAAATGGGAATTTATCAGTATGGATTTTGTTGTGGGCTTACCCCAAGTCCAAGGAGGATACAATTCCATTATGGTTGTAGTTGACATGCTTACTAAGGTTGCACACCTGATTCCAGTAAAGACAAACTATAAAGCCTCCGACATTGCAAGATTGTTTATCAAGGAAATATTCAAACTACATGGGTTACCTAGAAGAATCATTAGTGATCGAGATTCTCTCTTCACATCACACTTCTGGAGAGCTATCTTTGAAGGCATTGGGACTCAACTCTGTTTTAGCACCGCCTACCATCCCCAAACGGATGGACAAACAGAGCGAGTGAATCAAATCATTGAGGATATGCTTAGGGCATATTGTTGTCGAGAGCCGAAGTGGTGGATTCAATACTTGCCGTTAGTTGAATTTGCCTATAATGCTTCTTACCAGCAGAGCATTCAAATGACCCCTTTCCAGGCATTGTATGGTCATGATTGTCGAAGTCCCCTAAACTTTTCTGATCCAACCCTAAGAGTTGAAGCTTCAAGACAAATGTTGGAGGACATGGATGATCAAATAAGGTCAATAAGACAAGACATACAAGCAGCCAAGGATAGACAAAAGGCATATGCAGATTTGAAACGTCAAGAAAGAGTCTTTGAAGAAGGAGACATGGTCTTTATTCGAGTACGCCCTAAAAAGAGTTCTCTATCCCTAGGAGAATGCAAGAAGCTAAGTCCAAGGTATTGTGGGCCGTATAAAATCCTCAAATGCCTAGGACCCAATGCTTATAAATTGCAACTCCCTGAGAACCTAAAAGTTCACAATGTATTCCATATCAGTCTCTTAAAAAAATATGTACCCAACCCTAATCATGTACTTGATGACCAACAAATTGTAATGCCTAGTCAAGGAGTCCTTGAACTAAGACCGGATAAGATTTTAGATGTTAGGGAGAGACAGTTAAGATCTAGGACCTTGAAAGAATGCCTCGTCCAGTGGAAAGATTATCCCGAAGAGGATGCCACTTGGATAGATGAAAGCTCTCTCAACCATCAATATCCCCAGTTTACTTCGAGATGAGGACATCTCGATTCCTCCAAGGGGGAGAGAATGTAATATTTCCATTATAAGAATATTTCTAAACCCATGTGATAGTCATGCAAGGGAATTTCAACATCCAAAAATACGCCATGGTGTGATTTTCGAATTACATACTACACATCTTGATCTCCGCTTGCATAAACGAGTTAAAGGAATTTACGTGGGAACCTCCTCCTAGAAAGCCAAAAGGATAACCTTTGGATTAAAGGAATTTTTTTTTATTATTCCCTTTTCTCCCCCCAGCGGCTGTCCTGCTGGAAGGGAGGGGAATAGCAAGGATGACTAAGCATCCTTGCTGGGGGTCGTAGGGTGGGTTAAACCCATGCACGAGCCGCGTGGGGAGGGAAGGTACCTCTCCCCCCCCTCCCATATAAACTCTGTGGGAGGAAGGGAAGGATTAGGGAGGGAGAAGGAGACGGACAGCCATCGCCCTGTTGAAGTCGGGATGCTGTGCAAAGGAGGGTCGAAAGGAGGCACCGCCATGGGACATTGGGCATCGTGAGTAAAGGAAGTGCTGCCGCCACTCTATAGTATCGTGAGGAGAGAGAGAGAGATCGAAGACAGACTGGCCGCTACGTCTAGGAGTGGAGACGAGGTGCTACTGTCTGCCGAAGGCCAAGATGGCGTCACCTTTGCTGACGGGCCGCCCCAACAGTCAAACGCCACCAATTCGGCGTTGAAAAACTTCCCCTCTTGCCACGTTCTGAGGGGAAGCTTCTAAGGGGGGGGCTAGATAAGCCCCCATTCACCCCCTTCTTGTACCTTTTAAAATCCCTTAAGCCCCTTTCATTTTCCCTCCCCCGTGCTTTCAAAAATTTTCACCCCCTCCTTGTACGTTATGAAGCCCTTTCAACTCCCATATCCAAAACCCTTTTCCATGGGTATGAGAACCCCCTCCGTCGGGATTTAAAAATCCCTTAAGTCCCCTTTTCACCCTCGTACTAAAGCCCTTTTCTTTCACTTGGAGTCACTTTTCCCCCCAAGCACAAAGGCCTTATGGGTCTTATTACTTCTTTACCTGTGTATAATCTCTAAAAAAAAAACCTATCCCCTTGGCTTTGGAATCACTCTTCCTGTGGCCTCTTAAAACCACTTCTCCCGTGATTACCCCTTAAGCCTTTACCTTGGCATCAAAAACCTCTCACCTTCCCCCATGTGTAAGCCCCCATAAGCCCTTTTTCTCCAAGTTTGACCTAAGGGCCCTTAGACCCTTACTTATAATCTTTACGGCTATTATTTTTCTTTAAAGCTCTCCTACACCTTGTGTCTTCTCCACACCTTGTTATTTCCGTTCGTGCGAGCTTACAAAGACCATTAAGCCTTCCCCATGGCTTCAATGGGTCTTAGTTGTAAAAGTTTCTAAAAATACCCTTTTCAATTCCCGAATTCAAGGAGGGAAACCTTCCAAACTACTTTGACGAACGGTGCAAGGAGCGACGGTGGAGTTCTAAGGAGAAGTTGTAAAGCTGCTTCCATGTTCGACGGACCACACTTGCAATGCCTCCTAAGAAAGTCCAAGGCGTAGCCGCGGGAGGGTCATCTCCCGGTATCCATGTGGATATTTCACCTCAAAGCCAGGTTGTCTTCTTGATGTTAATTCGGGTTTTAGTCAATCATGCAAAGAAAAATTATCAAGGAAGTATATATATATTTTTTCAAATTAATTCTAACGAAGGAGTTAGCTTATGAATGACAATGTATTCAAATTAGTTTCTCTCAAATTGCATCAAGCATTATAAAATAATAGGCAATACTATCCATTTACTATAGTATTATAGTCCTAAAACGAAGAAATTATATCTTGCTCCATTAGTCTTATTCTTTTCACAACGGATCATGGCAAAATGGCTAAATTCATGAAAAGTTTCTTTCAATGCTCAAATTACTAGAGAGTTATCTTTGCTAGTTGCAAGGCAACTGTTGTTAATTGGCATGAGGTTATCTTTAAAGAAAACGGAAGTTAAATGTTAGAAATTAACAAGTATAAAAATTAGACATACGAAATCACTTGGAAAGAAAATGTAATGGGGAATTGCTGGATGATACTTTATTAACACTTTTCCCCTGCAAATTGAGGACTTGGAACAAATAAAGTGTGTATTCACCAATTCCTTAGCTAGGTATTTAGAAGTATCGTCACTCTTTATCATCATGACATTATGCTATATGCCAAATTAAACTGTATTGATTGAGAAAGTAATCAAAAATAGTAAAACTGTGACAAGACGAGTAAGATTACCTTCCTAAAGCTGACCAAACCAATCTTTCCAAAAGATAACCAGACCAATCTAAACATAGAAACATTCATACCCTAAAACATGGACTACTTACCTTACCGCAAGGACAATAAACTCATAAAGATAAGAAATTAGGGTTGTCCCTAAGGTTCTCAAATAAAGAAACCCTAGGCCTGACATACGTCAGATTAAGGAGTCTAAATAGATTATGCCATCGTCTGACTTGCGCAACATATATGAAATCATTTTGTGATTGAGTCACAAAAAGAAAAGGGAAAAATCCTTTTCAAAGACGGCAGATCCTTACGCAAGTTATCTTGCAAAAAGACGTAGTTTTTGGATAGCCTTCAAAATAAGAAAAGTTGTAAAATAGGAATTAGCATATCTAAGGTACCTTAGGGTAAATCAAACTAGGTATACCCTACATCCGAATGTAAGGGATCTTGCCAAGTTACAAGACATCTTAAGAACGACTGCTGATACACTCAAAAAGGAAAGAACACTTCTTTAGCAGTTTGCCATACAACTGGGTTGGTTAATGGAAATGTTTGTGCTTGCTAGAGCTCTGTTTGATTTATGAATTACAAATTAAATAAGTATCTATACTTCAGGTTAAAAACCTGAAGGGGGAGGCAGCTTCAGTTACCCCCGACTGCCTGCCTGACCCTAACCAAGGGGGTTGTTTGACCGTGCCGGGAACGTGGACCGAACCTGCCGCGAGAGGTCTCTTCGTTGAGTTCTACTTGGAGCAGGAGGACGCTTGGGTGCCAGGGGGGGCTCTGGCCGTAAATCCCTCGCCTTCCGGGTCCTGCACAAGGGGCTAACGCGACTCGGGATTGGATCCCGAAGCCCGTATACTAGTTGACGGGCGGAAGCTTGGAATAGTGATCCCTGGAGATTACTTGTTAGCTCCGGGCAGATTATGGACAAGCCTACGGGCAGAACTTCTTGTAATTCAAAGATAAAATGATGAGATGTTAAAAGAACTTGCTTGATATTGTTTTTATATGTCACGTGATAAGATTACGTGAAGGAACCAGTGCTTAAACAAGATTAATTAAAGAAGCTGATTGTTATATGTCAAATTATTGTGTTAGATAATTACATAACTAAAACAAACCGAGGAAAGTGCGGAGGATGGGCCATAGGCCCGTCCTACAGTTGGGTGGTCCCGGTTAGCCGGGAACTTTTCTCATAAATCTCGAAAGACAGCGGAATGATCATCATCATCAAAAAGAATAACGAGAACGATGACCTAGAGTTACGTCTTACCTGATTTATGTTGTTTTAGGGGAACGGAATGGGACTATGCCTTATGGCAGAGAGGTTGAGCTTTGCATCCCTCTCGTTTCCCATTCTCCTTGAACCAAGTGCAGCGTGAATCCGCTTCGGACCTGGCGTTTCTGCATAAAGTAGTTCGCTCGGGTCTAACGCTAGTTGCTGTTAGCTAGTGACCCATTAGGAATACCCTAATTCCGGTCGATCCTAAGTGGAAACGGCCAGGATACTTCCGCTACATGGCAGACGCGGGAAGAACTAGATTGCAAAACCCGTAACATTCCATGGGAGTGTCGGGTGGAGCTTTCTAGACATCCTTTCCGATGGACTGCTAAGACGTGTCCTGGATGATACTAGGGGACACGTTACATGCAGCAAGTGCACTACCTCTATACTCTGCCTCAGTACTAGAGAGTGCAATTGTAGGTTGCTTTTTACTACTCTAACTAACCATACTAATACCAAGGAAGAATACATACCCACTAGTAGATCTCCCATCATAGGCACTTCATGCCCAGTCAGCATCTGTATATCATGTAAGCTCCAAAGGCTTACCATGCTCATAGAATAAACCATAATCTGATGTAGCCTTCACATATCTTAAGATCCTCCTCATTGCATCCAAGTGAGACTTCCTAGGCTTCTGCATGAATTGGCTAATTAGTCCAACTGAATAGCTAAGGTTCGGTCTAGTAATGGTAAGGTAAATCAAGCTACTCACCATTTGTCTATGCATAGTGACATTCTCAATCTCATGCCCAACATCTGCAAGTAGCTTAACATTTTGTTCCGATGGAGTGCTCAAAGACTTGCAATCTAACATACCATACTTGGTTAACATGTCTTGTGCATATTTCTTTTGCAACAACCAAGTATCATGAGGTGTAGAAACAACCTCAATCCCAAGGAAATACTTCAGTTCACCCAAATCTTTGACCTAAAATTCAGCATGTAACATTTCCTTGATCTCTCCAATTCCCATGATATCATTACCTATAATGATCAAGTCATCCACATAGATGACTAATATCACATAATCAGCCCTTGTCTTCTTTGTGAATAGGCTATGATCACCCTTGCCCATAGTGAACACCAACTATTTATTTATACTCTCAACCTAACGGTTCACTTGAGGATTATATGAGATAGTCTTATTGTGCTTAATCTTCAAAGCTTCAATCAAAGCTACTATAACTTTTCAATGAGTGTTTCCCTCAATCAGACCAATCTCCTTGGGTGGACCAAAATAGCAAAAAAATTTCTCCATGATGAAACTGGCTGTCTCCTTAGCATTATTCTTCACTGTGGCTCAAGCTTCAGACCTTTGTAAAGTAGTCCATTGCTATGATAATATACCCCTTTCACGTAGTTGATGAAGGGTATATTGGTTCCACAAAATAAATACCCCATTTTTCAAAGGGTAACGTAACCAAAATAGGGTTTAGAGGTCGCTTATGATTTTCCCTTGCATGCTAAAAGTCTATGCTTTTGCATACTCTCATTTGCAATAGAAATCAAATAGATTGCAAGAGATTGAGTACATGAGATAGAAACATACCATGACTGCATCAAAGGGAGAACAAAAGTGAGATTCAATCAATTTGGAAAGTCATGAGTAATCTGTTTATCACACCTATGCATTGAGATCTTCCATACATCCTTTCTCTCAACAATTATACCATAGCTACTAAAACTTATTACACACCCACTCTTCCATACATCCTTTCTCTCAATAGTTACACAATAATTATTGAGAGCTTGTTCAAATATTAAAGGATAACTGATTGAATTGCTTTTAAAAACCCTTTCTATGGACAGATATCATAGCATTGTCCCCCACATGCTAAATCATGGCACTCCTCAAGAATGAATGGTACCTCATCAGGTATTACACAATGGCAATAAATGTCATCTACTCCTCTTCGATACTAAATATCCACTATAATCAAAAATCATAATTCTTGTTGCTTGAACTTCCTCTTTTCAAACTTTGATAAATTAGCCCCAAATCCTCATGTAGATAAATAATGCATTAAAGCTACATACCAAGAAGGGATGGAAGCTGTATCGAACTTGAATAGGCCTTCAATATCACTTCCTTTAGCCAGGACTTTCCTTTGGCTCCCTGAAATCCACAAGACATTCCACAATACCCTACAACTTTGATGGCTTACTCCTAATCTTATAATCGAACTCTTGCAAAGTGATTAACCACTTTCCTAAATGGTTAGGTGCCTACAACTTGTTCAGTAACAATCTAAGTCATTCCACCTTCGTAAAGAATATTACTTTCTCATAGAGAATATAATGTCTAAATTTCTACCAAGGCACAATTTCTCCATATATATATAGTTGACTTTGGATATCCCCAACTTCCTACTAGTAAAGGCCATTGGATGCTACCATTTCTCTTTCCAAATTTGGGCTAAACAGCAATAGTTAATACTATGCATTGTGGCTGCTGAAAGTATATAGAAAACTTCACCTCTTCTGGGAGATTTTAGGATTGGCGCTTTCGCTAATTTCTACTTCACATCCTCAAAGGGTACTTGACAAGTTTCATTCCACTCAAGCAGACAGTTAAAAGATAGGGGATTCATCAATGGAAACACTCTTTCTGTGAGTGCATTGATAAATCTCCAATAATATCCCATTGATGACAAAAAGTTATGTACCACTTTTGGAGTACATGGCAGGTTCATAGCGACTATAACCTTTATATTTTTAGGGTCAATCACAATATCAGCCGAACTAACCACATGGCCCAGTAACAGCCCATAGGGCACCTCAAAGACGCACTTCCGTGGATTAAGAGCAATACAGAATGGTCTACAATGCTTAAAACATTTTCTTAAAATGATCAGTTGTCTTTCCCTTGTGGTGGTGGCTACCCCTAGATCATCAATAAAGACTTTTAACTCCTATAGGGAGATGTCACGGAAAGTCTTATCAGCTATTTGTTGCCAATAATCAAGCGCATTGCATAACCCAAAGGCCATCACATGATACGCAAAAGTCCCAAAAGATAGTGATAAATGTCGTTTTCAACTTATCTTCCTCTACAATAGCCATTTGATTGTATCCAACAAAGTGATCCATAAATGAATAAATTTCCCTACACATTGACTAATCCAAAATCCAATCAATGAATGATAACGGATAGTAATGCTTAACCATCTACTTATTAAGCTCTCTAAACTCTACGCAAAGTCGAATTTGATTATTATTCTTCTTCTTGATAACAACTAGTAAACATCACTCTGTGTGTTGAAGAAAATATCAAGCCAGTTTTCTATAGTTTTGTCAATTCCTCGAATAGGCCATCTCTTAATTCGAAAGGCATACACCTTACTTTCTGTTGCACAGGGTGGCTACCTTCCTTTAAGGAGATAGTATGGATAGCTAGGTTGGGAGGAATACCTCTCAGCTCCAAGCAAAGATGTCACGGAATTCCTAAATCAAGAACACATAGTCCTCTCTTTCTTCCAAACTGAGCATGGATCCTAATTTGATTGGTTGTGAATCATTCAATGTGCCAAGGCCATACTCAATTACATCCATGTCTCTTATCTTCTCTTAAGCTTCTATTGGCTCATTCAAAGTTACTTGATAGATATCCTCTGTAGTGGACACCTCGTTAGATTTGATGACATCTCACTAGTAGCAGATGGATGCTATCAAACTTTGACGAAGTTAAAGGGACTCTCTCACTTTGAGAAGATTCAAGATAGACATCTACTACTACACTTCTGGCACCTCTACCAAAGATCAACTGACCAGCGGGTAAAATCCATGGCCTACCTAGGAATACTTGATAGCTAGGTCACCTTGCAAGCCTAATGACCCTAAAGTCCAGGTTTCATTCCTTTTAATGATATGTAGCCAAGAAGACAATACCATAATGATATATGTGGTACTACAGTTGAAAGACCTAAATACAAGGGATAAAGAGTGCCAGACTTGGCACCTCATGCCACAACAAGATTTCCATAGGTAAGCTTCCATAACAAATCTCCAAAAGATACAACATAAGCTACACATCCAACTATCCAACCAAAAGTGTACTTTTATTCAAAGCTAGAACATGGCGTACATCATGCAAAGTAAACATATTGAATGAAGGAAATTGTAGTTGGACATCTCCAATACCAATAATATCCAATGCCAAGTCATTATCTAATATTAACACAATATTAGAGAATTTGGGAATCTCCCAAGTCCCACTTTCAAAGGGGTAAAGACTTGGCCATGTGGATAAATCTTAACCCATGCTTCAAAGTGGGACTTGGAAAGGCAACCTATATAGTAATTAGGGTAGACTCCACTTTCAAGTAAGGGGATAAGATTTAATCATGTGGCCAAATATTAACTATATTGGGAATTCCCAAACTATATGATAATTCCTAAATTCCCTAATATAGTGTTTCTAATAGACCATGTCATTTTGAGGTAGGAATGAACCACTCTTGATGAGGGGGGTGACATGAAATGAAGCCATTGAATTAATCAACCAATACTAAGCATATGTAGACTAGGCATCAATCAATTGTGAAACATTAAGAGGAGTTGTGATAAGTATGTATTCATAATTAGAATCAATCTACATGACACTAATTTTTCAATTTTCATGTTGGACTTGCTAAGGACAATGTTGTG
Source organism: Lygodium microphyllum (assembly GCF_053477565.2). NCBI lineage: Eukaryota > Viridiplantae > Streptophyta > Polypodiopsida > Schizaeales > Lygodiaceae > Lygodium > Lygodium microphyllum. Next base: position 31,413,934 of record NC_141141.1, read on the forward strand.
TGATCATCATTTTTTTCCTACTGTTTACCCTTTCCCTTTTTCTCACACTTGCCATCATGCATTTTATGGCACTGTGGCCGAATATGACCCTGCTTCCCACAATAGTGACAAGTCAATGCAGACTTATGGCCATGGGACTTATTGCGAGACTATCCATGTGACTAAGAACGAGACTTCTAGGAGTGTCTCTCATGGTAGTCATTACTGCTCTTACTATTATTCCCTCTAATTGCCAAAGCATGAGAGGTGCCGGAAACATCTACATTCTTTATGTTAACCTCTTCATTTAAGAGCTCACCCTCTACATCTTGCATATTTAGCCCTCAATATAGGCATATTTGCCCACATAGCAATACAGAATGTGTCCCATGACTCAACCAATGTAACTATGAAGAATAAGGGAGGAAGATCGTCCTTAAAATCAATACCTTGTGAAGATAAGTGGTTGAAAATAGAATGAAACTCATTTAAATTGATAGACATGAAAGTATCATACTTCATACAAAGGTCCACGAGTTGCTTCAACAAATACATTTAAGAGGTATCCACAAAGTATAATCAAATAACAGTAAAATTCCTATGAACACAATATTATTGAGTTTGGGAATCTCCCAATTCCTATATTTTGAATACTAAAACGATGGCACCCGGTTAACATGCCCATAAATTTCTCAAAACCATATGATGTGACCTATCATTGGAAAGTGCTTGAAAAATGGAATCTATTGAGCTATAGAGAGCTCAATATGGAGTTATAGTGTTCAAGTTATGACAAATCCAAAGATTTAACCACTTGTCCCAAACTTATGGGAAATTTTCATATTCCCTAAAATGGTGTTTATGATTTTCCTTATATAGAATGCATAAAATTGAAATGACAGGCTACTGCGATAAACAATAGCAATATACAATAACAAACTATGGGCAACCAAGAAAGAAAGACCAGAAAAAACTAGCATTAAAGGTTGTCACAACTACAGTGTATCAATAACCATACATGCGATATGCATACTCATCATGCACATACTAGATCTCGATGGGAAAAAAGAGAAGTTACAAATGCATAACCCACTCAACAAAGCTCAATATATAATTCAAAAACATATGAATAAATGACAACACATTGACAAACATAAGTGCTAGGTCCAAAGTAAGTGATCAAATCAGCCCACTATAGTGTAACCACATCTAATACATATCAAAAGAGCATATACATGAAGTAAGTATCCCACGATCTCAGTGAAAGTAAGATCAAGCTCAACTATCAATTTCCAAAGCTATGTGTAACAAACAAAATATTAGAAAGCACCCATTGGAACAAAAAGTGAATGCCAAATGAGTAGAAGAAGGTCAATGCATTAGAGGTGTAGCATCTAAGTATCCAAGATACATATGACATACATTTGAAAGCATGAAACCCAATATGTTGTTCAAGCTCTTATTGTGGCATCCAAAGGGAGCACCTATTAGCATGTAACCATAGCCAAGTTCAATGTAACTAAGCCCAAAGCTCAGCTCAAAAGCATGCTATAGCATATCAGGAAGTATACATAACAATCAAAGTAGCGGTACATCCACTAAGTATCTCATAAAGCATCAATGAGCCTTAGGCATATACTATCTCTAATAAAAGTTTACTATCCAACAATAAACCAACAGTGATATGACAGTTAAAAATGAGCTAATGCAAGCTCAATCTAAGCTCAAAAGCATCCCAATACATTTTTCTAGCATCATGCAAGTGTTTAGCATCAAATGAGCATCCTAGGAAGCAAGTACAAGCTTGCTACCTTGTTATTTCATCACTTAAGTGATAGTGGAATCTGAGCTATTTCAATCTCAAATCAGTCTCAAAAGCATGATAAGACACCAATATAACATCCCCCAATGATTTGGCATCAATATGCAGGCATACAAGCATTAGTAGTGCTCCAAACACAATGAAGTAAGGGTCGTACCCATGTGTATTACAACAAACTTTTTGCAATATCTAACAATGGCTACTCTATACAATCCAAAATGGAGCTCAAGATCAACTCAAAAAACATCTCAAGGCATCAGGAGCATCCTCCAATGATATGAGCATCAGATAAGCATGCAACATAGCTTCATGACATCAATACATAATAGGCATAAAGCTTTCCCTATCAAAACTTGCTATCCAAAACTGTGTACATTGCTAAAAATGATTTCTAAATGGAGCCATTGCAAGCTCCAAGTAGCCAAAAGCACCTCAAGACATCGTCATGACATCTATTAATGATTCACTTACCAAATAGGCATCAATAGGAACATACATAGGCTTCAAGGTCTAAAGCAAACTATTTTAGACATGTATACAACAGGTCTACTATCCACAACCATCCATAACAGAGATTTGTGAGCTAAAAAAAAATGTACAGATGCAACACACTTATGGTGGGTGGATGCCACTGTCTTTGCCAAGTGCCGAAGAGGGGCAAGAAGTGTTTGATTGAGTGTTGTCGGTCATAGAAAGGGCTTGAAATTCAGGCACAAATCATGTTAAGTGCATTGATCACTATGCTAGTCTTCTTGGTTGCTACTGAGCCCTAGCAATGATAAACAAGTTCTCTTGCATCCCTGGAATAGGCCTCAACACATGGGAACAAACTAGGAAGATGCAAGAGCAAGATTTATCCCTTTGAAAAGAAGAGGATTGAACTACCATGGAAGTTGAAGTTGAAGCTTTGTCTCGGGTTGAAATGAATGATGGGGAAACTACTTGAACAAATGATTTGATACTAGTTGAGGGGAGAGGCCGTGTGTGGAAGCATGCGAGCTAAAGCAAAAGCTATGCTAGAAGAAGCAAGAGAGAAAGAGCAAGAGATCTAGGATATGGGAACTTTAACAATCATAATGTGTGATCCATCTTCCCTTATTCAAATGTCAGAAAAAGAGTAAAGAATGAAGTGATAATGATGGGTGCCCAAAATGTTGGAATGTGTCCTATTACAAATGCAAAATCAACAGTAGAGTTTACTGTAGTGTGAGCCTTAGACGCTCCTGGCTGTGTGACATATGATTTTTAACGTCGAGAAGTGCTTAAAAATAACCAAAAAATCTGAATTTCAGGGAGAGAATAGACTTCATCAAAGGCGGTTGCTGCAATCAATACGATTTTAAGCGACAAAGCCCCAAACATGCTTTAAAGATCCACCAAGCGTCGGTTGGAAAATTTCCATAATTTTCCATGATGTTAGATGAGACTTCAAGAGATGGCTAGAAGTGGGGAACTTCGAGACAAACGTCCGGGAATTTTGAGATCACGAATTGGACGTCGGACAGTCGAATGGAGGTGCCTGGGAGGCCAATACCCAAAAAGGTCAAGTGTAAATAAGTTTTAGGGGCCCAAAGGGTGTGACCTTTATTAGGGGCTCCCTTTGGGGGACCCCTAAAAAAACTAATTTCTGGGGGGGGCATTTTTTCCAGTGCATGGAGAGAATGGGACGCCATTGTTGTAGGAGGTGACGTGTGAGAGAGAGTGGCTATGGGGAGGCTACAAACAACCCCCCCTTCTAATTACATCGATGATCTACATCTTCTCTTCGCTCTCCATTGCCACCTTCGCTCTCCATCACTACACTAATATGATTTCTGAACAATATAGACAAATAGCTGTGGATGTCAATTTTCTTAAGAAGTAGCAGGGTTTGATAGGGAGTGTTGTGGTAGCCAACATTTCCCTAGGAATTGTTAGAATGCCAAATGCGATATTTGTGGAAAGTCTTGCCACTTAGCTACTACTTGTTGGAGTAAGATTAGTTCTCTCCAACAAGGGAATAAACTGCTAGGTCCAATTAACCATTGCGCACAAGGGAATAATCTCCAGCAAGATGAGGGACCAAGACAAATACTGCAATGAGGAAAAGATATTGTAGAGGAGTTGCCTCATGGCAGTGGACTCGGCCTTATTGAGGTTGTATGTGTCAATGACGCTGAAACTTCTAATCTACGAGCCGTAACAAGAGGTCAAAATATTAAAGAGGGTGACAAAGGAAATGTAAAACCTGTCGAGGGAAACCCTAAGCAAGAGGCTAGGGGAAAGCAAGTTCTAAATCCTGATATGGAAGGTGGACCTTTAAGGCCTGTTGATAGTAAAATTGATCCCGAGAAGGATAAAGGATTGCCAAGAAAGAAGGAAAAAGTCAGAAAAGAGGCACTAAAGCCAGTCCAAAAACCAAAGGAGAGAATGATTTGGCATGAGAAGAGAACTTTGGCTAACTACCACAACTTTGATCTAGCAAGTTCTCTTTGCAAAGTTAAACGAGACGTGAACCTCTTGCAATTGATTAAACTTTCTCCAAGATTACACAAGGAATTCAAGAACCTTGTGTGTATTGGGTATATGGTAGAACCTTTGGGCATAGCACAAGTGGGAGAAGATTGGTTAGATCATGTTGAAAAGCATTGCCCTAGGGTTCGAGCATACGTGGATGGAATATTAGTAGAGCATGCTATTGTGGACTTTGGATCCTCGATCAATATCATAACTTCAGACTTGATGGAGAGGCTAGTTCTTGAAATTCAAAAAGATAGCTCCACGCTTCTTAGGATGGCAGATGACAATCTAAGACAACCAAAAGGTTGTATCACTAAAGTCCACATTACAGTTGCGAGCATGGAATGCTATCTAGACTTTAGGGTGATAAGGTTTGCAGGATGTCCTAGCTATCGACTTTTGCTAGGTCAACCATGGATCTTACAAACAAACTGCTAAGTCGATATACCCACTGGTCGAGTGATTCTAGGTAGAGATGCCAATCGTGTAATAGTGGATGCTTACCTTGAGTCACCTCCGAGTGAGAGGGCTCTTTTATCCTCTACCAAACTAGAAACAGTAGAAGATCCATCTGGTAGTGAGATGTCATTGAGCGATGGATCTAAAGAAGAGTCCACTACAGAGGACATTTATCAAATAACATTGAATGAGTCGATAGAGCCTCAAGATTGAATAAGAGATGTAGACGTAATTGAGTTGGACCTTGGTATGCCTAATGATTCGCGGCCAATTTCCTTTGTAACCGTCACTATTAGCATCACAAATTTAACTGCATGCATCGCTATTGGCGTTGTAATTTGCATCGCAAACTGTCGCTATTGGTGTTGCTATTTGCATCATTATTTGCATCACAAATAATGACGCAAATAGCAATGCCAATAGCGATGCCAATAATGATATAGTTCTATGGAGATGCTAATACTGACGTATATAGCGATGACAGGGGTAATTTTTTTTGTGAATATTTTCATCACTTTGAATGTTAGTATGAGACCTATATCTTGTAGTGGGGGTTATGGCATACTATATGGCTAAACCTAGCTGATAGTATTGGGATGCCGTCAAGGGTATCGTGAGGTACCTAAAGGGCACAATAGCAATGTGCATCTATTATGGTGGCCAAGATACACGAGTCATGGAATACACTGACTCTAATTATGCAAGACATATGCATCTATTATGGTGGCCAAGATACACAAGTCATGGAATACACTGACTCTAATTATGCAAGACATGTAGACAATAGAAAGTCCACCTTTTCCTTTGTCTTCTCCTTTGTTGGAGGTGCTATTTCTTGGATGTCCAAGGTGCAGAAATGCACGACCCTATCTACTATGGAGGCAGAGTATATTGGAGTCACTAAGGTTTGCAAGGAGGCTCTCTAGTTAAGTCGTCCAGTGGTAGACCTTAGTATTATTGATGTGGTTCCTACCATGCATTTGGCTTCTATGAGTGCTATGTAGTTGGCCAATAATCCGGTCTTCCATGTGAAGACAAACTACATTGAGGTGCATTACCACTTTCTTCAAGAGGTCATTGAGAGCAAGTCCATTGAGCTTGTTAAGATCTCAAGTAATGAAAATCATGTAGATCTCCTCACTATAAGTCTCTTAATGGAGCATGTTACCTTTCTTAGAAAGTTTCTAGACATTGGATGAGATGACATCTTTCCTCATCCTATTGTACTTACGTATATTTGTACTTTGTCACTTTTTTCTTGTTCTCCCCTCACTAGGGGTACATTCATCTTTAAGTGGGAGGTTGTTGGTGGTAAAGGTGTCTATGCTTAGCTACCCATGCATTAGCTACAATGATAGTACCTACATACCTACACACATGTACACTGCAAGTGGTGGGTGCCTATCACTATCACTTCATTCTTTATCATTTCAACCAATGACATTTGAATAAAGAAAAGGTCAGTCACACATTGTGACTGTTGGAGTTTCCACATCTTCTCTCTCTCTCTCTCTCTCTCTCTCTCTCTCTCTCTCTCTCTCCTTCCACCATAGCTCTTGCTTCCACTCCATGCTTCCATTTTAGTGCTCACTCCCTTCACTTTGTTGACAAAAATAAAAGGAGACTCACAAAATACCTCCAATTTCAAGAGGTAAATATTTATTCTTGAAGAGCAAGGAAAATACAACTTATACTTTTATTCCTAAGTTTTTTGTATTTCCTTGGCGCATAGCCTACTCTGATGGGACCTGAAATGGGCTGGCACTGGCTATGGCACTAGCCGGACCTCATGCTCATGACATACAAACACACCCTCACGGCCTCGCGGACCAGGAGCGTCAATCTAATGCTAAAGGACAAACTGCCCTAAAGCCTAATCTATACGTTTATAGTTTATAGTCCGACGTCTCCCTTTCCATAAGCTCCTCAGATGGAGAACCCATACATATTGGCAATGCCACGATCACACACATGGAGGCAACCTCTCGGTAGAAACACCGCGGCCCCATTGCAGCTCTCCTACATCGCAGGGATTAGCCCCTTGATGCGCTGCTCAATATATAAAACAAACGAACACAAACTCCTCTCTTTTATATTTCGAATCCAGGAGATATACCATGCTTCCTCACTTAACAGTCCCTTAGGAAACTGACCCTCTATCCTACGGCAAGGGATAACCTCACACTCTCAATCGTGGGTCAAATTCCTAAGAAAACAATTGCTATGCAATCCATGAGCTTTTCCTTTGATACCATGAACTATGCATAGTGCATAATGTGAATGGTTTAGTGCACAAACAAGAAGAAAAGCAGCATTGTGCATCGTGCGAAACCAATCTTTTTATGATTTCCATGCTAACGCTTATATACTAAAAAGAGAACAGACACCGAGCCTTACGCTCATGCTGCCTTTCCCTTTATTTTAAAATAACATCCTATAGACATGATGCAACACATAAATCAGATTTTAATTTATATTTTGACGCTCAACCTCCCCTCTCACCCTACCGTTTAATGTTTTGCATTCGTTGATAGGTGAAAATGTCATTTTATATATATTTCCTTATAAAGAAAGCGATAAACACGGACAGAAACATCGAAATGAGGGTAAACCGAGGCCAACCTCGTGCTCTACCTTCATTATACATTGCACAAACACACATGTAATTTTTTGGAATTTTTCTTTTATCGTTTCCTAAATTTTCCCCATTTAAAACCCAATTTTCACCATTTTTGGTATTTTTCATGTATTTTCTTCAATAAAAAATGACTAAAAATTAAGATTGATTGTGGGCTATGGCCCTTAGGTCCCTTGACAGCAAAATTTCAGGTTTTGTTGGCATTATATCTCATATTTTTCATTTATTTTGCAAAAAAATCCCATTTTACCCCTTAAACGTGTGTTTTACGGGTTTTATACCATTAATTCCAGCCATATCACTTATGATTTTCTAATTTTCTGATCATAAAATGTTGAAACTCATAGAAAAAAACATCATAATGCATAATCAGCCCATGGGAACAATGTTTCATCAACCAAATAACATAAAAACTCATTTTTTCTTCATAAAAATTGAATTACCACTTAGGCTCCATGTCTCGGGATATCGGTTTTGGTGCGGGATTGCGGGTCAGTCCTCATTCAATGTCCATCATCTTCACAATCAGCAATCTTCATGTCTACATCGATCTGGAAGGAATCCAGTCCCAATCGGACAAGCTTTCCTTCACCATTCTTCATTTTCCTCTTGCACACAAGAACAGCCCCTTAGGGGAGAGAGAGGGAGGAGAGAGAAAGACTAGAATCAGAATTCTTCATCCAAACCACCATTGGACGGGTGAAGAACGACGATATGATCAGCAGAGAGAGGGAAGATCAGGGGTATGATCAATTGTGTGGGTTATTTGCAGGCTGCAAATCATCATCCCCATCCTCTTGGCGCATTTTTTGGCGCAGATATGGCACCCTCTTCCTCACGTTTTTTGTCATCTCTTTCATCATGATTTTTTGTTGCATAAAATGCTCCAAGGGCCCCAAAGGTCATGCCCACTTTTGGCCAAAACAAGTCCACCTCTTCATATCTTGACAGATTTCTTGGCCATTTCCCCGTCCGGGCTCCAAATCAAGTGCTGTAAATTTCTGTGCATTCGGCTTTACATCTTGCATTGGCTGGCAACTCCTGACAACCCACATGGCAGATTGAAAAATTATAAAAATCAACAAGTGTCGTTCGGGCGCCTTTTAAGAGTCGTATTTCACTTGGTGCTTAAAATCGTCCTAGCTGGAGCTGCCGCCTTCGATGTTGAATATTTTTCCCCTAAATTCCGATTTTTTTGGCAAATTTTAGCACATCCCGGGCTCAAAACTCCGCTCTCATTGGCGACCACGGGATAGGGCGACTCAACCCGTCGAACCCCACGATAGATCTGCACAAAACAACCAAAGGAAGCATCAAGCTGATACAAAATAGATACATACTAAAACACAGCATAGTGCTCACCCTACCCCCTAACAAAACCAAGGCATGACATCCACAAGGAGTAGGCCTAGCAGAATCTGATAGAAGGTCCGAAGCTAGTCACTAACCGACTGCTCCAACATGGCCAGACTAAAAAGAACTATCAAAGAGGGTGCCTTAAGTGGTAGTCTGAACTACCTATCTAACTAAGGACAACACAACCAGGAACTCCTACTAGTAGAGGACTCCTATAGCCTGATCAAGAAGTATTTTCTTTTAGCACATTTCTTCTTTTAGGTTTTTATTATTCCATACTCGAGCATGTAAAAAGGAGGGAGCTGAGTGGAGTGACCCAAGGAGAACAGGGCATCGGCCTCAGGTCCTGTCTCGGTACCCAAGAACCTACCAAGCCCTCGCAAGGCGACACTTAATCCTTTTCTGACGCTCACTTTTATTTTCGCTCCAACCTTCCTTAATTTCTTCTTTTCCAGCAAGATGCCACCCCGATGAAGACAAAGCATTGGCCCCGGGTCTGACTCGTCCCCAGGAACCTAGCAGGCATTCGCTAGGCGATGATCAACTGCTTATAGATTTTTCTTTCTTTTCCTTTTCTATTTTTATAGGGGTTAGAACCCCTTTTTACACACCTTTGTATATATTTATTATCTTTTGGGATATTCAGGGTTTCTTTCTGTCATCATCAGTTTTCTTCGGCAAGCTTCGCTAACTACCTCACAACTAACAAGAACTCCTAGAACGGCTGCCTAGCAGGCTAATAGAACAGGGTCACTAGGACTCCCTTCTAAAACAGATCTTTCGATGTCTGGCAATGTCTTTATAGGAGGCAACAACTACTCAGACCTCCCCTCAAACATACCTAACCTAAACCTGGGACTTCATGCCTTGGACACCGGTCCCCAACAAGAAAAGAAAATCCCCCACAAGTACACAGATACATATAGCATAAAAACATGGTACTCATAAAGGAGAGATATCACCTGGATAGGGCCACGAGAAGCTTCCGCGTAACAAAAGGCTCCTGCCAAGCTCTTCTTCAAACTTGTCTAGTACAAGACTAAAACAAGAAACCATTAACCACACCTGTACTAAACAGACAAGTGGCCATCTTGGCCTAACGAAATAAAGCACTTCACTACAAAACCTGATCGGCCCTCTTGGCCTAATGAAATAAAACATTTAAAACCTCGCAAAACTGGCCCTCTTGGCCTAACGAGATCAAACAAAATAGCACCGACACATCTCTCCCTGAAATAGTACAAATATACAATAATATGCTCTTTTCCAAGGAGGAAAAACTAGGGCTCACAGTCCTAAACTAAATGCATAAGGTTATGACCCATCCCTCCTACATATATAGCAAGAGGCGTACGCATAACATGTTGTCTAATCAACCTATGGGTCCAGGATAACAATGGTAGATTGGTCTCGGCTTCCCATTCCGAATGTGAAGCATTATCTCCTTTGAAATTAGTGATATTGATCTTTTCCTTATATTCTTTTTCATTGTAAGAATATGGCTACCCATGAGAATGTTGTCTCCATGAATCTTTGTTCCATGAATTTTTCCTAAAAGTAGGTGGCCCAAAACCATGAGATGAAGGTTGTCCATTTGAAGTTTGGGATGTCATGAGCTAATCTTCACTCATCATGCCTTCCATCTTCATGAACTTGATTATTGATTGCATTTCCTTTTTGTGCATTCGAGGGCTGATGCTAAAAATTCTTGTAGAAGGGGTCACATCCATGATAATCATTATCCCATTGAGTGTTGTCTTGTTCCCCTTCATATCTATGATTATCTTTTGGGCTGCTAGACTGAGGCCTTTGGGTATGAATGCCATGAATTTGTGAAGGATGATGGTTGCCCCTCACTCTAGATGGTTCTCCCCTTTCAAAAGTGTGCATAACTAGCTGAGACTTCTCTTTGCTTGGATGGGAAGGATTACCCACAAAGGGAATTGCATGGAAGTCTTCAATAGTTTGAGGTTTCCTTTGTGGCTTGCTTCCAATTTCCTTTATGGTTGAGATGAGTTCTTGAAATAAAGATTTTTGTTGCTTTGCTGCAGATCAAAGATTCCTTGGTTTACTTGTGCCATCCCTTGCAACAAACCTTGATTCATATGTGTTAAGAATTCATTCAAAGTCTTCAAATCCTTAAAAAGGCCTTCATTGACATCTCCCAACTCTTTTGACAGTAAAAGATAATCATTCCCTACATGCTCTTCATGTATGTCATGTTGTCCTTGATGTGTGCTATAAGCAATCCCAATGTTTAAATCTTCATCTATTTGATAAACATTATGGGGTTCATTTGTGTAATTTTTATCCTCTTGAAAGTCCTTGACACCATCATTCGATGCTTCAGTAATGGGATCTTTCTTCTTATTCATGGCCATTAGGAGACAGTGATGTAGTAGTAGACAATTTGTCACTTAACCCCTTGTTTCTCTCAGAATATGGTACCAATCCTAATGATTAATAGCTCTATTGAAAGATTATTATAAGGGGATTTACCAAATTTCAAAATATATGGACTTGGGTTGGACACTTTGAGTGGAACAATGTCAAACAGTGTCCCCCTATATGTTGTCTAGGTATTGTCTCAACATACCTAGTGTCAGAAAATCAGCAATAACTTGAGCTCTCGATATCGGATTGCCAACATTTTTTATTCAAATCAAAGCTTAGGATCCATCTTCAAATAGAGCTATCAAGTTCCTAATTTGGATCAAGAATAAATTTTCTCTGATTGAATCTTCAGGTCTGAATAGGAATTTCCTGCACCGTGTCCACCACCTGTAACTACCTGGTTTGACCCTGTAGGAATATCCTGAGTGGAAGAAACCCTTGTAAACCAATGTAGAAACTAGAAGAGGATTGTGGGACACCTATAGGGATCAAGGATAACCTATAGAATGGTATATACCTACTATTTGATCTGTTAAAAACTCTGTCCAACACCTGTAGGTATCCTGAAAATAGGAGATGCCCTGCACCTCTTCCAATGGACCTTCAACCACTTATGGAACCCTGAATATGGCTTATCAATGCTGTACTAGTGCCAAAATCTGATAATGTGGAATGTACCTACACCTAAATTTGAAAATTGAAAGGGCTCCAAGACAAGAGGGGTGTGCAAAGTTCCACCTCAAGCCGGGTTGTGCACCCCTTCAGGGTCTTAATCGGGAAGGGAGGGTCACCTCTCTTTTGTCTTCCCGACTTGTATGAAATCTGATTTTTTCTCGTGGGAACCAACATGGCAAGTACATTCTAATGGCTAATCAAAAAAGGATGCTATGCATTGATTGAAAAAGCCTTTAAATTCTTTAATGAAATGTAAGTGGGCATTGGGAAATGATTGAATTGAAAGGGCTATGAATAGGGTATTACCCTTTTGCAGTGACTCGCTACTTTTAAAATATCCCCACTTACCATTTTCATCATTATTTCAGTCCTATATCATCAATGTTCAATCATCCAACAAAAATCCAAGTTAAGTAGGCAGTGAGTAGCATTTATGCAATCAATTGAGCATCAACGTTTGAATGGGTAAGAGAGAAATTCATCAAGTAATCATAATCAGTCCTAGGCTGAATTCTACATGCCCTTGAATGGGAATTAAGAGGTTCTATTACACTCAATCTTTCTTATGAACAATGGAACTGGTTCAACAATTGGATGAAAATAGAGATTAAGTTGAAAGCAATAAAATTACCTCTTTAATGTTGATGAAGAGTAGTAGATGAATCCAACCAATAAACATTCAGCATAAACCACTATCAATAGACCAAGATTTCAGATCATATGACCAATTTCAAGAAAGCTTTGTCCAATATGATTGCTCCCATGTAATCTTCAGCTCCCGATCAATAATATATCTCCAATGCAATCAAAAGAAGCCAATTATTTGATAGAAGTCTACAATAGGTTGTTGGAGAAGATCCTTTGAACTTTAAAGAGTGTAAGCTCTTGTTAGAATCAAGGATTCCATGAATTTTCAGACATTGCTATGTTCAAGAGGCTGAAAATGTCTTCAATCTTGAAGAAATTATTTAATGTAAGCCCAATCTTTAAGAAATACCTTCAATTGAACCTTCCTGGGGTTGTAGACAACAAAAGCCTCATGAATTGAAGCCTCAATGAAGCAAGATTTGATGAAGATTGATGGGTGCCCTATTTTTCCCAATCTGAGATGAAGAAAATGCTTTAATCTTGCTTGGAAGCTCCAATGTTTGCTCAATGTCGGCGGTCAAAATACTAAGTCACATTATTCAAAAGTCTTAATCACTCTTTTTTGTTTAACATCTATCATAAGATGACTTCCATAGTATGTCTAATTAGGTGCCATGCTCAGTTCGGAAGAGAGAGAGGACTATGTATCCCTGATTCAAGAGTTTCATGACATGTTTTCTTGGAGCTATGATGAACTTAGGGGCATTCCCCCTAGTCTCGCTATGCATACTATTCCTGAAAAGGAAGGAATCCGCCTTGTACATCATAAAGTAAGGCGTATGCCTTTTGAACTAAGGGATGGATTTTTTGAAGAGCTACAGAAGTTTTAGAAAGCGGGTTTGATCTTCCTTGTTTATCATACTGAATGGTGTTCGCCAATTGTGACTAGAAAGAAGAAGAACAATCAAATCCAGCTTTGTGTAGAGCAAACTCTCAAGGATTACTACCCATTGCCCTTTTTATTGACCAAATTTTGGATCAATTAATGGGTAGGGAAGTATATTTGTTCATGGATTGCTTTGCGGGGTACAATCAAATGGCAATTGCTGAGTAAGACAAGATTAAAATGACATTTATTACTGTCTTTGGTACCTTTGCGTACCATGTGATGGAACTTGGTTTATGTAATGCACCTGGTTTGTGGCAAAGAACAACCGACAAGACCTTTGGTGACATCTCCCTAGAGGAGTTGAAAGTATTCATTGATGACCTGGGGGCAGCCACCACAAAAGAAAGGCAGTTGACTATTTTGCGGAAGTGTTTTGGGCATTATAGACAATTCTGCATAGCTCTTAACCCACTGAAGTGCGTCTTGGGAGTCCCTTATGGGCTATTGTTAGGCCATGTGGTCAGTTTAGTAGGGATTGCAGCTAACCCTAAAAAGTTCAAGGTCATAGTTGCCATGAGTCCGCCATGTACTCCAAAGGAAGTGCATAGCTTTCTATCAATCGGTAGGGTATTATCGGAGGTTTATCAATACCTTGGCAGAAAGAGCATTGCCACTGATGAACCTATTGTCCTTCAATTTTCACTTTACATGGAGTGATGCTTGCAAAGTATCTTTTGACGATGTGAAGTAGGGGTTTGCCAAAGCACCTATTTTAAAAGCACCTAAAAGGGGCGAAATGTTCTATATATTTTTAGTAGACACTATGCATAGTATCAACTCTGCTGCTTATTGCAAATTTGGGAGGAAAATTGGTATCATCTGATAGCTTTTGCTAGTCAAAAGGTGGACATATCAAAAATTAATTATACTTATATGGAGAAGTTATGCCTTGCGATGGTATTTGCAACCAAAAAGTTCAGGCACTACATTCTCTATGAGAAGGAGGTTTTCTATACGAAGGCAGAAGGGCTTCCATTTTTGTTTAACAAGCTACAACCGCCGGATTGTTTAGCAAAGTGGTTAATCACTTTGCAGGAGTTTGATTACGAGATCAAGAGCAAGCCACTGAGGCTACAGGGCATTCTAGAATGTCTTGTGGATTTTGTAGAGCCCAAAGAGGTTGTGGTTGAAGGAAGTGACATGGAAACATTGCTTAGGATTGATACGACGTCTATTCCCTCCTGGTATGCTGCTATAACGCACTATTTATCTACGGGAGAGACTAGAGCTACTTTATCCAAATCAGAGAAGAGAAAAATTAAATAGCATGCATTGAAATTTTTCTTGATCGTAGGAACATTATATCGGCAGGGTGTTGATGATATCTATTGTCGATGTGTGATGCTTGATGAGGTTCCATTTATCTTGGAGGAGTGCCATGACTCCGCTTGTGGAGGGCACTTTGCTGGGCAGTTGATGGCACAAAAGGCTTTAAGAGCTAGATATTGGTGGCCGTCCATCTTCCAAGATTCATTAGAGTATGTTAAGAGATGCGATACATGTTAAAGACATGACAATTGAGAGAATAGGAAGCGACCACTTATGCCTATTTTGGCTATCCTTCCATTTGAGAAGTGGGGCATCAACTTTGTGGGTCCTATTACCCCATCGTTTACTACTCAGAAGAGATAGATTATAGTAGCCACTGATTACTTTACAAAGTGGTCCGAAGCATGGGCGACGAGGCATGACAATGCAAAAGAGATTATCAGTTTCCTACTTGAGCAGATTATATACCGTTTTGGTTCGCCAAAGGAAATAGTATCGAATCGTGGAACTCACTTTTTGAATAAGGTGATTAAAAGCTTGACTGAAACTTGGAAAATTAAGCATGACAAGATGGCTCCCTATAATCCACAAGCCAATGGACAAGTTGAAAGTACTAATAAGCAGCTCGTGGGTATTCTATCCAAGATAATCTCTCTGAAAAGAAATGGGACTGGGATACAAAATTATATGTGGCAGTTTGGGCGTGTAACAAAACGTTTAAACGAGCCACTGTCCACACCCCATTTAAATTATTTTATGGGGAGGATTGTATCTTAACCTTGGAAATTGAGTTGCCAACCATAAGATTTGTAATCAATCATTCTTTGGGTGATGAAGATGCCTTATTTGAGCGGTTTACGACTATAGCCCACTTGGATGATCTCAAATTGCAAAGTTTGTTGCATGAGGAGGTGGCTAAGCATTGGATGAAGTGGTTGCATGATCTAAAAGTGAAGAAATATACCTTTAAGAAAGGACAATTAGTTCGATACTATGATGCGCGTAGGGAGCTATTTCCAGGAAAGTTGGAACCTAGATGGGATGGCCCTTACAAGATAGTTAGGATAGGTAAAAATAAGTCCATGGCTTTATTAGATGATCTACAAGGAGTGGAATTTAAAAATAAGGTTAATCTTAATAATATTAAACCTTATTATTTTTGAGTATGCTAACATGCTAAATGCATTGCAGGTCCATGCTGGGTTTGATTTGAGACCTGCATGAGATCTTAAACTGGTTGATGGGGCAGTTAATCCCTTATTTGGAGCACCGGTATCTAGAGCAAAGATATCATCAGGGGAAGCTTATCTGGTGGAGCAAAGGGTTCAAAGTGATTGAGCAAGAAGATGGTACTTTGTGTGGGAGATTGACATTTTCTGCCATTACTGTTTACAAATCTTGACAAGCATCCCTGTTGAGTTTAATGAAGAAGGTGGGATGGAGCTATTAGTTCACCCTCTAAATATGTTGAATTTTGATTATTATGATTACGAATAGGAGAGTTCTTGATGGTAGGGTGTGTAAACCCATTGTGGACGTACACGTTATACTTCGATGGAGCATCCCAGGGCCCTAATAAAAAAGGGAGTGCTTGAGTAGTTATCTGAGATCCCTGACGTAGAGTTACAATGAGATTAGTTGCTTACCTCGGGGTGGGATTCACTAACAACATGGCAGAGTATAAAGCCTTGATTATGGGACTAAATATTGCAAAGCAAGGTGGTATTCGACAGTTGTTAGTAAAAGGGGATTCCTAGTTGATCTTAAATAAACTAAATGAGACATACACAGTCTGCAATCCCATCCTTCGTATGTATCATCGAATTGCTATAATCCTACTTGATGAAATTGAGAGCATCTCTCTTCAGTTGTTTCCACATTATTGGAATCAGTTTGCGGATTCATTAGTCAATTTTGCTTATGAGGAGGACCTCTTCTTCAACTGTGGTCCTAGTGTGGATGTTTTCATTGATAATGAGACAGGACTTGGTCGCTTGTGGGGAGTTTTATCAGACCACACATTATATGGTAGGCGATGGTTAATATGGGTAATGAAAAGAGTAGCCGAGACCCATCTACCACTACTATCTTGGACCCATAGGTTGGTCAGACGACATGTTATGCGTACGCCTCTTGCTATATATGCAGGAGGGATGGGTCATAACTTGATGCATTTAGTTTAGGGCAGAAAGCCCTAATTTTTCCTTGGAATAGAGCGTATTTTCATATATCTTCCTTCTTCCAAGGAGGGATCTATATTAGCTCGCATGATTTATTTCTTTAGGCCAAGAGGGCCAGTTGCTTTAAGCGTTTTAATGTTTGCCTTCTTTAGGCCAAAAGGGCCCACCAACTTTGTAGTGGCATGATTTATTTCTTTAGGCTAAGAGGGTTAGTTCCTTTGCAGTGAAATGTGCTATTCCTTTAGGCTAAGAGGGCTCTATGTCTGTTTGGTGCAGGTACGTTTAATGGTTTGCTGTTTTAGTGATTGCATCATGCAGGTTGACGAAGTCGCTAGAGGGAGCCTTTGCTGCGAAGAAGGTTCTTGTGGCCATTCCAGGTGGTTTCGTCCCCTTTCCAAGTCTTTTTCCCTTAAGCAAATAATGATACATGTGTATGCAAGGGTGCTTTCTTTCTGATTGTTGGGGACCATCAATCAAGGCATGAAGTCTCATGTTTAGGTTATGCATGTCTGGGAGAAGATCTGAGTAGTCATTGCCTCCTGTACTGGCATTGTTAGGCACTGAAAGACCTGTTTTGGACGGGAGTTCTAGTGACCCTGTTCTGCTGACCTTCTAGGCAGCTGTTCTAGGAGGTCATGTTAGTGTGGGACAGTTAGAGAAGCCTACTAAAACTAAAACAAAGGAAAAAAAACCCTAAGTATTTGAACGAAACTCTATGAATATACAGAGGTGTGTAAAAAGGGGTTCTAACCCTTATAAAAATAGAGAAGAAAGAAAAATATTTAAGCAGTCGTTTATCACCTTGCAAAGGCCTAGTAGGTTCCTAGGGACGAGACAAGATCCAAGGTCGATGCCTTGTCTTCTTGGGGATGGCAACTAGGTGAAAAGCAGAGTAAATAAAAGAAGGATTGGCAAAAATAAAAGTGAGCATTAGAAAAGGATTTGGTAGGTTCTTGGGTACCAAGGTAGGACCTGAGGCCGATGCCTTGTTCTCATTGGGTCACTATGCACAGCTCCCTCTTTTTTACACACCTGAGTATGGAAAATCTGGGGCTATAAGGGAAACGTGCTAAAAGACACCATCTATTGATTAGGCTATAGGAGTCCTCACCTAGTAGAAGCTCCTAGTTGAGTTGTCCTTTGTTAGATAGGTAGTTCAGACCACCACTTATGATTACCTCTCTGATAGTTATTTTTTGATTGGCCGTGTTGGAGCAGTTGGTTAGTAACTTGCTTTGGGCTTTCTGTCAGATTATGCTAGGCCTACTCCTCGTGGATTTCATCCCTTGGTTTTGTCAGGAGGTAGGGTGAGAGCTGTGATGTGTTTTGTTGTGTATTTATTTTGTATCAGCTTGATGCTCTTTGTGTTTTGTGTTTATGTGCAGATCTGTTCATGGGATTTGATGGGCTGAGTTGCCTATCCCGTGATCGCCAATGATAGATGATTTTTTATGTTAATAAGTACTTTAAAATAGCCAAAAATTTTGAATTTCAGGGAAAAAATAGACTTCGTCGAAGGCGGAAGCTGCAATCAGTACGATTTTAAGCGACAAAGCCCCAAACGTGCTTTAAAGACCCACCGAGCGTCGGTTTGAGAATTTTCATAATTTCTCATGATGTTAGATGAGACTTCAGGAGATGGTCAATGGTGGGGGACTTCGAGATGGAAGCCCATGAATTTTCAGATCATGAATTGGACTCCCGACAATCGAATGGGGGTGCTCGGGAGGCCAAGACCAAAAAAGGCCAAGTGTAAATGAGTTTTAGGGGCCCAAAGGGTGTGACTTTTGGGGGCTCTCTTTGGGGGCACCTAAAAAATTTTATTTCATGGGGCAGGGGGGCATTTTTTTTGGTGCATGGAGAGAATTGGATGCCATTGTTGCAGGAGGCGACATGTGAGAGAGAGGGGCTATGGGGAGGCTGCAAACAACCCCCCTTCTTGATTACATCGATGATCTACATCTTCTCTTCGCTCTCCATCGCCGCCTTCGGCTCGTGAGATGGCTGCGTGGACAAGGAAATACAAATTCAATATTTCTCTCTCCTCCTTCTCTCTCCCCTTACGGGGTGGTTCATGCACAAGAAGAAGAATGAAGACTAGTTGAAGGATGCTTGCCCAGCATGAACCAGATTGCTCCAAGATCAAGAGGAGGCTGAAAGGAGATGTTCAGAATTGAAGATTTGCTACTGGTCGGTCCCTTGGCAACCCAAAAAAATTAATTACAAAACCCGCAACATTCAAATAAGCGGTATATTTCATTTTTACAAAGGAAATTTGCTTCTTGTTGATGTTTGATGGTTGAAATGGAATTCATATGGAACAAAAATTTGTTTGGATCTTGTTTTAATTATGATTGAGGGTTGTGCATAAAAAAATGCAGATTCATAATAATAAATAGTCTCAACAATTAAATTATAGCCCGAAAAGCGCATTTTTAGTGTAAAAATGAAGGTTTTATTGGTTTTGGGTAGAAAAAATATATACGCATGGGATAAAATTCTGAGACAAAATATCTTTCAGCTGTCATAATTAGTCACTAATCATAAATGAGAAAATAATCTATTTTTATGCACAAATAAATAGAGAAAAATAGCTAAAAATAGAGAAAAATTAGATTTTTGCGTTATAAAAATCTAGAAAATTATGATTTGTGGTTGTGGCTATATAACAAAGCTGAGGCATAAATTTTGGCTTCATTTTGGCTTTGTTTATGCATTATGGTTTATGTTTGAAAAATACATACAAAATAATATTCTACACCTATGCAATGTAGCATAACATAAACGCTAGAGGGAAAGGGTGATGTTAAGAGATTAAGAGGGCTGAGAGGGTTTTAATTTTTGAAAAATATGATTGTTCATTCCATTTAGAATCATGATAATTCAGTTTAAGGGGCTAGTAGCACGAGTAATCAGTGCTAGTCTTCATACATCCAAGCATACGTTTAGTGAAAATCATGAAAGGACTGTTTTTCCACATCACAAAATACTGATTTGATAAATATTGTTTATGCACTAGGATCATATGCACTATGCATGATGCATGACATGGTATCGGTTCTGGATTGCATAATAATTATCTTCTTAGGATATGACTTATACGTTGAGTGGTAAGGAGCCTTTCCTATAGGTCAATTGTATGCTTTCCTTGGGATTTTTTGGTAAGGATTTATATATTCTTGGATCGTGCAAAACAAGAAAAGAGTGGAGTTTGTGTGTTATGTCTTATATGTTGGAGCGACGCATCTTGGGGCCAATCCTCGAGATGTAGGAGAGTTGTAGTGGAGCCACGGCAATCAGCCGAGGGGAGCTTCCTGATGTTTGTGTGACGAGGTACTATACCTACATGTTATGGGATCTCCCTCTGAGAAGAAGGGAAGGTAAAGGTTGGACTACATATCACCTATAAACACATATTTAAGCCTATCTGGTGTTCATCGGTGTATTACAGATGCTCCTGGCCTTCAAGGCCGTGTGGTGGGATTGTATGTTGTGTGTATGAGCCTGATACGCATAAGAGCTAGTGGTTTTAATGACCCAAGTGTCACAAGTAGCCCATTGAGTGCAAGAGGAAGTCCTAATACTCCCCCTCTTTCAGTTAATCACCCCACTTCAAGTGGGGGTGTAGTTTTACCTACACAAACTCCTATTGTCAATCGAGTTGTAGCCATGGCACAATCCATTCCAATTCTAGCAGGGACACCGGATTTATCGGCATTAGGAGCACATTTACCCATATTCAATGGGTTAGCAAAAGAAGATGGAGAACTCCATATTAATGAGTTTCAAAAACTCATGGTCAACTATTGAATCCAAGACAAAGGACACTTAATGATGTTCTTCAACATGATAATAAAAGGAAGGGCAACAGTATGGTATCACAGTCTAGAGGCCAGAACCATAACTAGCATTGACTCATTCTTCACGGCCTTCCATAGAGAGTTTGCCCCTGAGAGGGGTGGACAATATTTTTTGCATGTCTTGAATGTAACATGCCAGGAGCCAAATGAGAATGTCCAAGCCTATGCCAAGAAGCTAAAGCAAGTTCTTCGCAAACTTGATACTTATATTTCCATTCCACTGGCTGCACAATTGCAATATTTTCTACATGGATTAGATTTCAACATCCAGGTGCAATTGAGTAGTGTTTCTTTGGTCGACATTGACACTACTATTACCCAAGCAGAAGGAGTAGAGTCACGCTTGCAAGTGGCTTATCCAGCAAGGTTAAATTGGAATGGAAATAATTTGGCACTGACCAACGGAAGTTAAGGGGACCCCATGTCAAATGCAAATGGAAGAGGGAGTATCATGCCAAATCTGCCTATGTTACCATCTCCTCCCAATGTGACTACGCTTATGGCTAGTTAGATGGCCCCACTGAATGGTGAAGGCCAAGCAACAAACCTAAATATTGTCCCAGTAAGTCAACGGCCGATTCCTAATCAAGTGGTTAGGCCGATGGGACGACGGATAAACGATCACAGCTATGAGTCAAGTGCCTCAAATGTCCTTTGTGAAGTTAAGAATGTGATGAAGCACTACACTCACATGATTACCGAACAGTATAGACAAATAGCTGTTGATGTCAATTTTCTTAAGAAGTAATAGAATTTGATAGGGAGTCGAAACCTTGAAGATGTGTGCCCCCTGAAGATTTAGCTATAAGTGGTGTGGTGGCCAACATTTCCTTAGGAATTGCCCAAATGTCAAATGCAATATTTGAGGAAAGTTTGGCCACTTAGCTGCTACCTGTTGGAGTAAGATCAGTTCTCTCCAACAAGGAACTAAATAGCCAGGTCTAGTTAATCATCGCACACAAGGGAATAATCTCTAGCAAGATGATGGACCAAGAAAAATATTGCAAAGAGGAAAGGCTACTGTAGAGGATTTGCCTCATGGTAGTGGAGTCAGTCTTATTGAGGCTGTATGTGTCAATGACGCTCAAACTTCTAATCTACGAGCCATAACAAGAGGTAAAAAAACTAGAGAGGGTGACAAAGGAACTGTAAAACTTGTCAAGGGAAACCCTAAGCAAG